>NW_028136078.1:0-508298 GCF_964662115.1 Mustela nivalis
CCACCTCCCCCTCCGTCTTGAGGCGCGGGCCCGGGGCACAGGCACCGGGAAAGCCCGGGGGGCTTGCGAGGGTGGCCAGCGCCAGCGCTGAGCGGCCTCCTAGCCAGGCTCCCCGAGCGGGTGTCCACCTGCTGCCTGGCTGCAAAAAGATCATCAGCCCTAAACCCCGGCTGCACTCTCGGGTCACTTCGCTGGCTTCCTGATTGTGCCCAAAGCCGGGAACCAGCTTCCCCAGCTCAGGCCTGGGCTGAGATGCTTGCCCACGATCAGTTTAAGCAGTCTCCTCCTCTCCAGGCAGGGTCCGCCATTGCATGATGGCACCCACGGATCACTTAGACCTGGATGTTTTTTGGTTTTTTGTTTCTTTTTTGGTTATTGGTTATTACATGACCTCCATGGTAGGTGATCCACAAAGGGAGTGAAAAGAGGACGCCTGATGCATACGCATATGGCCATTCTAGAAAAAGAGCTTGGGGTTCTCTGGGAAGCGCGGCATTGGTCCTTGCACTATGGTTTTGCTGCATCAAAGAGTTCCTTCTTCTTCAAATATAAATATATAAATATATTGATCAAGTCACTCGCATGTCTTAGGAGAATGTCATACCTTTAGCAGCAAACTTGAAATCTTGGACATTGGTTTTGATTTTTGTTTTGGTTTGATTTGGTTCGGTTTTTGTAATTTTAAAAATCCCTCCAGCCCTTGGCTGTGTCTGACCTGAGTGCTTTCTGCTGTTTCTGCAACAAAACTGTCAGGGCAGCGAAAACTCCCATTGTTAACAGTGGCGCCCCCTTCTGAACACTTTGTTAATAAAAAGCTTTTTTTTTTTTTTTTTTTTTTTTTGGCCATTGTAAATGTGAAACAACAATGAGGTATTTCAAAGAGGTGAACCACAAGTAAATTTCTCTATGTGTGGGTGAGGGTTACTCAAAAAGGAACTTGACAAGGCTTTTAAAGATACCGACAATCATTATAACATAACGTGACTGATTGTTACCGTGCTCTTAACCTGGCAAACACTTGTTGGCTTCCAAGAAAGACGAACATAGTTGAGATGGCGCTAGCGGCCTTCTAGCACAGGGTCTCATGAGGCAGGGATTCTAGCCACTGGCTGTGCAAGGCATGAGGCCTGTTAGTGATTCTATTTTTTCTTCTGCAGAATGGGTCTTTCTGCATTCCAGGTCCTTTCTACCCCAATAAATAATGCGACGATTCTCTCAGTGAGTTGTACTTTTGGTTTAAACAGCCAACTGTCTCTTAAAAAGGACTTTTGTTTAAAGTCCTTTAAAAAAAAAAGTCCTTTCAAAAAAAACTTTTTTTTAAATTTTTATTTTTTAATCCCATATGTTTACTCTGATCCTGGAACTTTGTCATTTTGACCTTCTCTGCTGATTAAAATATTCTTCATCATCAGCACCTACTGCTCTCCTCTCCTGGTGGTCTCTCCGGAAGGGGTCTTCTCTAGCTCTTCTAGCAGAGGATGGGCACTTCCCCTCTACCCCTGTTGCCAGACCAACCTTACCTATCCTGCAGGGTCAGGTCGGCCTGGCCTTTTATCTGTTGTTCTCTTCTGAGTGGTTAGTTTTTCATAGATACCGTGCTTTGCTTTTGTCAGGATTTACCCTGGACTATCAAAACCCTTATCTTGTGCCAGTGAATCCTAAGAAACAGACCTGATGAGAGAACCAGGAACTCGAACAGATCATATTTATCCTGAATGTTCCGTCCAAAATGAAGAATACATTTCTGAGGAGCCTCAAGATGTCTTAGAAGGGAAGTTTCACCAACTCTGTCACGTAGGGGCATCCATTCTGATTCCGTGTCAATTTTCCTACTTTCCCAGCTAGTAATTCTCTTCCTCAGAAAGCCCACTCTCAACCGTTTCCTCTCTCAAAGGCAGTTGCTCTTCGAGTCTGCACATGGCACTTGGGGCCTGCTGGTCGTTGGCTACTGCCCTCTGTACCTTGGGTCTAACAGCTTCGGGGCATCAAGATGAAATCGTCTCTTGTTCTAAGACTTACTATAGTTTGGGGCACATGGTAAGCATTAATCACTTTTTTAGTTGATCCAAGGGTTCGACCTTTCTTAATTATTCTAGTACCACAGTTTACTTGTTCTAAGATTTGTCCTCCCCCCCCCCATTCTAATAACTCTTGCACTTGATGACATATCCTAGTTTAACTGACAGCATTTCTCTTTCTTAGTCGAACATAAACTATAGTGCATCTTACCCTTGATGAAAGCTAGGTTGCAATTAAATACTCTATGATGGTTACGATTCCGATATTTGAAATCCTCCGGTAGCTCCCTGTGCCCCCACAGTGTAGTACCTCACCTTCTCGGCATAGTATACACACCAGCTCACCCCCAGTGTTAACCCCGGGGCTCAGCCTCCATCCCCAGGTGATGCTGCCAGATCAGCTGCCCGTTGTCCTGAACTTGCTGTAGATTCCCGAATGCACTGTGCTGCCCCCTGGCACTTTGAAAGTGACACACTCATCCCCATTCTTCGCTTTGCCCTTGTCTATCACCTCCCCTCAAAATCTGTTCCTAAGTGCCTTTTCCCAGCTCCAACCTACCCTTGGCAGTCTTTTATCTCCCTGTGGGAAAACCTGTCACACTGCACCATGGACATGCCCGTTGTCCCCCTGAGAAGAGAAAAGGGACAGTGAGGGCCCCCCAGCATTTGCAGCTCTAGTGCAGAGCCCCATGCCTGGCTTGCAGGAAATGCCAGATCATGAAGACAAACGGAGATCATCCTCTGGCTAAAACCAGCTCTTCTTTGCCTACCGCAGGATCTGGATCAATACTGAGCAGCCCGTTATTATTGCTGTTTTTCTAGGGATTTTTTACCCATATATTTCCCAGGTCTTGACTCTTTTTGTAGCACTTTAATTCAGGCTTCAACCACTTCCTAGTCAGATCAGGTGAAATCATTTTCCTTCCCATAGCCTCGGTGTATTTCACACCTAGCAAATCTTTTTTGAAAGATCTTATTTACCCATTGGACAGATCAAAAGTAGGTAGAGAGGCAGGCAGAGAGAGGGGTGGGGGAGCAGGCTCCCCGCTGAGCAGAGAGCCCGATGTGGGGCTCCATCCCAGGACCCTGAAATCATGACCTGAGCCGAAGGCAGAGGCCTAAACCACTGAGCCACCCAGGAGCCCCCATATCTCATAATTTTTAATCAACGTGCAAAAAGTATTGTACATATTGATGAAGTTCAAACAAATTCTGTGAAACCGTAGATGGACTTAAAGATACTATTATGTATCAAATATTGTAAAAATTAAGCAAGGAAAGAGCACACATAAAATAACCAAAGCATACAAACTTGGGTAGATACAATAGGTGTGATCATGTTCTACTTCATAAAGAGATGAGTTAATAGATAAATAGAAGTAACTAGACTTTTTAGACGTTAATAAAACTTTGCCTGTTATTTCTTAGCTATATAAAATGTATGGTTTTCTAACAAAAACGCTTATCTTAAAAATATTTAAAAATAAATTTCAGGCTACTCATAAGGTTCTATTTACTTTTCCACTGAAGGAAAAGCTGGTTGTTGTAGTTGTAGTTGTTTGTTTGTTTTAGTCTCCTCCTAGTTTTTATTATTATAATGTGGAAGGAGGAATGTTAAATTGAAAAGTGAATTATTTTATAGACAAAATTCATTACTTGATTCACTTCCTGGTACAGCAGATGGAACTCCTGAAAACATGCCCTTTTGCCTTACAGAAGAGTAACAGTTATGCTTACTTCTGAAACATGCTTGGTGGTGGCCCTCAATAGTGACACCATACTAAACATTTTGAATATTTGCAATTAATTTTTATAGTCATAGGGCTCCCAAAGGCGCTGCTAGTCTCTTAGTAGGTATTTCAATAAAGCTAAAAGTTGCCTGACTGTTTAAAAATATTAACAAGGCACAAAACATGGCAGAAGTATTGTCCTCAGATATTATTTTTTTCCATATGCTCCTGATTCCAGACATGACAAGTTATTTTTTTAAATTTTTTTATAAAAGATTTTATTTATTTCTTTGACAGAGATCACAAGTAGGCAGGGTCAGGCAGAGTGAGAGGGGGGAAGCAGGCTCCCTGCTGAGCTGAGAGCCCGATGTGGGACTAGATCCAAGGATTCTGGGATCATGACATGAGCCGAAGGCAGAGGCTTTAACCCACTGAGCCACCCAGGTGCCCCCATGACAAGTTATTTTTTTTTATGGATTTTATATATTTATTTGACAGAGAGAGAGATTACAAGTAGGCAGAGAGGCAGGCAAAGAGAGAGAGGAGGTAGCAGGCTCCCCGTTGAACAGAGAGCCCAATGTGGGGCTCCATCCCTGGACCCTGAGATCATGACCTGAGCTGAAGGCAGCGGCTTAACCCACAAGCCACCCAGGAACCCGACAAGTTATTTTTGATAGATATATATGTACAATGTATTTTCCAGTTATAAGAAAAATGGTTCTGCTCTTTTTAACCTTTTTTAAAAATTACATAATTTTTTTAAATTTAAATTTTATTTTTTAATGTTTTACCTTTCCTTTCTTCTTTTAAAAAGATTTTATTTATTTATTTGACAGACAGAGATCACAAGTAGGCAGAGAGACAGGCAGAGAGAGAGAGAGAGAGAGAAGCAGGCTTCCTGCGGAGCAGAGAGCCCGATGCAGGGCTCAATTCCAGGACCCTGAGATCATGACCCGAGCCGAAGGCAGCAGCCCAAACCACTGAGCCACCCAGGCACCCCAATGTTTTACTTTTCAATATACTACTTAGAATATAAACCCTATTCCATTTTGTAAGAAGGTTACCATTTAAAAAATGTTAATTTTCTCATTGTGTCTTCCCCTCTCATTGCTTTATTTTGAATAAAACATTTCACAATAAACATAACTGATGCTTTCCTTTTGATGGTCCCTCTGTTGGTCATATTGTATATGAGCCATGACAATTAGTTTTACAACATTTATTCATGTTTGTTGATATGTTTTATCATAACTAATTTTCCCTCCCTTATCTAGATTCCCCAGCTTTCAGACAGGTGGACACTTAATAAACCATACCCAAGGGATGTATCAAGTACTTCTTAGACATCTCTCAGATCCTTGAGGTCTCATTTTGCCTAGGGATTTGCAATAGGTTCTGCCAGAGGCACCACTGTGACAACTGATGTCCATGGTCTATCTCCTGCTAAGCTCAAGAGGTCACTGGTTTCCAAGTTTATCTATACAATTAATGCACTCCATCAAGTTCTTTTTTTTTTTAATATTAACAAACTTATTTTAAAGTTTATATGGAGAGGCAAAGACTCACAATAGTCAACATAGTGTTGAAGGAGAACAAAGCCTGAGGACTGACTTCAAAGTTTACCATAACGATGGGGCGCCTGGTTGGCTCAGTGGGTTAAGCTTCTGCCTTTGGCTCAGGTCATGATCCCAGGGGCCTGGGGTCCAGTCCCGTATTGGGCTCTCTGCTCAGCAGGGAGCCTGCTTCTCCTCATTTCTCTCTCTGTCTGTCTCTCTGCCTATTTGTGATCTCTCTCTCTGTCAAATAAATAAATAAACCTTTAAAAAAAGTATACCATAACGATAATTGGAGGCAAGATATTGTAATACCACAGAAAGACTAGATTAAAGGAACAGAATATATATTATCAATTATATTTTATATATAATATAAAAGCAAAAGCAATACAAGAGAGCAAAATACAATCTTTTAAACAAATGGTTCTGGAGTAATGGTGAAGCTAAATGTAAAAATATGGGGTTCTGATAGAGGTAAAGAAGACTACTATATGATCCAAAGGGGCACGTGCACCAAATGTTTATAGCAGCAATATCTACAATAGCCAAACTATGGAAAGAACCTAGATGCCCATCAACAAATGAATGGTATATATTTCAAATTCAAGTCAGAGATGAAAGAAACATCTGGACTCGGTCCTCAGGTACAGGCAGTATTCTGAACTGAGGCTAGAACCAGAGACCATTCTAATGAAAGGCCTCCACAGGTGGGCTCCGACTCAGTTTCCTGTATGTATATTCATTCATGAAATCGCTCTGCGGGTCAACATGCAGAACAAAACCATTTAATAAAAGTGACAATGAGGAGAGGAAAGGGAGGCCAGAAGGCTTGTGAATGTGGAGAGAGGAAGAGCCAGGGGAGGAGGGGGGAGGGGGGGCGGAAAAACTGAGAATCCCTCCCTGTGCTCCTTGCTGCCAGGGAGGTCTGAGGGACTAGTTTCTACCTGGGATCCCAAGTCCAGTACAAAAGTGGCGGGGCCACAGCTCGGGATGAGGGAAGGGGGTCCTCGGCACACGCGCGTAGGGGTGCCAAACGAAGGGGGCTATTGTGCTCGCTGCGGGGGGCACCTCGCCTGGCTCCATCCCCAGCCCGACCCCGTGGGGACCCGGGTGCGGCGCGTGGTCCGGGGTGGTCCCGCTGCCCCGGGGGTCGCGGGAGGCTGGGTCCCGACAGCCCCGCGTACTCGCCGCCCGCGCTTTCTGCTCCAGGTGAGGGCGCAGCGCAGTGTCACTTTACCTCCTCGCAGAGGGTCGTCCTGAGAAGCCATGGGGCAGGGCGGGGCAGCGGGCCGGGCCGTGGGAGCAGGACAGCGCGGCCTCAGGAGCTGGGCTGGAGCGCGGGAGTGCGGGTGTCCTGCAGTGCGGACTGGGCTGCAGCAGAGCACAGCGGAGCTGCGCGCCCCTCCTCCGCCAGCTCCTCCACCTCCTCTCAGACTCTCCGCTGCGTCCTCCGCGAGCTCACTTCCGGATTCTGCAATTAGCAAAGCCCCTTCTCCGGACCGCCCACGCCCACGCCCACCTCCCCCTCCGTCCTGAGGCGCGGGCCCGGGGCACGGGCACCGGGAAAGCCCGGGGGGCTTGCGAGGGTGGCCAGCGCCAGCGCTGAGCGGCCTCCTAGCCTGGCTCCCCGAGCGGGTGTCCACCTGCTGCCTGGCTGCAAAAAGATCATCAGCCCTAAACCCCGGCTGCACTCTCGGGTCACTTCGCTGGCTTCCTGATTGTGCCCAAAGCCGGGAACCAGCTTCCCCAGCTCAGGCCTGGGCTGAGATGCTTGCCCACGATCTGTTTAAGCAGTCTCCTCCTCTCCAGGCAGGGTCCGCCATTGCATGATGGCACCCACGAATCACTTAGACCTGGATGTTTTTTGGTTTTTTGTTTCTTTTTTGGTTATTGGTTATTACATGACCTCCATGGTAGGTGATCCACAAAGGGAGTGAAAAGAGGACGCCTGATGCATACGCATATGGCCATTCTAGAAAAAGAGCTTGGGGTTCTCTGGGAAGCGCGGCATTGGTCCTTGCACTATGGTTTTGCTGCATCAAATAGTTCCTTCTTCTTCAAATATAAATATATAAATATATTGATCAAGTCACTCGCATGTCTTAGGAGAATGTCATACCTTTAGTAGCAAACTTGAAATCTTGGACATTGGTTTTGATTTTTGTTTTGGTTTGATTTGGTTCGGTTTTTGTAATTTTAAAAATCCCTCCAGCCCTTGGCTGTGTCTGACCAGAGTGCTTTCTGCTGTTTCTGCAACAAAACTGTCAGGGCAGCGAAAACTCTCATTGTTAACAGTGGCGCCCCCTTCTGAACACTTTGTTAATAAAAAGCTTTTTTTTTTTTTTTTTGGCTATTGTAAATGTGAAACAACAATGAGGTATTTCAAAGAGGTGAACCACAGATAAATTTCTCTAAGTGTGGGTGAGGATTACTCAAAAAGAAACTTGACAAGGCTTTTAAAGATACCGACAATCATTATAACATAACGTGACTGATTGTTACCGTGTTCTTAACCTGGCAAACACTTGTTGGCTTCCAAGAAAGACGAACATAGTTGAGATGGTTCTAGCGGCCTTCTAGCACAGGGTCTCATGAGGCAGGGATTCTAGCCACTGGCTGTGCAAGGCATGAGGCCTGTTAGTGATTCTATTTTTTCTTCTGCAGAACGGGTCTTTCTGCATTCTAGGTCCTTTCTACCCCAATAAATAATGCGGCGATTCTCTCAGTGAGTTGTACTTTTGGTTTAAACAGCCAACTGTCTCTTAAAAAGGACTTTTGTTTAAAGTCCTTTAAAAAAAAAGTCCTTTCAAAAAAAACTTTTTTTTAAATTTTTATTTTTTAATCCCACATGTTTACTCTGATCCTGGAACTTTGTCATTTTGACCTTCTCTGCTGATTAAAATATTCTTCATCATCAGCACCTACTGCTCTCCTCTCCTGGTGGTCTCTCCGGAAGGGGTCTTCTCTAGCTCTTCTAGCAGAGGATGGGCACTTCCCCTCTACCCCTGTTGCCAGACCAACCTTACCTATCCTGCAGGGTCAGGTCGGCCTGGCCTTTTATCTGTTGTTCTCTTCTGAGTGGTTAGTTTTTCATAGATACCGTGCTTTGCTTTTGTCAGGATTTACCCTGGACTATCAAAACCCTTATCTTGTGCCAGTGAATCCTAAGAAACAGACCTGATGAGAGAACCAGGAACTCGAACAGATCATATTTATCCTGAATGTTCCGTCCAAAATGAAGAATACATTTCTGAGGAGCCTCAAGATGTCTTAGAAGGGAAGTTTCACCAACTCTGTCACGTAGGGGCATCCATTCTGATTCCGTGTCAATTTTCCTACTTTCCCAGCTAGTAATTCTCTTCCTCAGAAAGCCCACTCTCAACCGTTTCCTCTCTCAAAGGCAGTTGCTCTTAGAGTCTGCACATGGCACTTGGGGCCTGCTGGTCGTTGGCTACTGCCCTCTGTACCTTGGGTCTAACAGCTTCGGGGCATCAAGATGAAATCGTCTCTTGTTCTAAGACTTAATATAGTTTGGGGCACATGGTAAGCAATAATCACTTTTTTAGTTGATCCAAGTGTTCGACCTTTCTTAATTATTCTATTACCACAGTTTACTTGTTCTAAGACTTGTCCTCCCCCCCCCCCATTCTAATAACTCTTGCACTTGATGACATATCCTAGTTTAACTGACAGCATTTCTCTTTCTTAGTCGAACATAAACTATAGTGCATCTTACCCTTGATGAAAGCTAGGTTGCAATTAAATACTCTATGATGGTTACGATTCCGATATTTGAAATCCTCCGGTAGCTCCCTGTGCCCCCACAGTGTAGTACCTCACCTTCTCGGCATAGTATACAAACCAGCTCACCCCCAGTGTTAACCCCGGGGCTCAGCCTCCATCCCCAGGTGATGCTGCCAGATCAGCTGCCCGTTGTCCTGAACTTGCTGTAGATTCCCGAATGCACTGTGCTGCCCCCTGGCACTTTGAAAGTGACACACTCATCCCCATTCTTCGCTTTGCCCTTGTCTATCACCTCCCCTCAAAATCTGTTCCTAAGTGCCTTTTCCCAGCTCCAACCTACCCTTGGCAGTCTTTTATCTCCCTGTGGTAAAACCTGTCACACTGCACCATGGACATGCCCGTTGTCCCCCTGAGAAGAGAAAAGGGACAGTGAGGGCCCCCCAGCATTTGCAGCTCTAGTGCAGAGCCCCATGCCTGGCTTGCAGGAAATGCCAGATCATGAAGACAAACGGAGATCATCCTCTGGCTAAAACCAGCTCTTCTTTGCCTACCGCAGGATCTGGATCAATACTGAGCAGCCCGTTATTATTGCTGTTTTTCTAGGGATTTTTTACCCATATATTTCCCAGGTCTTGACTCTTTTTGTAGCACTTTAATTCAGGCTTCAACCACTTCCTAGTCAGATCAGGTGAAATCATTTTCCTTCCCATAGCCTCGGTGTATTTCACACCTAGCAAATCTTTTTTGAAAGATCTTATTTACCCATTGGACAGATCAAAAGTAGGTAGAGAGGCAGGCAGAGAGAGGGGTGGGGGAGCAGGCTCCCCGCTGAGCAGAGAGCCCGATGTGGGGCTCCATCCCAGGACCCTGAAATCATGACCTGAGCCGAAGGCAGAGGCCTAAACCACTGAGCCACCCAGGAGCCCCCATATCTCGTAATTTTTAATCAACGTGCAAAAAGTATTGTACATATTGATGAAGTTCAAACAAATTCTGTGAAACCGTAGATGGACTTAAAGATACTATTATGTATCAAATATTGTAAAAATTAAGCAAGGAAATAGCACACATAAAATAACCAAAGCATACAAACTTGGGTAGATACAATAGGTGTGATCATGTTCTACTTCATAAAGAGATGAGTTAATAGATAAATAGAAGTAACTAGACTTTTTAGACGTTAATAAAACTTTGCCTGTCATTTTTTAGCTATATAAAATAGATGGTTTTCTAACAAAAACGCTTATCTTAAAAATATTTAAAAATAAATTTCAGGCTACTCATAAGGTTCTATTTACTTTTCCACTGAAGGAAAAGCTGGTTGTTGTAGTTGTAGTTGTTTGTTTGTTTTAGTCTCCTCCTAGTTTTTATTATTATAATGTGGAATGAGGAATGTTAAATTGAAAAGTGAATTATTTTATAGACAAAATTCATTACTTGATTCACTTCCTGGTACAGCAGATGGAACTCCTGAAAACATGCCCTTTTGCCTTACAGAAGAGTAACAGTTATGCTTACTTCTGAAACATGCTTGGTGGTGGCCCTAAATAGTGACACCATACTAAACATTTTGAATATTTGCAATTAATTTTTATAGTCATAGGGCTCCAAAAGGCGCTGCTAGTCTCTTAGTAGGTATTTCAATAAAGCTAAAAGTTGCCTGACTGTTTAAAAATATTAACAAGGCACAAAACATGGCAGAAGTATTGTCCTCAGATATTATTTTTTTCCATATGCTCCTGATTCCAGACATGACAAGTTATTTTTTTAAATTTTTTTATAAAAGATTTTATTTATTTCTTTGACAGAGATCACAAGTAGGCAGGGTCAGGCAGAGTGAGAGGGGGGAAGCAGGCTCCCTGCTGAGCTGAGAGCCCGATGTGGGACTCGATCCAAGGATTCTGGGATCATGACCTGAGCCGAAGGCAGAGGCTTTAACCCACTGAGCCACCCAGGTGCCCCCATGACAAGTTATTTTTTTTTTAAAGATTTTATTTATGTATTTGACAGAGAGAGAGATTACAAGTAGGCAGAGAGGCAGGCAAAGAGAGAGAGGAGGTAGCAGGCTCCCCGTTGAGCAGAGAGCCCAATGTGGGGCTCCATCCCTGGACCCTGAGATCATGACCTGAGCTGAAGGCAGCGGCTTAACCCACAAGCCACCCAGGAACCCGACAAGTTATTTTTGATAGATATATATGTACAATGTATTTTCCAGTTATAAGAAAAATGGTTCTGCTCTTTTTAACCTTTTTTAAAAATTACATAATTTTTTTAAATTTAAATTTTATTTTTTAATGTTTTACCTTTCCTTTCTTTTTTTAAAAAGATTTTATTTATTTATTTGACAGACAGAGATCACAAGTAGGCAGAGAGACAGGCAGAGAGAGAGAGAGAGAGAGAAGCAGGCTTCCTGCGGAGCAGAGAGCCCGATGCAGGGCTCAATTCCAGGACCCTGAGATCATGACCCGAGCCGAAGGCAGCAGCCCAAACCACTGAGCCACCCAGGCACCCCAATGTTTTACTTTTCAATATACTACTTAGAATATAAACCCTATTCCATTTTGTAAGAAGGTTACCATTTAAAAAATGTTAATTTTCTCATTGTGTCTTCCCCTCTCATTGCTTTATTTTGAATAAAACATTTCACAATAAACATAACTGATGCTTTCCTTTTGATGGTCCCTCTGTTGGTCATATTGTATATGAGCCATGACAATTAGTTTTACAACATTTATTCATGTTTGTTGATATGTTTTATCATAACTAATTTTCCCTCCCTTATCTAGATTCCCCAGCTTTCAGACAGGTGGACACTTAATAAACCATACCCAAGGGATGTATCAAGTACTTCTTAGACATCTCTCAGATCCTTGAGGTCTCATTTTGCCTAGGGATTTGCAATAGGTTCTGCCAGAGGCACCACTGTGACAACTGATGTCCATGTTCTATCTCCTGCTAAGCTCAAGAGGTCACTGGTTTCCAAGTTTATCTATACAATTAATGCACTCCATCAAGTTCTTTTTTTTTTTTTAATATTAACAAACTTATTTTAAAGTTTATATGGAGAGGCAAAGACTCACAATAGTCAACATAGTGTTGAAGGAGAACAAAGCCTGAGGACTGACTTCAAAGTTTACCATAACGATGGGGCGCCTGGTTGGCTCAGTGGGTTAAGCTTCTGCCTTTGGCTCAGGTCATGATCCCAGGGGCCTGGGGTGGAGTCCCGTATTGGGCTCTCTGCTCAGCAGGGAGCCTGCTTCTCCTCATTTCTCTCTCTGTCTGTCTCTCTGCCTATTTGTGATCTCTCTCTCTGTCAAATAAATAAATAAACCTTTAAAAAAAGTATACCATAACGATAATTGGAGGCAAGATATTGTAATACCACAGAAAGACTAGATTAAAGGAACAGAATATATATTATCAATTATATTTTATATTTAATATAAAAGCAAAAGCAATACAAGAGAGCAAAATACAATCTTTTAAACAAATGGTTCTGGAGTAATGGTGAAGCTAAATGTAAAAATATGGGGTTCTGATAGAGGTAAAGAAGACTACTATATGATCCAAAGGGGCACGTGCACCAAATGTTTATAGCAGCAATATCCACAATAGCCAAACTATGGAAAGAACCTAGATGCCCATCAACAAATGAATGGTATATATTTCAAATTCAAGTCAGAGATGAAAGAAACATATGGACTCGGTCCTCGGGTACAGGCAGTATTCTGAACTGAGGCTAGAACCAGAGTCCATTCTAATGAAAGGCCTCCACAGGTGGGCTCCGACTCAGTTTCCTGTATGTATATTCATTCATGAAATCGCTCTGCAGGTCAACATGCAGAACAAAACCATTTAATAAAAGTGACAATGAGGAGAGGAAAGGGAGGCCAGAAGGCTTGTGAATGTGGAGAGAGTAAGAGCCAGGGGAGGAGGGGGGCGGGGGGGAGGCGGAAAAACTGAGAATCCCTCCCTGTGCTCCTTGCTGCCAGGGAGGTCTGAGGGACTAGTTTCTACCTGGGATCCCAAGTCCAGTACAAAAGTGGCGGGGCCACAGCTCGGGATGAGGGAAAGGGGTCGTCGGCACACGCGCGTGGGGGTGCCAAACGAAGGGGGCTATTGTGCTCGCTGCGGGGGGCACCTCGCCTGGCACCATCCCCAGCCCGACCCCGTGGGGACCCGGGTGCGGCGCGTGGTCCGGGGTGGTCCCGCTGCCCCGGGGGTCGCGGGAGGCTGGGTCCCGACACCCCCGCGAGCTCGCCGCCCGCGCTTTCTGCTCCAGGTGAGGGCGCAGCGCAGTGTCACTTTACCTCCTCGCAGAGGGTCGTCCTGAGAAGCCATGGGGCAGGGCGGGTCAGCGGGCCGGGCCGTGGGAGCAGGACAGCGCGGCCTCAGGAGCTGGGCTGGAGCGCGGGAGTGCGGGTGTCCTGCAGTGCGGACTGGGCTGCAGCAGAGCACAGCGGAGCTGCGCGCCCCTCCTCCGCCAGCTCCTCCACCTCCTCTCAGACTCTCCGCTGCGTCCTCCGCGAGCTCACTTCCGGATTCTGCAATTAGCAAAGCCCCTTCTCCGGACCGCCCACGCCCTCGCCCACCTCCCCCTCCGTCCTGAGGCGCGGGCCCGGGGCACGGGCACCGGGAAAGCCCGGGGGGCTTGCGAGGGTGGCCAGCGCCAGCGCTGAGCGGCCTCCTAGCCTGGCTCCCCGAGCGGGTGTCCACCTGCTGCCTGGCTGCAAAAAGATCATCAGCCCTGAACCCCGGCTGCACTCTCGGGTCACTTCGCTGGCTTCCTGATTGTGCCCAAAGCCGGGAACCAGCTTCCCCAGCTCAGGCCTGGGCTGAGATGCTTGCCCACGATCTGTTTAAGCAGTCTCCTCCTCTCCAGGCAGGGTCCGCCATTGCATGATGGCACCCACGAATCACTTCGACCTGGATGTTTTTTGGTTTTTTGTTTCTTTTTTGGTTATTGGTTATTCCATGACCTCCATGGTAGGTGATCCACAAAGGGAGTGAAAAGAGGACGCCTGATGCATACGCATATGGCCATTCTAGAAAAAGAGCTTGGGGTTCTCTGGGAAGCGCGGCATTGGTCCTTGCACTATGGTTTTGCTGCATCAAAGAGTTCCTTCTTCTTCAAATATAAATATATAAATATATTGATCAAGTCACTCGCATGTCTTAGGAGAATGTCATACCTTTAGTAGCAAACTTGAAATCTTGGACATTGGTTTTGATTTTTGTTTTGGTTTGATTTGGTTCGGTTTTTGTAATTTTAAAAATCCCTCCAGCCCTTGGCTGTGTCTGACCTGAGTGCTTTCTGCTGTTTCTGCAACAAAACTGTCAGGGCAGCGAAAACTCTCATTGTTAACAGTGGCGCCCCCTTCTGAACACTTTGTTAATAAAAAGCTTTTTTTTTTTTTTTTTGGCTATTGTAAATGTGAAACAACAATGAGGTATTTCAAAGAGGTGAACCACAGGTAAATTTCTCTAAGTGTGGGTGAGGGTTACTCAAAAAGGAACTTGACAAGGCTTTTAAAGATACCGACAATCATTATAACATAACGTGACTGATTGTTACCGTGCTCTTAACCTGGCAAACACTTGTTGGCTTCCAAGAAAGACGAACATAGTTGAGATGGTTCTAGCGGCCTTCTAGCACAGGGTCTCATGAGGCAGGGATTCTAGCCACTGGCTGTGCAAGGCATGAGGCCTGTTAGTGATTCTATTTTTTCTTCTGCAGAATGGGTCTTTCTGCATTCCAGGTCCTTTCTACCCCAATAAATAATGCGGCGATTCTCTCAGTGAGTTGTACTTTTGGTTTAAACAGCCAACTGTCTCTTAAAAAGGACTTTTGTTTAAAGTCCTTTAAAAAAAAAGTCCTTTCAAAAAAAACTTTTTTTTTAATTTTTATTTTTTAATCCCATATGTTTACTCTGATCCTGGAACTTTGTCATTTTGACCTTCTCTGCTGATTAAAATATTCTTCATCATCAGCACCTACTGCTCTCCTCTCCTGGTGGTCTCTCCGGAAGGGGTCTTCTCTAGCTCTTCTAGCAGAGGATGGGCACTTCCCCTCTACCCCTGTTGCCAGACCAACCTTACCTATCCTGCAGGGTCAGGTCGGCCTGGCCTTTTATCTGTTGTTCTCTTCTGAGTGGTTAGTTTTTCATAGATACCGTGCTTTGCTTTTGTCAGGATTTACCCTGGACTATCAAAACCCTTATCTTGTGCCAGTGAATCCTAAGAAACAGACCTGATGAGAGAACCAGGAACTCGAACAGATCATATTTATCCTGAATGTTCCGTCCAAAATGAAGAATACATTTCTGAGGAGCCTCAAGATGTCTTAGAAGGGAAGTTTCACCAACTCTGTCACGTAGGGGCATCCATTCTGATTCCGTGTCAATTTTCCTACTTTCCCAGCTAGTAATTCTCTTCCTCAGAAAGCCCACTCTCAACCGTTTCCTCTCTCAAAGGCAGTTGCTCTTCGAGTCTGCACATGGCACTTGGGGCCTGCTGGTCGTTGGCTACTGCCCTCTGTACCTTGGGTCTAACAGCTTCAGGGCATCAAGATGAAATCGTCTCTTGTTCTAAGACTTAATATAGTTTGGGGCACATGGTAAGCAATCATCACTTTTTTAGTTGATCCAAGTGTTCGACCTTTCTTAATTATTCTAGTACCACAGTTTACTTGTTCTAAGATTTGTCCTCCCTCCCCCATTCTAATAACTCTTGCACTTGATGACATATCCTAGTTTAACTGACAGCATTTCTCTTTCTTAGTCGAACATAAACTATAGTGCATCTTACCCTTGATGAAAGCTAGGTTGCAATTAAATACTCTATTATGGTTACGATTCTGATATTTGAAATCCTCCGGTAGCTCCCTGTGCCCCCACAGTGTAGTACCTCACCTTCTCGGCATAGTATACAAACCAGCTCACCCCCAGTGTTAACCCCGGGGCTCAGCCTCCATCCCCAGGTGATGCTGCCAGATCAGCTGCCCGTTGTCCTGAACTTGCTGTAGAGTCCCGAATGCACTGTGCTGCCCCCTGGCACTTTGAAAGTGACACACTCATCCCCATTCTTCGCTTTGCCCTTGTCTATCACCTCCCCTCAAAATCTGTTCCTAAGTGCCTTTTCCCAGCTCCAACCTACCCTTGGCAGTCTTTTATCTCCCTGTGGTAAAACCTGTCACACTGCACCATGGACAGGCCCGTTGTCCCCCTGAGAAGAGAAAAGGGACAGTGAGGGCCCCCCAGCATTTGCAGCTCTAGTGCAGAGCCCCATGCCTGGCTTGCAGGAAATGCCAGATCATGAAGACAAACGGAGATCATCCTCTGGCTAAAACCAGCTCTTCTTTGCCTACCGCAGGATCTGGATCAATACTGAGCAGCCCGTTATTATTGCTGTTTTTCTAGGGATTTTTTACCCATATATTTCCCAGGTCTTGACTCTTTTTGTAGCACTTTAATTCAGGCTTCAACCACTTCCTAGTCAGATCAGGTGAAATCATTTTCCTTCCCATAGCCTCGGTGTATTTCACACCTAGCAAATCTTTTTTGAAAGATCTTATTTACCCATTGGACAGATCAAAAGTAGGTAGAGAGGCAGGCAGAGAGAGGGGTGGGGGAGCAGGCTCCCCGCTGAGCAGAGAGCCCGATGTGGGGCTCCATCCCAGGACCCTGAAATCATGACCTGAGCCGAAGGCAGAGGCCTAAACCACTGAGCCACCCAGGAGCCCCCATATCTCGTAATTTTTAATCAACGTGCAAAAAGTATTGTACATATTGATGAAGTTCAAACAAATTCTGTGAAACCGTAGATGGACTTAAAGATACTATTGTGTACCAAATATTGTAAAAATTAAGCAAGGAAATAGCACACATAAAATAACCAAAGCATACAAACTTGGGTAGATACAATAGGTGTGATCATGTTCTACTTCATAAAGAGATGAGTTAATAGATAAATAGAAGTAACTAGACTTTTTAGACGTTAATAAAACTTTGCCTGTTATTTCTTAGCTATATAAAATAGATGGTTTTCTAACAAAAACGCTTATCTTAAAAATATTTAAAAATAAATTTCAGGCTACTCATAAGGTTCTATTTACTTTTCCACTGAAGAAAAAGCTGGTTGTTGTAGTTGTAGTTGTTTGTTTGTTTTAGTCTCCTCCTAGTTTTTATTATTATAATGTGGAAGGAGGAATGTTAAATTGAAAAGTGAATTATTTTATAGACAAAATTCATTACTTGATTCACTTCCTGGTACAGCAGATGGAACTCCTGAAAACATGCCCTTTTGCCTTACAGAAGAGTAACAGTTATGCTTACTTCTGAAACATGCTTGGTGGTGGCCCTCAATAGTGACACCATACTAAACATTTTGAATATTTGCAATTAATTTTTATAGTCATAGGGCTCCAAAAGGCGCTGCTAGTCTCTTAGTAGGTATTTCAATAAAGCTAAAAGTTGCCTGACTGTTTAAAAATATTAACAAGGCACAAAACATGGCAGAAGTATTGTCCTCAGATATTATTATTTTCCATATGCTCCTGATTCCAGACATGACAAGTTATTTTTTTAAATTTTTTTATAAAAGATTTTATTTATTTCTTTGACAGAGATCACAAGTAGGCAGGGTCAGGCAGAGTGAGAGGGGGGAAGCAGGCTCCCTGCTGAGCTGAGAGCCGGATGTGGGAATCGATCCAAGGATTCTGGGATCATGACCTGAGCCGAAGGCAGAGGCTTTAACCCACTGAGCCACCCAGGTGCCCCCATGACAAGTTATTTTTTTTTAAAGATTTTATTTATTTATTTGACAGAGAGAGAGATTACAAGTAGGCAGAGAGGCAGGCAAAGAGAGAGAGGAGGTAGCAGGCTCCCCGTTGAGCAGAGAGCCCAATGTGGGGCTCCATCCCTGGACCCTGAGATCATGACCTGAGCTGAAGACAGCGGCTTAACCCACAAGCCACCCAGGAACCCAACAAGTTATTTTTGATAGATATATATATATACAATGTATTTTCCAGTTATAAGAAAAATGGTTCTGCTCTTTTTAACCTTTTTTAAAAATTACATAATTTTTTTAAATTTAAATTTTATTTTTTAATGTTTTACCTTTCTTTTCTTTTTTTTAAAAAGATTTTATTTATTTATTTGACAGACAGAGATCACAAGTAGGCAATGAGACAGGCAGAGAGAGAGAGAGAGAGAGAAGCAGGCTTCCTGCGGAGCAGAGAGCCCGATGCAGGGCTCAATTCCAGGACCCTGAGATCATGACCCGAGCCGAAGGCAGCAGCCCAAACCACTGAGCCACCCAGGCACCCCAATGTTTTACTTTTCAATATACTACTTAGAATATAAACCCTATTCCATTTTGTAAGAAGGTTACCATTTAAAAAATGTTAATTTTCTCATTGTGTCTTCCCCTCTCATTGCTTTATTTTGAATAAAACATTTCACAATAAACATAACTGATGCTTTCCTTTTGATGGTCCCTCTGTTGGTCATATTGTATATGAGCCATGACATTTAGTTTTACAACATTTATTCATGTTTGTTGATATGTTTTATCATAACTAATTTTCCCTCCCTTATCTAGATTCCCCAGCTTTCAGACAGGTGGACACTTAATAAACCATACCCAAGGGATGTATCAAGTACTTCTTAGACATCTCTCAGATCCTTGAGGTCTCATTTTGCCTAGGGATTTGCAATAGGTTCTGCCAGAGGCACCACTGTGACAACTGATGTCCATGGTCTATCTCCTGCTAAGCTCAAGAGGTCACTGGTTTCCAAGTTTATCTATACAATTAATGCACTCCATCAAGTTCTTTTTTTTTTAATATTAACAAACTTATTTTAAAGTTTATATGGAGAGGCAAAGACTCACAATAGTCAACATAGTGTTGAAGGAGAACAAAGCCTGAGGACTGACTTCAAAGTTTACCATAACGATGGGGCGCCTGGTTGGCTCAGTGGGTTAAGCTTCTGCCTTTGGCTCAGGTCATGATCCCAGGGGCCTGGGGTCGAGTCCCATATTGGGCTCTCTGCTCAGCAGGGAGCCTGCTTCTCCTCATTTCTCTCTCTGTCTGTCTCTCTGCCTATTTGAGATCTCTCTCTCTGTCAAATAAATAAATAAACCTTTAAAAAAAGTATACCATAACGATAATTGGAAGCAAGATATTGTAATACCACAGAAAGACTAGATTAAAGGAACAGAATATATATTATCAATTATATTTTATATTTCATATAAAAGCAAAAGCAATACAAGAGAGCAAAATACAATCTTTTAAACAAATGGTTCTGGAGTAATGGTGAAGCTAAATGTAAAAATATGGGGTTCTGATAGAGGTAAAGAAGACTACTATATGATCCAAAGGGGCACGTGCACCAAATGTTTATAGCAGCAATATCCACAATAGCCAAACTATGGAAAGAACCTAGATGCCCATCAACAAATGAATGGTATATATTTCAAATTCAAGTCAGAGATGAAAGAAACATCTGGACTCGGTCCTCAGGTACAGGCAGTATTCTGAACTGAGGCTAGAACCAGAGACCATTCTAATGAAAGGCCTCCACAGGTGGGCTCCGACTCAGTTTCCTGTATGTATATTCATTCATGAAATCGCTCTGCAGGTCAACATGCAGAACAAAACCATTTAATAAAAGTGACAATGAGGAGAGGAAAGGGAGGCCAGAAGGCTTGTGAATGTGGAGAGAGGAAGAGCCAGGGGAGGAGGGGGGCGGGGGGGGGCGGAAAAACTGAGAATCCCTCCCTGTGCTCCTTGCTGCCAGGGAGGTCTGAGGGACTAGTTTCTACCTGGGATCCCAAGTCCAGTACAAAAGTGGCGGGGCCACAGCTCGGGATGAGGGAAAGGGGTCCTCGGCACACGCGCGTGGGGGTGCCAAACGAAGGGGGCTATTGTGCTCGCTGCGGGGGGCACCTCGCCTGGCTCCATCCCCAGCCCGACCCCGTGGGGACCCGGGTGCGGCGCGTGGTCCGGGGTGGTCCCGCTGCCCCGGGGGTCGCGGGAGGCTGGGTCCCGACACCCCCGCGAGCTCGCCGCCCGCGCTTTCTGCTCCAGGTGAGGGCGCAGCGCAGTGTCACTTTACCTCCTCGCAGAGGGTCGTCCTGAGAAGCCATGGGGCAGGGCGGGGCAGCGGGCCGGGCCGTGGGAGCAGGACAGCGCGGCCTCAGGAGCTGGGCTGGAGCGCGGGAGTGCGGGTGTCCTGCAGTGCGGACTGGGCTGCAGCAGAGCACAGCGGAGCTGCGCGCCCCTCCTCCGCCAGCTCCTCCACCTCCTCTCAGACTCTCCGCTGCGTCCTCCGCGAGCTCACTTCCGGATTCTGCAATTAGCAAAGCCCCTTCTCCGGACCGCCCACGCCCTCGCCCACCTCCCCCTCCGTCCTGAGGCGCGGGCCCGGGGCACGGGCACCGGGAAAGCCCGGGAGGCTTGCGAGGGTGGCCAGCGCCAGCGCTGAGCGGCCTCCTAGCCTGGCTCCCCGAGCGGGTGTCCACCTGCTGCCTGGCTGCAAAAAGATCATCAGCCCTAAACCCCGGCTGCACTCTCGGGTCACTTCGCTGGCTTCCTGATTGTGCCCAAAGCCGGGAACCAGCTTCCCCAGCTCAGGCCTGGGCTGAGATGCTTGCCCACGATCTGTTTAAGCAGTCTCCTCCTCTCCAGGCAGGGTCCGCCATTGCATGATGGCACCCACGAATCACTTCGACCTGGATGTTTTTTGGTTTTTTGTTTCTTTTTTGGTTATTGGTTATTCCATGACCTCCATGGTAGGTGATCCACAAAGGGAGTGAAAAGAGGACGCCTGATGCATACGCATATGGCCATTCTAGAAAAAGAGCTTGGGGTTCTCTGGGAAGCGCGGCATTGGTCCTTGCACTATGGTTTTGCTGCATCAAAGAGTTCCTTCTTCTTCAAATATAAATATATAAATATATTGATCAAGTCACTCGCATGTCTTAGGAGAATGTCATACCTTTAGTAGCAAACTTGAAATCTTGGACATTGGTTTTGATTTTTGTTTTGGTTTGATTTGGTTCGGTTTTTGTAATTTTAAAAATCCCTCCAGCCCTTGGCTGTGTCTGACCTGAGTGCTTTCTGCTGTTTCTGCAACAAAACTGTCAGGGCAGCGAAAACTCTCATTGTTAACAGTGGCGCCCCCTTCTGAACACTTTGTTAATAAAAAGCTTTTTTTTTTTTTTTTTTGGCTATTGTAAATGTGAAACAACAATGAGGTATTTCAAAGAGGTGAACCACAGGTAAATTTCTCTAAGTGTGGGTGAGGGTTACTCAAAAAGGAACTTGACAAGGCTTTTAAAGATACCGACAATCATTATAACATAACGTGACTGATTGTTACCATGCTCTTAACCTGGCAAACACTTGTTGGCTTCCAAGAAAGACGAACATAGTTGAGATGGTTCTAGCGGCCTTCTAGCACAGGGTCTCATGAGGCAGGGATTCTAGCCACTGGCTGTGCAAGGCATGAGGCCTGTTAGTGATTCTATTTTTTCTTCTGCAGAATGGGTCTTTCTGCATTCCAGGTCCTTTCTACCCCAATAAATAATGCGGCGATTCTCTCAGTGAGTTGTACTTTTGGTTTAAACAGCCAACTGTCTCTTAAAAAGGACTTTTGTTTAAAGTCCTTTAAAAAAAAAGTCCTTTCAAAAAAAACTTTTTTTTTAATTTTTATTTTTTAATCCCATATGTTTACTCTGATCCTGGAACTTTGTCATTTTGACCTTCTCTGCTGATTAAAATATTCTTCATCATCAGCACCTACTGCTCTCCTCTCCTGGTGGTCTCTCCGGAAGGGGTCTTCTCTAGCTCTTCTAGCAGAGGATGGGCACTTCCCCTCTACCCCTGTTGCCAGACCAACCTTACCTATCCTGCAGGGTCAGGTCGGCCTGGCCTTTTATCTGTTGTTCTCTTCTGAGTGGTTAGTTTTTCATAGATACCGTGCTTTGCTTTTGTCAGGATTTACCCTGGACTATCAAAACCCTTATCTTGTGCCAGTGAATCCTAAGAAACAGACCTGATGAGAGAACCAGGAACTCGAACAGATCATATTTATCCTGAATGTTCCGTCCAAAATGAAGAATACATTTCTGAGGAGCCTCAAGATGTCTTAGAAGGGAAGTTTCACCAACTCTGTCACGTAGGGGCATCAATTCTGATTCTGTGTCAATTTTCCTACTTTCCCAGCTAGTAATTCTCTTCCTCAGAAAGCCCACTCTCAACCGTTTCCTCTCTCAAAGGCAGTTGCTCTTCGAGTCTGCACATGGCACTTGGGGCCTGCTGGTCGTTAGCTACTGCCCTCTGTACCTTGGGTCTAACAGCTTCAGGGCATCAAGATGAAATTGTCTCTTGTTCTAAGACTTAATATAGTTTGGGGCACATGGTAAGCAATCATCACTTTTTTAGTTGATCCAAGTGTTCGACCTTTCTTAATTATTCTAGTACCACAGTTTACTTGTTCTAAGATTTGTCCTCCCTCCCCCATTCTAATAACTCTTGCACTTGATGACATATCCTAGTTTAACTGACAGCATTTCTCTTTCTTAGTCGAACATAAACTATAGTGCATCTTACCCTTGATGAAAGCTAGGTTGCAATTAAATACTCTATTATGGTTACGATTCTGATATTTGAAATCCTCCGGTAGCTCCCTGTGCCCCCACAGTGTAGTACCTCACCTTCTCGGCATAGTATACAAACCAGCTCACCCCCAGTGTTAACCCCGGGGCTCAGCCTCCATCCCCAGGTGATGCTGCCAGATCAGCTGCCCGTTGTCCTGAACTTGCTGTAGATTCCCGAATGCACTGTGCTGCCCCCTGGCACTTTGAAAGTGACACACTCATCCCCATTCTTCGCTTTGCCCTTGTCTATCACCTCCCCTCAAAATCTGTTCCTAAGTGCCTTTTCCCAGCTCCAACCTACCCTTGGCAGTCTTTTATCTCCCTGTGGTAAAACCTGTCACACTGCACCATGGACATGCCCGTTGTCCCCCTGAGAAGAGAAAAGGGACAGTGAGGGCCCCCCAGCATTTGCAGCTCTAGTGCAGAGCCCCATGCCTGGCTTGCAGGAAATGCCAGATCATGAAGACAAACGGAGATCATCCTCTGGCTAAAACCAGCTCTTCTTTGCCTACCGCAGGATCTGGATCAATACTGAGCAGCCCGTTATTATTGCTGTTTTTCTAGGGATTTTTTACCCATATATTTCCCAGGTCTTGACTCTTTTTGTAGCACTTTAATTCAGGCTTCAACCACTTCCTAGTCAGATCAGGTGAAATCATTTTCCTTCCCATAGCCTCGGTGTATTTCACACCTAGCAAATCTTTTTTGAAAGATCTTATTTACCCATTGGACAGATCAAAAGTAGGTAGAGAGGCAGGCAGAGAGAGGGGTGGGGGAGCAGGCTCCCCGCTGAGCAGAGAGCCCGATGTGGGGCTCCATCCCAGGACCCTGAAATCATGACCTGAGCCGAAGGCAGAGGCCTAAACCACTGAGCCACCCAGGAGCCCCCATATCTCGTAATTTTTAATCAACGTGCAAAAAGTATTGTACATATTGATGAAGTTTAAACAAATTCTGTGAAACCGTAGATGGACTTAAAGATACTATTGTGTATCAAATATTGTAAAAATTAAGCAAGGAAATAGCACACATAAAATAACCAAAGCATACAAACTTGGGTAGATACAATAGGTGTGATCATGTTCTACTTCATAAAGAGATGAGTTAATAGATAAATAGAAGTAACTAGACTTTTTAGACGTTAATAAAACTTTGCCTGTTATTTCTTAGCTATATAAAATAGATGGTTTTCTAACAAAAACGCTTATCTTAAAAATATTTAAAAATAAATTTCAGGCTACTCATAAGGTTCTATTTACTTTTCCACTGAAGGAAAAGCTGGTTGTTGTAGTTGTAGTTGTTTGTTTGTTTTAGTCTCCTCCTAGTTTTTATTATTATAATGTGGAAGGAGGAATGTTAAATTGAAAAGTGAATTATTTTATAGACAAAATTCATTACTTGATTCACTTCCTGGTACAGCAGATGGAACTCCTGAAAACATGCCCTTTTGCCTTACAGAAGAGTAACAGTTATGCTTACTTCTGAAACATGCATGGTGGTGGCCCTCAATAGTGACACCATACTAAACATTTTGAATATTTGCAATTAATTTTTATAGTCATAGGGCTCCAAAAGGCGCTGCTAGTCTCTTAGTAGGTATTTCAATAAAGCTAAAAGTTGCCTGACTGTTTAAAAATATTAACAAGGCACAAAACATGGCAGAAGTATTGTCCTCAGATATTATTTTTTTCCATATGCTCCTGATTCCAGACATGACAAGTTATTTTTTTAAATTTTTTTATAAAAGATTTTATTTATTTCTTTGACAGAGATCACAAGTAGGCAGGGTCAGGCAGAGTGAGAGGGGGGAAGCAGGCTCCCTGCAGAGCTGAGAGCCCGATGTGGGACTTGATCCAAGGATTCTGGGATCATGACCTGAGCCGAAGGCAGAGGCTTTAACCCACTGAGCCACGCAGGTGCCCCCATGACAAGTTATTTTTTTTTAAAGATTTTATTTATTTATTTGACAGAGAGAGAGATTACAAGTAGGCAGAGAGGCAGGCAAAGAGAGAGAGGAGGTAGCAGGCTCCCCGTTGAGCAGAGAGCCCAATGTGGGGCTCCATCCCTGGACCCTGAGATCATGACCTGAGCTGAAGGCAGCGGCTTAACCCACAAGCCACCCAGGAACCCGACAAGTTATTTTTGATAGATATATATATATACAATGTATTTTCCAGTTATAAGAAAAATGGTTCTGCTCTTTTTAACCTTTTTTAAAAATTACATAATTTTTTTAAATTTAAATTTTATTTTTTAATGTTTTACCTTTATTTTCTTTTTTTTAAAAAGATTTTATTTATTTATTTGACAGACAGAGATCACAAGTAGGCAGAGAGACAGGCAGAGAGAGAGAGAGAGAGAAGCAGGCTTCCTGCGGAGCAGAGAGCCCGATGCAGGGCTCAATTCCAGGACCCTGAGATCATGACCCGAGCCGAAGGCAGCAGCCCAAACCACTGAGCCACCCAGGCACCCCAATGTTTTACTTTTCAATATACTACTTAGAATATAAACCCTATTCCATTTTGTAAGAAGATTACCATTTAAAAAATGTTAATTTTCTCATTGTGTCTTCCCCTCTCATTGCTTTATTTTGAATAAACATTTCACAATAAACATAACTGATGCTTTCCTTTTGATGGTCCCTCTGTTGGTCATATTGTATATGAGCCATGACATTTAGTTTTACAACATTTATTCATGTTTGTTGATATGTTTTATCATAACTAATTTTCCCTCCCTTATCTAGATTCCCCAGCTTTCAGACAGGTGGACACTTAATAAACCATACCCAAGGGATGTATCAAGTACTTCTTAGACATCCCTCAGATCCTTGAGGTCTCATTTTGCCTAGGGATTTGCAATAGGTTCTGCCAGAGGCACCACTGTGACAACTGATGTCCATGGTCTATCTCCTGCTAAGCTCAAGAGGTCACTGGTTTCCAAGTTTATCTATACAATTAATGCACTCCATCAAGTTCTTTTTTTTTTTAATATTAACAAACTTATTTTAAAGTTTATATGGAGAGGCAAAGACTCACAATAGTCAACATAGTGTTGAAGGAGAACAAAGCCTGAGGACTGACTTCAAAGTTTACCATAACGATGGGGCGCCTGGTTGGCTCAGTGGGTTAAGCTTCTGCCTTTGGCTCAGGTCATGATCCTTGATCCCAGGGGCCTGGGGTCGAGTCCCGTATTGGGCTCTCTGCTCAGCAGGGAGCCTGCTTCTCCTCATTTCTCTCTCTGTCTGTCTCTCTGCCTATTTGTGATCTCTCTCTCTGTCAAATAAATAAATAAACCTTTAAAAAAAGTATACCATAACGATAATTGGAAGCAAGATATTGTAATACCACAGAAAGACTAGATTAAAGGAACAGAATATATATTATCAATTATATTTTATATTTAATATAAAAGCAAAAGCAATACAAGAGAGCAAAATACAATCTTTTAAACAAATGGTTCTGGAGTAATGGTGAAGCTAAATGTAAAAATATAAAATAAAAATAAAATAAATAATAAAATAAAATAAATCCAGGCTGATATCATACCTTCTTCACAAAAATTAACTCAGATTAAATTATAAACCTAAACATGAAACATGTAGAAGGTAATATAGAAGAAAATTTAAATGACCTTGGTTTTGGAAATAACTTTAGCTACAAAAGCACAAGCACTGAATTTAAAAATGTCTACTCTGTGAAACAAGGCCAAGAGAATGAAAAGGCAAAGCACAGACTGTGAGAAAAAATTTGCAAAATACACATCTGGCAAAGGACTGTTAATCAAAAAGACACAAAGACCCCTTATAACTCAACAATCGTGGAAAAACCTGATTACAAATGAGCCAAAGACCTTAGCAGATACCTCACTAAAGAAAATATTACAGATGGCAAATAAGCATATAAAAAGATGCTTCCCATCATATGTCATCAGGAAAATGCAAATTAAAACAAAAAAGAGACACCAGTACATACCCAGATTCCAGAACACTGACAACAGAACACGAAATGTTGGTGAGGATGTGGAGCAACAGGAATGTTCTTCCATGTCTATTGAGAATAAAGAATGGAAAACAACTTGGCAGTTTCTTACAAAACTAAACATATTCTTGCCAGATGATTCAGCAGTAGCAGTTCTTGGTATTTATCCAAAGAAGATGAAACCTATACCCACAAAGATGTCTATAGTAGTTTGATTCATTACTGACAAAAGCTTGGAAGCAACCAAGATATCCTTTCATAGGTGAAAGTTCAAATCAAGTGTAGTACATGCAAACAATGGAATCTTATTTAATGCTAGAGAAATGAATTACCAAGCCACGAAAAGATATGGATATAAATATTTAATAAATATTTGATTTTAGGCTTCTACCAGTCTATCAATAGTAGTAGTATATTTTAACAGTGAATGCTCAGCATTCAAGAATTTACCTAATAAAATATTTGGGGTTCAATATTTTAAATACTTCAACCTCTATGATTATATTCCTAATAATTTTGAATTGGGGTAAATAAACCTTAATTTTTTGTAACTTGTTTCTTATTGCAAAAGAGCTCAATGAAATTTTAGAAAATAAAAATTTACCAAAAAAAAAGTTTAGTTTACTATTGCCAAATAATTTAAAACTTTACCTTATATTCAAATACATATATTTTTCTAAATTGATTTATAGGCTACTAAAACCAAAAACTTTTAGTTATACTAGATTTCATATCATGCAATCAATGCCAGAAAGCCATCTGGCGATGACTTGTCTTAAATAGAGTTAAGATGGGTGTTATTACAATGCAAGATGGAAACAAAGATAGTATAACAATTGAGTGTTACATAACTTTTCTGTTTTGATCAAGTTACTAATCTACAAAAGGCTTTTATCGGTGACACACTTGGGAATTTAACAAAACTTTTAAACTAGCATGTGCGACTCATTCCTAGAAAACAACACAATCAATAACACTTTCTTTAGATGAAATCATGACTATTTCTCCATTTGAATAAAAAAGGGAGCAACCCCAATAAGTTTATTGACCATGAAAAGTTGAAATGCTATAATGCTCCTAAGGAATTAAATGGTCCAGTCATGAATTACAAAAAAAGGATATAAATTACCAAAGTGTTTGTATAATTGCAATGTACAACTGCCCATTATCGTTCAATAGTGTAGGCTTGTACAAGAACTCTATAAAAGAACTCCACTTCTAAACCGTGGAAAATATGTTCCCTTTCCCCCTATATACAACTATTAAGCCATTCATTTAGCTTTTAAAATATCCACTTAATACAGGCTTTTTACTCATTTGCACAATACCCAGGAAGTGAAGGAGGGTGTTATACAAATATTAAAGGAAAAGATTGCTCTAGGCAGAGCAAGTAAGTATATAGACTTTGTGTGAACAGCTGGTCTGTTACTTTTGAGGAAAAACAAGGAGGCCAATCAGGAGTTCATAGTGGTGGAGAGAGGAAGAACGTATTGATGTAGGACCCTCTAGTACATTGAAACGCCTTCAGTTTTTATTTAATATGAAAGGGGAAGATACCAAAAGACTTTCAACAGCAGAATAAAATCATCTGACTTGATTTTTAGGTTAAGTTGCTGTACCAAAATAAATTTGCAGGGAGAAAGGAGTGCAGTATGTGTGGAAGTGGGGTTATCAATCAAGTCAATAATTCAGGAACATATGATGGTGTTTTTAGCATACTGGGTGGTAATAGAAGTGGTGAGGTATGGTTTTTATTTTGTATCTATTTTGATGGTGAATATTCTGGTGAACAGGATGGGGTATGTGCAGGACAGACAATATCAACATTTATTTTACCTGCACAAACAGAAGGGTGGAGTCTTCATTCCCTGATATGGAGAGAATTCTGAGTTCAAATGTTCTTTCTGATTAAATGGCATAGTGATGATGAGGATTTAGTCAGACAGTGAAAGAGAGCAGTAAGCATAGTGTTAAGCGGTAAGACATTATAATACATTTGAACATCAAAAAAAGTTGTGTTGGATCACCCGTTTATGTGAGTAAATAAATAAATAAAGCTTCCTGGGGTTCTGATAGAGGTAAAGAAGACTACTATATGATCCAAAGGGGCACGTGCACCAAATGTTTATAGCAGCAATATCCACAATAGCCAAACTATGGAAAGAACCTAGATGCCCATCAACAAATGAATGGTATATATTTCAAATTCAAGTCAGAGATGAAAGAAACATCTGGACTCGGTCCTCAGGTACAGGCAGTATTCTGAACTGAGGCTAGAACCAGAGACCATTCTAATGAAAGGCCTCCACAGGTGGGCTCCGACTCAGTTTCCTGTATGTATATTCATTCATGAAATCGCTCTGCGGGTCAACATGCAGAACAAAACCATTTAATAAAAGTGACAATGAGGAGAGGAAAGGGAGGCCAGAAGGCTTGTGAATGTGGAGAGAGGAAGAGCCAGGGGAGGAGGGGGGCGGGGGGGGCGGAAAAACTGAGAATCCCTCCCTGTGCTCCTTGCTGCCAGGGAGGTCTGAGGGACTAGTTTCTACCTGGGATCCCAAGTCCAGTACAAAAGTGGCGGGGCCACAGCTCGGGATGAGGGAAGGGGGTCCTCGGCACACGCGCGTGGGGGTGCCAAACGAAGGGGGCTATTGTGCTCGCTGCGGGGGGCACCTCGCCTGGCTCCATCCCCAGCCCGACCCCGTGGGGACCCGGGTGCGGCGCGTGGTCCGGGGTGGTCCCGCTGCCCCGGGGGTCACGGGAGGCTGGGTCCCGACAGCCCCGCGTACTCGCCGCCAGCGCTTTCTGCTCCAGGTGAGGGCGCAGCGCAGTGTCACTTTACCTCCTCGCAGAGGGTCGTCCTGAGAAGCCATGGGGCAGGGCGGGGCAGCGGGCCGGGCCGTGGGAGCAGGACAGCGCGGCCTCAGGAGCTGGGCTGGAGCGCGGGAGTGCGGGTGTCCTGCAGTGCGGACTGGGCTGCAGCAGAGCACAGCGGAGCTGCGCGCCCCTCCTCCGCCAGCTCCTCCACCTCCTCTCAGACTCTCCGCTGCGTCCTCCGCGAGCTCACTTCCGGATTCTGCAATTAGCAAAGCCCCTTCTCCGGACCGCCCACGCCCTCGCCCACCTCCCCCTCCGTCTTGAGGCGCGGGCCCGGGGCACAGGCACCGGGAAAGCCGGGGGGCTTGCGAGGGTGGCCAGCGCCAGCGCTGAGCGGCCTCCTAGCCAGGCTCCCCGAGCGGGTGTCCACCTGCTGCCTGGCTGCAAAAAGATCATCAGCCCTAAACCCCGGCTGCACTCTCGGGTCACTTCGCTGGCTTCCTGATTGTGCCCAAAGCCGGGAACCAGCTTCCCCAGCTCAGGCCTGGGCTGAGATGCTTGCCCACGATCAGTTTAAGCAGTCTCCTCCTCTCCAGGCAGGGTCCGCCATTGCATGATGGCACCCACGGATCACTTAGACCTGGATGTTTTTTGGTTTTTTGTTTCTTTTTTGGTTATTGGTTATTACATGACCTCCATGGTAGGTGATCCACAAAGGGAGTGAAAAGAGGACGCCTGATGCATACGCATATGGCCATTCTAGAAAAAGAGCTTGGGGTTCTCTGGGAAGCGCGGCATTGGTCCTTGCACTATGGTTTTGCTGCATCAAATAGTTCCTTCTTCTTCAAATATAAATATATAAATATATTGATCAAGTCACTCGCATGTCTTAGGAGAATGTCATACCTTTAGCAGCAAACTTGAAATCTTGGACATTGGTTTTGATTTTTGTTTTGGTTTGATTTGGTTCGGTTTTTGTAATTTTAAAAATCCCTCCAGCCCTTGGCTGTGTCTGACCTGAGTGCTTTCTGCTGTTTCTGCAACAAAACTGTCAGGGCAGCGAAAACTCCCATTGTTAACAGTGGCGCCCCCTTCTGAACACTTTGTTAATAAAAAGCTTTTTTTTTTTTTTTTTTTTTTTTGGCCATTGTAAATGTGAAACAACAATGAGGTATTTCAAAGAGGTGAACCACAAGTAAATTTCTCTATGTGTGGGTGAGGGTTACTCAAAAAGGAACTTGACAAGGCTTTTAAAGATACCGACAATCATTATAACATAACGTGACTGATTGTTACCGTGCTCTTAACCTGGCAAACACTTGTTGGCTTCCAAGAAAGACGAACATAGTTGAGATGGCGCTAGCGGCCTTCTAGCACAGGGTCTCATGAGGCAGGGATTCTAGCCACTGGCTGTGCAAGGCATGAGGCCTGTTAGTGATTCTATTTTTTCTTCTGCAGAATGGGTCTTTCTGCATTCCAGGTCCTTTCTACCCCAATAAATAATGCGACGATTCTCTCAGTGAGTTGTACTTTTGGTTTAAACAGCCAACTGTCTCTTAAAAAGGACTTTTGTTTAAAGTCCTTTAAAAAAAAAAGTCCTTTCAAAAAAAACTTTTTTTTAAATTTTTATTTTTTAATCCCATATGTTTACTCTGATCCTGGAACTTTGTCATTTTGACCTTCTCTGCTGATTAAAATATTCTTCATCATCAGCACCTACTGCTCTCCTCTCCTGGTGGTCTCTCCGGAAGGGGTCTTCTCTAGCTCTTCTAGCAGAGGATGGGCACTTCCCCTCTACCCCTGTTGCCAGACCAACCTTACCTATCCTGCAGGGTCAGGTCGGCCTGGCCTTTTATCTGTTGTTCTCTTCTGAGTGGTTAGTTTTTCATAGATACCGTGCTTTGCTTTTGTCAGGATTTACCCTGGACTATCAAAACCCTTATCTTGTGCCAGTGAATCCTAAGAAACAGACCTGATGAGAGAACCAGGAACTCGAACAGATCATATTTATCCTGAATGTTCCGTCCAAAATGAAGAATACATTTCTGAGGAGCCTCAAGATGTCTTAGAAGGGAAGTTTCACCAACTCTGTCACGTAGGGGCATCCATTCTGATTCCGTGTCAATTTTCCTACTTTCCCAGCTAGTAATTCTCTTCCTCAGAAAGCCCACTCTCAACCGTTTCCTCTCTCAAAGGCAGTTGCTCTTCGAGTCTGCACATGGCACTTGGGGCCTGCTGGTCGTTGGCTACTGCCCTCTGTACCTTGGGTCTAACAGCTTCGGGGCATCAAGATGAAATCGTCTCTTGTTCTAAGACTTACTATAGTTTGGGGCACATGGTAAGCATTAATCACTTTTTTAGTTGATCCAAGGGTTCGACCTTTCTTAATTATTCTAGTACCACAGTTTACTTGTTCTAAGATTTGTCCTCCCCCCCCCCATTCTAATAACTCTTGCACTTGATGACATATCCTAGTTTAACTGACAGCATTTCTCTTTCTTAGTCGAACATAAACTATAGTGCATCTTACCCTTGATGAAAGCTAGGTTGCAATTAAATACTCTATGATGGTTACGATTCCGATATTTGAAATCCTCCGGTAGCTCCCTGTGCCCCCACAGTGTAGTACCTCACCTTCTCGGCATAGTATACACACCAGCTCACCCCCAGTGTTAACCCCGGGGCTCAGCCTCCATCCCCAGGTGATGCTGCCAGATCAGCTGCCCGTTGTCCTGAACTTGCTGTAGATTCCCGAATGCACTGTGCTGCCCCCTGGCACTTTGAAAGTGACACACTCATCCCCATTCTTCGCTTTGCCCTTGTCTATCACCTCCCCTCAAAATCTGTTCCTAAGTGCCTTTTCCCAGCTCCAACCTACCCTTGGCAGTCTTTTATCTCCCTGTGGGAAAACCTGTCACACTGCACCATGGACATGCCCGTTGTCCCCCTGAGAAGAGAAAAGGGACAGTGAGGGCCCCCCAGCATTTGCAGCTCTAGTGCAGAGCCCCATGCCTGGCTTGCAGGAAATGCCAGATCATGAAGACAAACGGAGATCATCCTCTGGCTAAAACCAGCTCTTCTTTGCCTACCGCAGGATCTGGATCAATACTGAGCAGCCCGTTATTATTGCTGTTTTTCTAGGGATTTTTTACCCATATATTTCCCAGGTCTTGACTCTTTTTGTAGCACTTTAATTCAGGCTTCAACCACTTCCTAGTCAGATCAGGTGAAATCATTTTCCTTCCCATAGCCTCGGTGTATTTCACACCTAGCAAATCTTTTTTGAAAGATCTTATTTACCCATTGGACAGATCAAAAGTAGGTAGAGAGGCAGGCAGAGAGAGGGGTGGGGGAGCAGGCTCCCCGCTGAGCAGAGAGCCCGATGTGGGGCTCCATCCCAGGACCCTGAAATCATGACCTGAGCCGAAGGCAGAGGCCTAAACCACTGAGCCACCCAGGAGCCCCCATATCTCATAATTTTTAATCAACGTGCAAAAAGTATTGTACATATTGATGAAGTTCAAACAAATTCTGTGAAACCGTAGATGGACTTAAAGATACTATTATGTATCAAATATTGTAAAAATTAAGCAAGGAAAGAGCACACATAAAATAACCAAAGCATACAAACTTGGGTAGATACAATAGGTGTGATCATGTTCTACTTCATAAAGAGATGAGTTAATAGATAAATAGAAGTAACTAGACTTTTTAGACGTTAATAAAACTTTGCCTGTTATTTCTTAGCTATATAAAATGTATGGTTTTCTAACAAAAACGCTTATCTTAAAAATATTTAAAAATAAATTTCAGGCTACTCATAAGGTTCTATTTACTTTTCCACTGAAGGAAAAGCTGGTTGTTGTAGTTGTAGTTGTTTGTTTGTTTTAGTCTCCTCCTAGTTTTTATTATTATAATGTGGAAGGAGGAATGTTAAATTGAAAAGTGAATTATTTTATAGACAAAATTCATTACTTGATTCACTTCCTGGTACAGCAGATGGAACTCCTGAAAACATGCCCTTTTGCCTTACAGAAGAGTAACAGTTATGCTTACTTCTGAAACATGCTTGGTGGTGGCCCTCAATAGTGACACCATACTAAACATTTTGAATATTTGCAATTAATTTTTATAGTCATAGGGCTCCCAAAGGCGCTGCTAGTCTCTTAGTAGGTATTTCAATAAAGCTAAAAGTTGCCTGACTGTTTAAAAATATTAACAAGGCACAAAACATGGCAGAAGTATTGTCCTCAGATATTATTTTTTTCCATATGCTCCTGATTCCAGACATGACAAGTTATTTTTTTAAATTTTTTTATAAAAGATTTTATTTATTTCTTTGACAGAGATCACAAGTAGGCAGGGTCAGGCAGAGTGAGAGGGGGGAAGCAGGCTCCCTGCTGAGCTGAGAGCCCGATGTGGGACTAGATCCAAGGATTCTGGGATCATGACATGAGCCGAAGGCAGAGGCTTTAACCCACTGAGCCACCCAGGTGCCCCCATGACAAGTTATTTTTTTTTATGGATTTTATATATTTATTTGACAGAGAGAGAGATTACAAGTAGGCAGAGAGGCAGGCAAAGAGAGAGAGGAGGTAGCAGGCTCCCCGTTGAACAGAGAGCCCAATGTGGGGCTCCATCCCTGGACCCTGAGATCATGACCTGAGCTGAAGGCAGCGGCTTAACCCACAAGCCACCCAGGAACCCGACAAGTTATTTTTGATAGATATATATGTACAATGTATTTTCCAGTTATAAGAAAAATGGTTCTGCTCTTTTTAACCTTTTTTAAAAATTACATAATTTTTTTAAATTTAAATTTTATTTTTTAATGTTTTACCTTTCCTTTCTTCTTTTAAAAAGATTTTATTTATTTATTTGACAGACAGAGATCACAAGTAGGCAGAGAGACAGGCAGAGAGAGAGAGAGAGAGAGAAGCAGGCTTCCTGCGGAGCAGAGAGCCCGATGCAGGGCTCAATTCCAGGACCCTGAGATCATGACCCGAGCCGAAGGCAGCAGCCCAAACCACTGAGCCACCCAGGCACCCCAATGTTTTACTTTTCAATATACTACTTAGAATATAAACCCTATTCCATTTTGTAAGAAGGTTACCATTTAAAAAATGTTAATTTTCTCATTGTGTCTTCCCCTCTCATTGCTTTATTTTGAATAAAACATTTCACAATAAACATAACTGATGCTTTCCTTTTGATGGTCCCTCTGTTGGTCATATTGTATATGAGCCATGACAATTAGTTTTACAACATTTATTCATGTTTGTTGATATGTTTTATCATAACTAATTTTCCCTCCCTTATCTAGATTCCCCAGCTTTCAGACAGGTGGACACTTAATAAACCATACCCAAGGGATGTATCAAGTACTTCTTAGACATCTCTCAGATCCTTGAGGTCTCATTTTGCCTAGGGATTTGCAATAGGTTCTGCCAGAGGCACCACTGTGACAACTGATGTCCATGGTCTATCTCCTGCTAAGCTCAAGAGGTCACTGGTTTCCAAGTTTATCTATACAATTAATGCACTCCATCAAGTTCTTTTTTTTTTTTAATATTAACAAACTTATTTTAAAGTTTATATGGAGAGGCAAAGACTCACAATAGTCAACATAGTGTTGAAGGAGAACAAAGCCTGAGGACTGACTTCAAAGTTTACCATAACGATGGGGCGCCTGGTTGGCTCAGTGGGTTAAGCTTCTGCCTTTGGCTCAGGTCATGATCCCAGGGGCCTGGGGTCCAGTCCCGTATTGGGCTCTCTGCTCAGCAGGGAGCCTGCTTCTCCTCATTTCTCTCTCTGTCTGTCTCTCTGCCTATTTGTGATCTCTCTCTCTGTCAAATAAATAAATAAACCTTTAAAAAAAGTATACCATAACGATAATTGGAGGCAAGATATTGTAATACCACAGAAAGACTAGATTAAAGGAACAGAATATATATTATCAATTATATTTTATATATAATATAAAAGCAAAAGCAATACAAGAGAGCAAAATACAATCTTTTAAACAAATGGTTCTGGAGTAATGGTGAAGCTAAATGTAAAAATATGGGGTTCTGATAGAGGTAAAGAAGACTACTATATGATCCAAAGGGGCACGTGCACCAAATGTTTATAGCAGCAATATCTACAATAGCCAAACTATGGAAAGAACCTAGATGCCCATCAACAAATGAATGGTATATATTTCAAATTCAAGTCAGAGATGAAAGAAACATCTGGACTCGGTCCTCAGGTACAGGCAGTATTCTGAACTGAGGCTAGAACCAGAGACCATTCTAATGAAAGGCCTCCACAGGTGGGCTCCGACTCAGTTTCCTGTATGTATATTCATTCATGAAATCGCTCTGCGGGTCAACATGCAGAACAAAACCATTTAATAAAAGTGACAATGAGGAGAGGAAAGGGAGGCCAGAAGGCTTGTGAATGTGGAGAGAGGAAGAGCCAGGGGAGGAGGGGGGAGGGGGGGCGGAAAAACTGAGAATCCCTCCCTGTGCTCCTTGCTGCCAGGGAGGTCTGAGGGACTAGTTTCTACCTGGGATCCCAAGTCCAGTACAAAAGTGGCGGGGCCACAGCTCGGGATGAGGGAAGGGGGTCCTCGGCACACGCGCGTAGGGGTGCCAAACGAAGGGGGCTATTGTGCTCGCTGCGGGGGGCACCTCGCCTGGCTCCATCCCCAGCCCGACCCCGTGGGGACCCGGGTGCGGCGCGTGGTCCGGGGTGGTCCCGCTGCCCCGGGGGTCGCGGGAGGCTGGGTCCCGACAGCCCCGCGTACTCGCCGCCCGCGCTTTCTGCTCCAGGTGAGGGCGCAGCGCAGTGTCACTTTACCTCCTCGCAGAGGGTCGTCCTGAGAAGCCATGGGGCAGGGCGGGGCAGCGGGCCGGGCCGTGGGAGCAGGACAGCGCGGCCTCAGGAGCTGGGCTGGAGCGCGGGAGTGCGGGTGTCCTGCAGTGCGGACTGGGCTGCAGCAGAGCACAGCGGAGCTGCGCGCCCCTCCTCCGCCAGCTCCTCCACCTCCTCTCAGACTCTCCGCTGCGTCCTCCGCGAGCTCACTTCCGGATTCTGCAATTAGCAAAGCCCCTTCTCCGGACCGCCCACGCCCACGCCCACCTCCCCCTCCGTCCTGAGGCGCGGGCCCGGGGCACGGGCACCGGGAAAGCCCGGGGGGCTTGCGAGGGTGGCCAGCGCCAGCGCTGAGCGGCCTCCTAGCCTGGCTCCCCGAGCGGGTGTCCACCTGCTGCCTGGCTGCAAAAAGATCATCAGCCCTAAACCCCGGCTGCACTCTCGGGTCACTTCGCTGGCTTCCTGATTGTGCCCAAAGCCGGGAACCAGCTTCCCCAGCTCAGGCCTGGGCTGAGATGCTTGCCCACGATCTGTTTAAGCAGTCTCCTCCTCTCCAGGCAGGGTCCGCCATTGCATGATGGCACCCACGAATCACTTAGACCTGGATGTTTTTTGGTTTTTTGTTTCTTTTTTGGTTATTGGTTATTACATGACCTCCATGGTAGGTGATCCACAAAGGGAGTGAAAAGAGGACGCCTGATGCATACGCATATGGCCATTCTAGAAAAAGAGCTTGGGGTTCTCTGGGAAGCGCGGCATTGGTCCTTGCACTATGGTTTTGCTGCATCAAATAGTTCCTTCTTCTTCAAATATAAATATATAAATATATTGATCAAGTCACTCGCATGTCTTAGGAGAATGTCATACCTTTAGTAGCAAACTTGAAATCTTGGACATTGGTTTTGATTTTTGTTTTGGTTTGATTTGGTTCGGTTTTTGTAATTTTAAAAATCCCTCCAGCCCTTGGCTGTGTCTGACCAGAGTGCTTTCTGCTGTTTCTGCAACAAAACTGTCAGGGCAGCGAAAACTCTCATTGTTAACAGTGGCGCCCCCTTCTGAACACTTTGTTAATAAAAAGCTTTTTTTTTTTTTTTTTGGCTATTGTAAATGTGAAACAACAATGAGGTATTTCAAAGAGGTGAACCACAGATAAATTTCTCTAAGTGTGGGTGAGGATTACTCAAAAAGAAACTTGACAAGGCTTTTAAAGATACCGACAATCATTATAACATAACGTGACTGATTGTTACCGTGTTCTTAACCTGGCAAACACTTGTTGGCTTCCAAGAAAGACGAACATAGTTGAGATGGTTCTAGCGGCCTTCTAGCACAGGGTCTCATGAGGCAGGGATTCTAGCCACTGGCTGTGCAAGGCATGAGGCCTGTTAGTGATTCTATTTTTTCTTCTGCAGAACGGGTCTTTCTGCATTCTAGGTCCTTTCTACCCCAATAAATAATGCGGCGATTCTCTCAGTGAGTTGTACTTTTGGTTTAAACAGCCAACTGTCTCTTAAAAAGGACTTTTGTTTAAAGTCCTTTAAAAAAAAAGTCCTTTCAAAAAAAACTTTTTTTTAAATTTTTATTTTTTAATCCCACATGTTTACTCTGATCCTGGAACTTTGTCATTTTGACCTTCTCTGCTGATTAAAATATTCTTCATCATCAGCACCTACTGCTCTCCTCTCCTGGTGGTCTCTCCGGAAGGGGTCTTCTCTAGCTCTTCTAGCAGAGGATGGGCACTTCCCCTCTACCCCTGTTGCCAGACCAACCTTACCTATCCTGCAGGGTCAGGTCGGCCTGGCCTTTTATCTGTTGTTCTCTTCTGAGTGGTTAGTTTTTCATAGATACCGTGCTTTGCTTTTGTCAGGATTTACCCTGGACTATCAAAACCCTTATCTTGTGCCAGTGAATCCTAAGAAACAGACCTGATGAGAGAACCAGGAACTCGAACAGATCATATTTATCCTGAATGTTCCGTCCAAAATGAAGAATACATTTCTGAGGAGCCTCAAGATGTCTTAGAAGGGAAGTTTCACCAACTCTGTCACGTAGGGGCATCCATTCTGATTCCGTGTCAATTTTCCTACTTTCCCAGCTAGTAATTCTCTTCCTCAGAAAGCCCACTCTCAACCGTTTCCTCTCTCAAAGGCAGTTGCTCTTAGAGTCTGCACATGGCACTTGGGGCCTGCTGGTCGTTGGCTACTGCCCTCTGTACCTTGGGTCTAACAGCTTCGGGGCATCAAGATGAAATCGTCTCTTGTTCTAAGACTTAATATAGTTTGGGGCACATGGTAAGCAATAATCACTTTTTTAGTTGATCCAAGTGTTCGACCTTTCTTAATTATTCTATTACCACAGTTTACTTGTTCTAAGACTTGTCCTCCCCCCCCCCCATTCTAATAACTCTTGCACTTGATGACATATCCTAGTTTAACTGACAGCATTTCTCTTTCTTAGTCGAACATAAACTATAGTGCATCTTACCCTTGATGAAAGCTAGGTTGCAATTAAATACTCTATGATGGTTACGATTCCGATATTTGAAATCCTCCGGTAGCTCCCTGTGCCCCCACAGTGTAGTACCTCACCTTCTCGGCATAGTATACAAACCAGCTCACCCCCAGTGTTAACCCCGGGGCTCAGCCTCCATCCCCAGGTGATGCTGCCAGATCAGCTGCCCGTTGTCCTGAACTTGCTGTAGATTCCCGAATGCACTGTGCTGCCCCCTGGCACTTTGAAAGTGACACACTCATCCCCATTCTTCGCTTTGCCCTTGTCTATCACCTCCCCTCAAAATCTGTTCCTAAGTGCCTTTTCCCAGCTCCAACCTACCCTTGGCAGTCTTTTATCTCCCTGTGGTAAAACCTGTCACACTGCACCATGGACATGCCCGTTGTCCCCCTGAGAAGAGAAAAGGGACAGTGAGGGCCCCCCAGCATTTGCAGCTCTAGTGCAGAGCCCCATGCCTGGCTTGCAGGAAATGCCAGATCATGAAGACAAACGGAGATCATCCTCTGGCTAAAACCAGCTCTTCTTTGCCTACCGCAGGATCTGGATCAATACTGAGCAGCCCGTTATTATTGCTGTTTTTCTAGGGATTTTTTACCCATATATTTCCCAGGTCTTGACTCTTTTTGTAGCACTTTAATTCAGGCTTCAACCACTTCCTAGTCAGATCAGGTGAAATCATTTTCCTTCCCATAGCCTCGGTGTATTTCACACCTAGCAAATCTTTTTTGAAAGATCTTATTTACCCATTGGACAGATCAAAAGTAGGTAGAGAGGCAGGCAGAGAGAGGGGTGGGGGAGCAGGCTCCCCGCTGAGCAGAGAGCCCGATGTGGGGCTCCATCCCAGGACCCTGAAATCATGACCTGAGCCGAAGGCAGAGGCCTAAACCACTGAGCCACCCAGGAGCCCCCATATCTCGTAATTTTTAATCAACGTGCAAAAAGTATTGTACATATTGATGAAGTTCAAACAAATTCTGTGAAACCGTAGATGGACTTAAAGATACTATTATGTATCAAATATTGTAAAAATTAAGCAAGGAAATAGCACACATAAAATAACCAAAGCATACAAACTTGGGTAGATACAATAGGTGTGATCATGTTCTACTTCATAAAGAGATGAGTTAATAGATAAATAGAAGTAACTAGACTTTTTAGACGTTAATAAAACTTTGCCTGTCATTTTTTAGCTATATAAAATAGATGGTTTTCTAACAAAAACGCTTATCTTAAAAATATTTAAAAATAAATTTCAGGCTACTCATAAGGTTCTATTTACTTTTCCACTGAAGGAAAAGCTGGTTGTTGTAGTTGTAGTTGTTTGTTTGTTTTAGTCTCCTCCTAGTTTTTATTATTATAATGTGGAATGAGGAATGTTAAATTGAAAAGTGAATTATTTTATAGACAAAATTCATTACTTGATTCACTTCCTGGTACAGCAGATGGAACTCCTGAAAACATGCCCTTTTGCCTTACAGAAGAGTAACAGTTATGCTTACTTCTGAAACATGCTTGGTGGTGGCCCTAAATAGTGACACCATACTAAACATTTTGAATATTTGCAATTAATTTTTATAGTCATAGGGCTCCAAAAGGCGCTGCTAGTCTCTTAGTAGGTATTTCAATAAAGCTAAAAGTTGCCTGACTGTTTAAAAATATTAACAAGGCACAAAACATGGCAGAAGTATTGTCCTCAGATATTATTTTTTTCCATATGCTCCTGATTCCAGACATGACAAGTTATTTTTTTAAATTTTTTTATAAAAGATTTTATTTATTTCTTTGACAGAGATCACAAGTAGGCAGGGTCAGGCAGAGTGAGAGGGGGGAAGCAGGCTCCCTGCTGAGCTGAGAGCCCGATGTGGGACTCGATCCAAGGATTCTGGGATCATGACCTGAGCCGAAGGCAGAGGCTTTAACCCACTGAGCCACCCAGGTGCCCCCATGACAAGTTATTTTTTTTTTAAAGATTTTATTTATGTATTTGACAGAGAGAGAGATTACAAGTAGGCAGAGAGGCAGGCAAAGAGAGAGAGGAGGTAGCAGGCTCCCCGTTGAGCAGAGAGCCCAATGTGGGGCTCCATCCCTGGACCCTGAGATCATGACCTGAGCTGAAGGCAGCGGCTTAACCCACAAGCCACCCAGGAACCCGACAAGTTATTTTTGATAGATATATATGTACAATGTATTTTCCAGTTATAAGAAAAATGGTTCTGCTCTTTTTAACCTTTTTTAAAAATTACATAATTTTTTTAAATTTAAATTTTATTTTTTAATGTTTTACCTTTCCTTTCTTTTTTTAAAAAGATTTTATTTATTTATTTGACAGACAGAGATCACAAGTAGGCAGAGAGACAGGCAGAGAGAGAGAGAGAGAGAGAAGCAGGCTTCCTGCGGAGCAGAGAGCCCGATGCAGGGCTCAATTCCAGGACCCTGAGATCATGACCCGAGCCGAAGGCAGCAGCCCAAACCACTGAGCCACCCAGGCACCCCAATGTTTTACTTTTCAATATACTACTTAGAATATAAACCCTATTCCATTTTGTAAGAAGGTTACCATTTAAAAAATGTTAATTTTCTCATTGTGTCTTCCCCTCTCATTGCTTTATTTTGAATAAAACATTTCACAATAAACATAACTGATGCTTTCCTTTTGATGGTCCCTCTGTTGGTCATATTGTATATGAGCCATGACAATTAGTTTTACAACATTTATTCATGTTTGTTGATATGTTTTATCATAACTAATTTTCCCTCCCTTATCTAGATTCCCCAGCTTTCAGACAGGTGGACACTTAATAAACCATACCCAAGGGATGTATCAAGTACTTCTTAGACATCTCTCAGATCCTTGAGGTCTCATTTTGCCTAGGGATTTGCAATAGGTTCTGCCAGAGGCACCACTGTGACAACTGATGTCCATGTTCTATCTCCTGCTAAGCTCAAGAGGTCACTGGTTTCCAAGTTTATCTATACAATTAATGCACTCCATCAAGTTCTTTTTTTTTTTTTAATATTAACAAACTTATTTTAAAGTTTATATGGAGAGGCAAAGACTCACAATAGTCAACATAGTGTTGAAGGAGAACAAAGCCTGAGGACTGACTTCAAAGTTTACCATAACGATGGGGCGCCTGGTTGGCTCAGTGGGTTAAGCTTCTGCCTTTGGCTCAGGTCATGATCCCAGGGGCCTGGGGTGGAGTCCCGTATTGGGCTCTCTGCTCAGCAGGGAGCCTGCTTCTCCTCATTTCTCTCTCTGTCTGTCTCTCTGCCTATTTGTGATCTCTCTCTCTGTCAAATAAATAAATAAACCTTTAAAAAAAGTATACCATAACGATAATTGGAGGCAAGATATTGTAATACCACAGAAAGACTAGATTAAAGGAACAGAATATATATTATCAATTATATTTTATATTTAATATAAAAGCAAAAGCAATACAAGAGAGCAAAATACAATCTTTTAAACAAATGGTTCTGGAGTAATGGTGAAGCTAAATGTAAAAATATGGGGTTCTGATAGAGGTAAAGAAGACTACTATATGATCCAAAGGGGCACGTGCACCAAATGTTTATAGCAGCAATATCCACAATAGCCAAACTATGGAAAGAACCTAGATGCCCATCAACAAATGAATGGTATATATTTCAAATTCAAGTCAGAGATGAAAGAAACATATGGACTCGGTCCTCGGGTACAGGCAGTATTCTGAACTGAGGCTAGAACCAGAGTCCATTCTAATGAAAGGCCTCCACAGGTGGGCTCCGACTCAGTTTCCTGTATGTATATTCATTCATGAAATCGCTCTGCAGGTCAACATGCAGAACAAAACCATTTAATAAAAGTGACAATGAGGAGAGGAAAGGGAGGCCAGAAGGCTTGTGAATGTGGAGAGAGTAAGAGCCAGGGGAGGAGGGGGGCGGGGGGGAGGCGGAAAAACTGAGAATCCCTCCCTGTGCTCCTTGCTGCCAGGGAGGTCTGAGGGACTAGTTTCTACCTGGGATCCCAAGTCCAGTACAAAAGTGGCGGGGCCACAGCTCGGGATGAGGGAAAGGGGTCGTCGGCACACGCGCGTGGGGGTGCCAAACGAAGGGGGCTATTGTGCTCGCTGCGGGGGGCACCTCGCCTGGCACCATCCCCAGCCCGACCCCGTGGGGACCCGGGTGCGGCGCGTGGTCCGGGGTGGTCCCGCTGCCCCGGGGGTCGCGGGAGGCTGGGTCCCGACACCCCCGCGAGCTCGCCGCCCGCGCTTTCTGCTCCAGGTGAGGGCGCAGCGCAGTGTCACTTTACCTCCTCGCAGAGGGTCGTCCTGAGAAGCCATGGGGCAGGGCGGGTCAGCGGGCCGGGCCGTGGGAGCAGGACAGCGCGGCCTCAGGAGCTGGGCTGGAGCGCGGGAGTGCGGGTGTCCTGCAGTGCGGACTGGGCTGCAGCAGAGCACAGCGGAGCTGCGCGCCCCTCCTCCGCCAGCTCCTCCACCTCCTCTCAGACTCTCCGCTGCGTCCTCCGCGAGCTCACTTCCGGATTCTGCAATTAGCAAAGCCCCTTCTCCGGACCGCCCACGCCCTCGCCCACCTCCCCCTCCGTCCTGAGGCGCGGGCCCGGGGCACGGGCACCGGGAAAGCCCGGGGGGCTTGCGAGGGTGGCCAGCGCCAGCGCTGAGCGGCCTCCTAGCCTGGCTCCCCGAGCGGGTGTCCACCTGCTGCCTGGCTGCAAAAAGATCATCAGCCCTGAACCCCGGCTGCACTCTCGGGTCACTTCGCTGGCTTCCTGATTGTGCCCAAAGCCGGGAACCAGCTTCCCCAGCTCAGGCCTGGGCTGAGATGCTTGCCCACGATCTGTTTAAGCAGTCTCCTCCTCTCCAGGCAGGGTCCGCCATTGCATGATGGCACCCACGAATCACTTCGACCTGGATGTTTTTTGGTTTTTTGTTTCTTTTTTGGTTATTGGTTATTCCATGACCTCCATGGTAGGTGATCCACAAAGGGAGTGAAAAGAGGACGCCTGATGCATACGCATATGGCCATTCTAGAAAAAGAGCTTGGGGTTCTCTGGGAAGCGCGGCATTGGTCCTTGCACTATGGTTTTGCTGCATCAAAGAGTTCCTTCTTCTTCAAATATAAATATATAAATATATTGATCAAGTCACTCGCATGTCTTAGGAGAATGTCATACCTTTAGTAGCAAACTTGAAATCTTGGACATTGGTTTTGATTTTTGTTTTGGTTTGATTTGGTTCGGTTTTTGTAATTTTAAAAATCCCTCCAGCCCTTGGCTGTGTCTGACCTGAGTGCTTTCTGCTGTTTCTGCAACAAAACTGTCAGGGCAGCGAAAACTCTCATTGTTAACAGTGGCGCCCCCTTCTGAACACTTTGTTAATAAAAAGCTTTTTTTTTTTTTTTTTGGCTATTGTAAATGTGAAACAACAATGAGGTATTTCAAAGAGGTGAACCACAGGTAAATTTCTCTAAGTGTGGGTGAGGGTTACTCAAAAAGGAACTTGACAAGGCTTTTAAAGATACCGACAATCATTATAACATAACGTGACTGATTGTTACCGTGCTCTTAACCTGGCAAACACTTGTTGGCTTCCAAGAAAGACGAACATAGTTGAGATGGTTCTAGCGGCCTTCTAGCACAGGGTCTCATGAGGCAGGGATTCTAGCCACTGGCTGTGCAAGGCATGAGGCCTGTTAGTGATTCTATTTTTTCTTCTGCAGAATGGGTCTTTCTGCATTCCAGGTCCTTTCTACCCCAATAAATAATGCGGCGATTCTCTCAGTGAGTTGTACTTTTGGTTTAAACAGCCAACTGTCTCTTAAAAAGGACTTTTGTTTAAAGTCCTTTAAAAAAAAAGTCCTTTCAAAAAAAACTTTTTTTTTAATTTTTATTTTTTAATCCCATATGTTTACTCTGATCCTGGAACTTTGTCATTTTGACCTTCTCTGCTGATTAAAATATTCTTCATCATCAGCACCTACTGCTCTCCTCTCCTGGTGGTCTCTCCGGAAGGGGTCTTCTCTAGCTCTTCTAGCAGAGGATGGGCACTTCCCCTCTACCCCTGTTGCCAGACCAACCTTACCTATCCTGCAGGGTCAGGTCGGCCTGGCCTTTTATCTGTTGTTCTCTTCTGAGTGGTTAGTTTTTCATAGATACCGTGCTTTGCTTTTGTCAGGATTTACCCTGGACTATCAAAACCCTTATCTTGTGCCAGTGAATCCTAAGAAACAGACCTGATGAGAGAACCAGGAACTCGAACAGATCATATTTATCCTGAATGTTCCGTCCAAAATGAAGAATACATTTCTGAGGAGCCTCAAGATGTCTTAGAAGGGAAGTTTCACCAACTCTGTCACGTAGGGGCATCCATTCTGATTCCGTGTCAATTTTCCTACTTTCCCAGCTAGTAATTCTCTTCCTCAGAAAGCCCACTCTCAACCGTTTCCTCTCTCAAAGGCAGTTGCTCTTCGAGTCTGCACATGGCACTTGGGGCCTGCTGGTCGTTGGCTACTGCCCTCTGTACCTTGGGTCTAACAGCTTCAGGGCATCAAGATGAAATCGTCTCTTGTTCTAAGACTTAATATAGTTTGGGGCACATGGTAAGCAATCATCACTTTTTTAGTTGATCCAAGTGTTCGACCTTTCTTAATTATTCTAGTACCACAGTTTACTTGTTCTAAGATTTGTCCTCCCTCCCCCATTCTAATAACTCTTGCACTTGATGACATATCCTAGTTTAACTGACAGCATTTCTCTTTCTTAGTCGAACATAAACTATAGTGCATCTTACCCTTGATGAAAGCTAGGTTGCAATTAAATACTCTATTATGGTTACGATTCTGATATTTGAAATCCTCCGGTAGCTCCCTGTGCCCCCACAGTGTAGTACCTCACCTTCTCGGCATAGTATACAAACCAGCTCACCCCCAGTGTTAACCCCGGGGCTCAGCCTCCATCCCCAGGTGATGCTGCCAGATCAGCTGCCCGTTGTCCTGAACTTGCTGTAGAGTCCCGAATGCACTGTGCTGCCCCCTGGCACTTTGAAAGTGACACACTCATCCCCATTCTTCGCTTTGCCCTTGTCTATCACCTCCCCTCAAAATCTGTTCCTAAGTGCCTTTTCCCAGCTCCAACCTACCCTTGGCAGTCTTTTATCTCCCTGTGGTAAAACCTGTCACACTGCACCATGGACAGGCCCGTTGTCCCCCTGAGAAGAGAAAAGGGACAGTGAGGGCCCCCCAGCATTTGCAGCTCTAGTGCAGAGCCCCATGCCTGGCTTGCAGGAAATGCCAGATCATGAAGACAAACGGAGATCATCCTCTGGCTAAAACCAGCTCTTCTTTGCCTACCGCAGGATCTGGATCAATACTGAGCAGCCCGTTATTATTGCTGTTTTTCTAGGGATTTTTTACCCATATATTTCCCAGGTCTTGACTCTTTTTGTAGCACTTTAATTCAGGCTTCAACCACTTCCTAGTCAGATCAGGTGAAATCATTTTCCTTCCCATAGCCTCGGTGTATTTCACACCTAGCAAATCTTTTTTGAAAGATCTTATTTACCCATTGGACAGATCAAAAGTAGGTAGAGAGGCAGGCAGAGAGAGGGGTGGGGGAGCAGGCTCCCCGCTGAGCAGAGAGCCCGATGTGGGGCTCCATCCCAGGACCCTGAAATCATGACCTGAGCCGAAGGCAGAGGCCTAAACCACTGAGCCACCCAGGAGCCCCCATATCTCGTAATTTTTAATCAACGTGCAAAAAGTATTGTACATATTGATGAAGTTCAAACAAATTCTGTGAAACCGTAGATGGACTTAAAGATACTATTGTGTACCAAATATTGTAAAAATTAAGCAAGGAAATAGCACACATAAAATAACCAAAGCATACAAACTTGGGTAGATACAATAGGTGTGATCATGTTCTACTTCATAAAGAGATGAGTTAATAGATAAATAGAAGTAACTAGACTTTTTAGACGTTAATAAAACTTTGCCTGTTATTTCTTAGCTATATAAAATAGATGGTTTTCTAACAAAAACGCTTATCTTAAAAATATTTAAAAATAAATTTCAGGCTACTCATAAGGTTCTATTTACTTTTCCACTGAAGAAAAAGCTGGTTGTTGTAGTTGTAGTTGTTTGTTTGTTTTAGTCTCCTCCTAGTTTTTATTATTATAATGTGGAAGGAGGAATGTTAAATTGAAAAGTGAATTATTTTATAGACAAAATTCATTACTTGATTCACTTCCTGGTACAGCAGATGGAACTCCTGAAAACATGCCCTTTTGCCTTACAGAAGAGTAACAGTTATGCTTACTTCTGAAACATGCTTGGTGGTGGCCCTCAATAGTGACACCATACTAAACATTTTGAATATTTGCAATTAATTTTTATAGTCATAGGGCTCCAAAAGGCGCTGCTAGTCTCTTAGTAGGTATTTCAATAAAGCTAAAAGTTGCCTGACTGTTTAAAAATATTAACAAGGCACAAAACATGGCAGAAGTATTGTCCTCAGATATTATTATTTTCCATATGCTCCTGATTCCAGACATGACAAGTTATTTTTTTAAATTTTTTTATAAAAGATTTTATTTATTTCTTTGACAGAGATCACAAGTAGGCAGGGTCAGGCAGAGTGAGAGGGGGGAAGCAGGCTCCCTGCTGAGCTGAGAGCCGGATGTGGGAATCGATCCAAGGATTCTGGGATCATGACCTGAGCCGAAGGCAGAGGCTTTAACCCACTGAGCCACCCAGGTGCCCCCATGACAAGTTATTTTTTTTTAAAGATTTTATTTATTTATTTGACAGAGAGAGAGATTACAAGTAGGCAGAGAGGCAGGCAAAGAGAGAGAGGAGGTAGCAGGCTCCCCGTTGAGCAGAGAGCCCAATGTGGGGCTCCATCCCTGGACCCTGAGATCATGACCTGAGCTGAAGACAGCGGCTTAACCCACAAGCCACCCAGGAACCCAACAAGTTATTTTTGATAGATATATATATATACAATGTATTTTCCAGTTATAAGAAAAATGGTTCTGCTCTTTTTAACCTTTTTTAAAAATTACATAATTTTTTTAAATTTAAATTTTATTTTTTAATGTTTTACCTTTCTTTTCTTTTTTTTAAAAAGATTTTATTTATTTATTTGACAGACAGAGATCACAAGTAGGCAATGAGACAGGCAGAGAGAGAGAGAGAGAGAGAAGCAGGCTTCCTGCGGAGCAGAGAGCCCGATGCAGGGCTCAATTCCAGGACCCTGAGATCATGACCCGAGCCGAAGGCAGCAGCCCAAACCACTGAGCCACCCAGGCACCCCAATGTTTTACTTTTCAATATACTACTTAGAATATAAACCCTATTCCATTTTGTAAGAAGGTTACCATTTAAAAAATGTTAATTTTCTCATTGTGTCTTCCCCTCTCATTGCTTTATTTTGAATAAAACATTTCACAATAAACATAACTGATGCTTTCCTTTTGATGGTCCCTCTGTTGGTCATATTGTATATGAGCCATGACATTTAGTTTTACAACATTTATTCATGTTTGTTGATATGTTTTATCATAACTAATTTTCCCTCCCTTATCTAGATTCCCCAGCTTTCAGACAGGTGGACACTTAATAAACCATACCCAAGGGATGTATCAAGTACTTCTTAGACATCTCTCAGATCCTTGAGGTCTCATTTTGCCTAGGGATTTGCAATAGGTTCTGCCAGAGGCACCACTGTGACAACTGATGTCCATGGTCTATCTCCTGCTAAGCTCAAGAGGTCACTGGTTTCCAAGTTTATCTATACAATTAATGCACTCCATCAAGTTCTTTTTTTTTTAATATTAACAAACTTATTTTAAAGTTTATATGGAGAGGCAAAGACTCACAATAGTCAACATAGTGTTGAAGGAGAACAAAGCCTGAGGACTGACTTCAAAGTTTACCATAACGATGGGGCGCCTGGTTGGCTCAGTGGGTTAAGCTTCTGCCTTTGGCTCAGGTCATGATCCCAGGGGCCTGGGGTCGAGTCCCATATTGGGCTCTCTGCTCAGCAGGGAGCCTGCTTCTCCTCATTTCTCTCTCTGTCTGTCTCTCTGCCTATTTGAGATCTCTCTCTCTGTCAAATAAATAAATAAACCTTTAAAAAAAGTATACCATAACGATAATTGGAAGCAAGATATTGTAATACCACAGAAAGACTAGATTAAAGGAACAGAATATATATTATCAATTATATTTTATATTTCATATAAAAGCAAAAGCAATACAAGAGAGCAAAATACAATCTTTTAAACAAATGGTTCTGGAGTAATGGTGAAGCTAAATGTAAAAATATGGGGTTCTGATAGAGGTAAAGAAGACTACTATATGATCCAAAGGGGCACGTGCACCAAATGTTTATAGCAGCAATATCCACAATAGCCAAACTATGGAAAGAACCTAGATGCCCATCAACAAATGAATGGTATATATTTCAAATTCAAGTCAGAGATGAAAGAAACATCTGGACTCGGTCCTCAGGTACAGGCAGTATTCTGAACTGAGGCTAGAACCAGAGACCATTCTAATGAAAGGCCTCCACAGGTGGGCTCCGACTCAGTTTCCTGTATGTATATTCATTCATGAAATCGCTCTGCAGGTCAACATGCAGAACAAAACCATTTAATAAAAGTGACAATGAGGAGAGGAAAGGGAGGCCAGAAGGCTTGTGAATGTGGAGAGAGGAAGAGCCAGGGGAGGAGGGGGGCGGGGGGGGGCGGAAAAACTGAGAATCCCTCCCTGTGCTCCTTGCTGCCAGGGAGGTCTGAGGGACTAGTTTCTACCTGGGATCCCAAGTCCAGTACAAAAGTGGCGGGGCCACAGCTCGGGATGAGGGAAAGGGGTCCTCGGCACACGCGCGTGGGGGTGCCAAACGAAGGGGGCTATTGTGCTCGCTGCGGGGGGCACCTCGCCTGGCTCCATCCCCAGCCCGACCCCGTGGGGACCCGGGTGCGGCGCGTGGTCCGGGGTGGTCCCGCTGCCCCGGGGGTCGCGGGAGGCTGGGTCCCGACACCCCCGCGAGCTCGCCGCCCGCGCTTTCTGCTCCAGGTGAGGGCGCAGCGCAGTGTCACTTTACCTCCTCGCAGAGGGTCGTCCTGAGAAGCCATGGGGCAGGGCGGGGCAGCGGGCCGGGCCGTGGGAGCAGGACAGCGCGGCCTCAGGAGCTGGGCTGGAGCGCGGGAGTGCGGGTGTCCTGCAGTGCGGACTGGGCTGCAGCAGAGCACAGCGGAGCTGCGCGCCCCTCCTCCGCCAGCTCCTCCACCTCCTCTCAGACTCTCCGCTGCGTCCTCCGCGAGCTCACTTCCGGATTCTGCAATTAGCAAAGCCCCTTCTCCGGACCGCCCACGCCCTCGCCCACCTCCCCCTCCGTCCTGAGGCGCGGGCCCGGGGCACGGGCACCGGGAAAGCCCGGGAGGCTTGCGAGGGTGGCCAGCGCCAGCGCTGAGCGGCCTCCTAGCCTGGCTCCCCGAGCGGGTGTCCACCTGCTGCCTGGCTGCAAAAAGATCATCAGCCCTAAACCCCGGCTGCACTCTCGGGTCACTTCGCTGGCTTCCTGATTGTGCCCAAAGCCGGGAACCAGCTTCCCCAGCTCAGGCCTGGGCTGAGATGCTTGCCCACGATCTGTTTAAGCAGTCTCCTCCTCTCCAGGCAGGGTCCGCCATTGCATGATGGCACCCACGAATCACTTCGACCTGGATGTTTTTTGGTTTTTTGTTTCTTTTTTGGTTATTGGTTATTCCATGACCTCCATGGTAGGTGATCCACAAAGGGAGTGAAAAGAGGACGCCTGATGCATACGCATATGGCCATTCTAGAAAAAGAGCTTGGGGTTCTCTGGGAAGCGCGGCATTGGTCCTTGCACTATGGTTTTGCTGCATCAAAGAGTTCCTTCTTCTTCAAATATAAATATATAAATATATTGATCAAGTCACTCGCATGTCTTAGGAGAATGTCATACCTTTAGTAGCAAACTTGAAATCTTGGACATTGGTTTTGATTTTTGTTTTGGTTTGATTTGGTTCGGTTTTTGTAATTTTAAAAATCCCTCCAGCCCTTGGCTGTGTCTGACCTGAGTGCTTTCTGCTGTTTCTGCAACAAAACTGTCAGGGCAGCGAAAACTCTCATTGTTAACAGTGGCGCCCCCTTCTGAACACTTTGTTAATAAAAAGCTTTTTTTTTTTTTTTTTTGGCTATTGTAAATGTGAAACAACAATGAGGTATTTCAAAGAGGTGAACCACAGGTAAATTTCTCTAAGTGTGGGTGAGGGTTACTCAAAAAGGAACTTGACAAGGCTTTTAAAGATACCGACAATCATTATAACATAACGTGACTGATTGTTACCATGCTCTTAACCTGGCAAACACTTGTTGGCTTCCAAGAAAGACGAACATAGTTGAGATGGTTCTAGCGGCCTTCTAGCACAGGGTCTCATGAGGCAGGGATTCTAGCCACTGGCTGTGCAAGGCATGAGGCCTGTTAGTGATTCTATTTTTTCTTCTGCAGAATGGGTCTTTCTGCATTCCAGGTCCTTTCTACCCCAATAAATAATGCGGCGATTCTCTCAGTGAGTTGTACTTTTGGTTTAAACAGCCAACTGTCTCTTAAAAAGGACTTTTGTTTAAAGTCCTTTAAAAAAAAAGTCCTTTCAAAAAAAACTTTTTTTTTAATTTTTATTTTTTAATCCCATATGTTTACTCTGATCCTGGAACTTTGTCATTTTGACCTTCTCTGCTGATTAAAATATTCTTCATCATCAGCACCTACTGCTCTCCTCTCCTGGTGGTCTCTCCGGAAGGGGTCTTCTCTAGCTCTTCTAGCAGAGGATGGGCACTTCCCCTCTACCCCTGTTGCCAGACCAACCTTACCTATCCTGCAGGGTCAGGTCGGCCTGGCCTTTTATCTGTTGTTCTCTTCTGAGTGGTTAGTTTTTCATAGATACCGTGCTTTGCTTTTGTCAGGATTTACCCTGGACTATCAAAACCCTTATCTTGTGCCAGTGAATCCTAAGAAACAGACCTGATGAGAGAACCAGGAACTCGAACAGATCATATTTATCCTGAATGTTCCGTCCAAAATGAAGAATACATTTCTGAGGAGCCTCAAGATGTCTTAGAAGGGAAGTTTCACCAACTCTGTCACGTAGGGGCATCAATTCTGATTCTGTGTCAATTTTCCTACTTTCCCAGCTAGTAATTCTCTTCCTCAGAAAGCCCACTCTCAACCGTTTCCTCTCTCAAAGGCAGTTGCTCTTCGAGTCTGCACATGGCACTTGGGGCCTGCTGGTCGTTAGCTACTGCCCTCTGTACCTTGGGTCTAACAGCTTCAGGGCATCAAGATGAAATTGTCTCTTGTTCTAAGACTTAATATAGTTTGGGGCACATGGTAAGCAATCATCACTTTTTTAGTTGATCCAAGTGTTCGACCTTTCTTAATTATTCTAGTACCACAGTTTACTTGTTCTAAGATTTGTCCTCCCTCCCCCATTCTAATAACTCTTGCACTTGATGACATATCCTAGTTTAACTGACAGCATTTCTCTTTCTTAGTCGAACATAAACTATAGTGCATCTTACCCTTGATGAAAGCTAGGTTGCAATTAAATACTCTATTATGGTTACGATTCTGATATTTGAAATCCTCCGGTAGCTCCCTGTGCCCCCACAGTGTAGTACCTCACCTTCTCGGCATAGTATACAAACCAGCTCACCCCCAGTGTTAACCCCGGGGCTCAGCCTCCATCCCCAGGTGATGCTGCCAGATCAGCTGCCCGTTGTCCTGAACTTGCTGTAGATTCCCGAATGCACTGTGCTGCCCCCTGGCACTTTGAAAGTGACACACTCATCCCCATTCTTCGCTTTGCCCTTGTCTATCACCTCCCCTCAAAATCTGTTCCTAAGTGCCTTTTCCCAGCTCCAACCTACCCTTGGCAGTCTTTTATCTCCCTGTGGTAAAACCTGTCACACTGCACCATGGACATGCCCGTTGTCCCCCTGAGAAGAGAAAAGGGACAGTGAGGGCCCCCCAGCATTTGCAGCTCTAGTGCAGAGCCCCATGCCTGGCTTGCAGGAAATGCCAGATCATGAAGACAAACGGAGATCATCCTCTGGCTAAAACCAGCTCTTCTTTGCCTACCGCAGGATCTGGATCAATACTGAGCAGCCCGTTATTATTGCTGTTTTTCTAGGGATTTTTTACCCATATATTTCCCAGGTCTTGACTCTTTTTGTAGCACTTTAATTCAGGCTTCAACCACTTCCTAGTCAGATCAGGTGAAATCATTTTCCTTCCCATAGCCTCGGTGTATTTCACACCTAGCAAATCTTTTTTGAAAGATCTTATTTACCCATTGGACAGATCAAAAGTAGGTAGAGAGGCAGGCAGAGAGAGGGGTGGGGGAGCAGGCTCCCCGCTGAGCAGAGAGCCCGATGTGGGGCTCCATCCCAGGACCCTGAAATCATGACCTGAGCCGAAGGCAGAGGCCTAAACCACTGAGCCACCCAGGAGCCCCCATATCTCGTAATTTTTAATCAACGTGCAAAAAGTATTGTACATATTGATGAAGTTTAAACAAATTCTGTGAAACCGTAGATGGACTTAAAGATACTATTGTGTATCAAATATTGTAAAAATTAAGCAAGGAAATAGCACACATAAAATAACCAAAGCATACAAACTTGGGTAGATACAATAGGTGTGATCATGTTCTACTTCATAAAGAGATGAGTTAATAGATAAATAGAAGTAACTAGACTTTTTAGACGTTAATAAAACTTTGCCTGTTATTTCTTAGCTATATAAAATAGATGGTTTTCTAACAAAAACGCTTATCTTAAAAATATTTAAAAATAAATTTCAGGCTACTCATAAGGTTCTATTTACTTTTCCACTGAAGGAAAAGCTGGTTGTTGTAGTTGTAGTTGTTTGTTTGTTTTAGTCTCCTCCTAGTTTTTATTATTATAATGTGGAAGGAGGAATGTTAAATTGAAAAGTGAATTATTTTATAGACAAAATTCATTACTTGATTCACTTCCTGGTACAGCAGATGGAACTCCTGAAAACATGCCCTTTTGCCTTACAGAAGAGTAACAGTTATGCTTACTTCTGAAACATGCATGGTGGTGGCCCTCAATAGTGACACCATACTAAACATTTTGAATATTTGCAATTAATTTTTATAGTCATAGGGCTCCAAAAGGCGCTGCTAGTCTCTTAGTAGGTATTTCAATAAAGCTAAAAGTTGCCTGACTGTTTAAAAATATTAACAAGGCACAAAACATGGCAGAAGTATTGTCCTCAGATATTATTTTTTTCCATATGCTCCTGATTCCAGACATGACAAGTTATTTTTTTAAATTTTTTTATAAAAGATTTTATTTATTTCTTTGACAGAGATCACAAGTAGGCAGGGTCAGGCAGAGTGAGAGGGGGGAAGCAGGCTCCCTGCAGAGCTGAGAGCCCGATGTGGGACTTGATCCAAGGATTCTGGGATCATGACCTGAGCCGAAGGCAGAGGCTTTAACCCACTGAGCCACGCAGGTGCCCCCATGACAAGTTATTTTTTTTTAAAGATTTTATTTATTTATTTGACAGAGAGAGAGATTACAAGTAGGCAGAGAGGCAGGCAAAGAGAGAGAGGAGGTAGCAGGCTCCCCGTTGAGCAGAGAGCCCAATGTGGGGCTCCATCCCTGGACCCTGAGATCATGACCTGAGCTGAAGGCAGCGGCTTAACCCACAAGCCACCCAGGAACCCGACAAGTTATTTTTGATAGATATATATATATACAATGTATTTTCCAGTTATAAGAAAAATGGTTCTGCTCTTTTTAACCTTTTTTAAAAATTACATAATTTTTTTAAATTTAAATTTTATTTTTTAATGTTTTACCTTTATTTTCTTTTTTTTAAAAAGATTTTATTTATTTATTTGACAGACAGAGATCACAAGTAGGCAGAGAGACAGGCAGAGAGAGAGAGAGAGAGAAGCAGGCTTCCTGCGGAGCAGAGAGCCCGATGCAGGGCTCAATTCCAGGACCCTGAGATCATGACCCGAGCCGAAGGCAGCAGCCCAAACCACTGAGCCACCCAGGCACCCCAATGTTTTACTTTTCAATATACTACTTAGAATATAAACCCTATTCCATTTTGTAAGAAGATTACCATTTAAAAAATGTTAATTTTCTCATTGTGTCTTCCCCTCTCATTGCTTTATTTTGAATAAACATTTCACAATAAACATAACTGATGCTTTCCTTTTGATGGTCCCTCTGTTGGTCATATTGTATATGAGCCATGACATTTAGTTTTACAACATTTATTCATGTTTGTTGATATGTTTTATCATAACTAATTTTCCCTCCCTTATCTAGATTCCCCAGCTTTCAGACAGGTGGACACTTAATAAACCATACCCAAGGGATGTATCAAGTACTTCTTAGACATCCCTCAGATCCTTGAGGTCTCATTTTGCCTAGGGATTTGCAATAGGTTCTGCCAGAGGCACCACTGTGACAACTGATGTCCATGGTCTATCTCCTGCTAAGCTCAAGAGGTCACTGGTTTCCAAGTTTATCTATACAATTAATGCACTCCATCAAGTTCTTTTTTTTTTTAATATTAACAAACTTATTTTAAAGTTTATATGGAGAGGCAAAGACTCACAATAGTCAACATAGTGTTGAAGGAGAACAAAGCCTGAGGACTGACTTCAAAGTTTACCATAACGATGGGGCGCCTGGTTGGCTCAGTGGGTTAAGCTTCTGCCTTTGGCTCAGGTCATGATCCTTGATCCCAGGGGCCTGGGGTCGAGTCCCGTATTGGGCTCTCTGCTCAGCAGGGAGCCTGCTTCTCCTCATTTCTCTCTCTGTCTGTCTCTCTGCCTATTTGTGATCTCTCTCTCTGTCAAATAAATAAATAAACCTTTAAAAAAAGTATACCATAACGATAATTGGAAGCAAGATATTGTAATACCACAGAAAGACTAGATTAAAGGAACAGAATATATATTATCAATTATATTTTATATTTAATATAAAAGCAAAAGCAATACAAGAGAGCAAAATACAATCTTTTAAACAAATGGTTCTGGAGTAATGGTGAAGCTAAATGTAAAAATATAAAATAAAAATAAAATAAATAATAAAATAAAATAAATCCAGGCTGATATCATACCTTCTTCACAAAAATTAACTCAGATTAAATTATAAACCTAAACATGAAACATGTAGAAGGTAATATAGAAGAAAATTTAAATGACCTTGGTTTTGGAAATAACTTTAGCTACAAAAGCACAAGCACTGAATTTAAAAATGTCTACTCTGTGAAACAAGGCCAAGAGAATGAAAAGGCAAAGCACAGACTGTGAGAAAAAATTTGCAAAATACACATCTGGCAAAGGACTGTTAATCAAAAAGACACAAAGACCCCTTATAACTCAACAATCGTGGAAAAACCTGATTACAAATGAGCCAAAGACCTTAGCAGATACCTCACTAAAGAAAATATTACAGATGGCAAATAAGCATATAAAAAGATGCTTCCCATCATATGTCATCAGGAAAATGCAAATTAAAACAAAAAAGAGACACCAGTACATACCCAGATTCCAGAACACTGACAACAGAACACGAAATGTTGGTGAGGATGTGGAGCAACAGGAATGTTCTTCCATGTCTATTGAGAATAAAGAATGGAAAACAACTTGGCAGTTTCTTACAAAACTAAACATATTCTTGCCAGATGATTCAGCAGTAGCAGTTCTTGGTATTTATCCAAAGAAGATGAAACCTATACCCACAAAGATGTCTATAGTAGTTTGATTCATTACTGACAAAAGCTTGGAAGCAACCAAGATATCCTTTCATAGGTGAAAGTTCAAATCAAGTGTAGTACATGCAAACAATGGAATCTTATTTAATGCTAGAGAAATGAATTACCAAGCCACGAAAAGATATGGATATAAATATTTAATAAATATTTGATTTTAGGCTTCTACCAGTCTATCAATAGTAGTAGTATATTTTAACAGTGAATGCTCAGCATTCAAGAATTTACCTAATAAAATATTTGGGGTTCAATATTTTAAATACTTCAACCTCTATGATTATATTCCTAATAATTTTGAATTGGGGTAAATAAACCTTAATTTTTTGTAACTTGTTTCTTATTGCAAAAGAGCTCAATGAAATTTTAGAAAATAAAAATTTACCAAAAAAAAAGTTTAGTTTACTATTGCCAAATAATTTAAAACTTTACCTTATATTCAAATACATATATTTTTCTAAATTGATTTATAGGCTACTAAAACCAAAAACTTTTAGTTATACTAGATTTCATATCATGCAATCAATGCCAGAAAGCCATCTGGCGATGACTTGTCTTAAATAGAGTTAAGATGGGTGTTATTACAATGCAAGATGGAAACAAAGATAGTATAACAATTGAGTGTTACATAACTTTTCTGTTTTGATCAAGTTACTAATCTACAAAAGGCTTTTATCGGTGACACACTTGGGAATTTAACAAAACTTTTAAACTAGCATGTGCGACTCATTCCTAGAAAACAACACAATCAATAACACTTTCTTTAGATGAAATCATGACTATTTCTCCATTTGAATAAAAAAGGGAGCAACCCCAATAAGTTTATTGACCATGAAAAGTTGAAATGCTATAATGCTCCTAAGGAATTAAATGGTCCAGTCATGAATTACAAAAAAAGGATATAAATTACCAAAGTGTTTGTATAATTGCAATGTACAACTGCCCATTATCGTTCAATAGTGTAGGCTTGTACAAGAACTCTATAAAAGAACTCCACTTCTAAACCGTGGAAAATATGTTCCCTTTCCCCCTATATACAACTATTAAGCCATTCATTTAGCTTTTAAAATATCCACTTAATACAGGCTTTTTACTCATTTGCACAATACCCAGGAAGTGAAGGAGGGTGTTATACAAATATTAAAGGAAAAGATTGCTCTAGGCAGAGCAAGTAAGTATATAGACTTTGTGTGAACAGCTGGTCTGTTACTTTTGAGGAAAAACAAGGAGGCCAATCAGGAGTTCATAGTGGTGGAGAGAGGAAGAACGTATTGATGTAGGACCCTCTAGTACATTGAAACGCCTTCAGTTTTTATTTAATATGAAAGGGGAAGATACCAAAAGACTTTCAACAGCAGAATAAAATCATCTGACTTGATTTTTAGGTTAAGTTGCTGTACCAAAATAAATTTGCAGGGAGAAAGGAGTGCAGTATGTGTGGAAGTGGGGTTATCAATCAAGTCAATAATTCAGGAACATATGATGGTGTTTTTAGCATACTGGGTGGTAATAGAAGTGGTGAGGTATGGTTTTTATTTTGTATCTATTTTGATGGTGAATATTCTGGTGAACAGGATGGGGTATGTGCAGGACAGACAATATCAACATTTATTTTACCTGCACAAACAGAAGGGTGGAGTCTTCATTCCCTGATATGGAGAGAATTCTGAGTTCAAATGTTCTTTCTGATTAAATGGCATAGTGATGATGAGGATTTAGTCAGACAGTGAAAGAGAGCAGTAAGCATAGTGTTAAGCGGTAAGACATTATAATACATTTGAACATCAAAAAAAGTTGTGTTGGATCACCCGTTTATGTGAGTAAATAAATAAATAAAGCTTCCTGGGGTTCTGATAGAGGTAAAGAAGACTACTATATGATCCAAAGGGGCACGTGCACCAAATGTTTATAGCAGCAATATCCACAATAGCCAAACTATGGAAAGAACCTAGATGCCCATCAACAAATGAATGGTATATATTTCAAATTCAAGTCAGAGATGAAAGAAACATCTGGACTCGGTCCTCAGGTACAGGCAGTATTCTGAACTGAGGCTAGAACCAGAGACCATTCTAATGAAAGGCCTCCACAGGTGGGCTCCGACTCAGTTTCCTGTATGTATATTCATTCATGAAATCGCTCTGCGGGTCAACATGCAGAACAAAACCATTTAATAAAAGTGACAATGAGGAGAGGAAAGGGAGGCCAGAAGGCTTGTGAATGTGGAGAGAGGAAGAGCCAGGGGAGGAGGGGGGCGGGGGGGGCGGAAAAACTGAGAATCCCTCCCTGTGCTCCTTGCTGCCAGGGAGGTCTGAGGGACTAGTTTCTACCTGGGATCCCAAGTCCAGTACAAAAGTGGCGGGGCCACAGCTCGGGATGAGGGAAGGGGGTCCTCGGCACACGCGCGTGGGGGTGCCAAACGAAGGGGGCTATTGTGCTCGCTGCGGGGGGCACCTCGCCTGGCTCCATCCCCAGCCCGACCCCGTGGGGACCCGGGTGCGGCGCGTGGTCCGGGGTGGTCCCGCTGCCCCGGGGGTCACGGGAGGCTGGGTCCCGACAGCCCCGCGTACTCGCCGCCAGCGCTTTCTGCTCCAGGTGAGGGCGCAGCGCAGTGTCACTTTACCTCCTCGCAGAGGGTCGTCCTGAGAAGCCATGGGGCAGGGCGGGGCAGCGGGCCGGGCCGTGGGAGCAGGACAGCGCGGCCTCAGGAGCTGGGCTGGAGCGCGGGAGTGCGGGTGTCCTGCAGTGCGGACTGGGCTGCAGCAGAGCACAGCGGAGCTGCGCGCCCCTCCTCCGCCAGCTCCTCCACCTCCTCTCAGACTCTCCGCTGCGTCCTCCGCGAGCTCACTTCCGGATTCTGCAATTAGCAAAGCCCCTTCTCCGGACCGCCCACGCCCTCGCCCACCTCCCCCTCCGTCTTGAGGCGCGGGCCCGGGGCACAGGCACCGGGAAAGCCGGGGGGCTTGCGAGGGTGGCCAGCGCCAGCGCTGAGCGGCCTCCTAGCCAGGCTCCCCGAGCGGGTGTCCACCTGCTGCCTGGCTGCAAAAAGATCATCAGCCCTAAACCCCGGCTGCACTCTCGGGTCACTTCGCTGGCTTCCTGATTGTGCCCAAAGCCGGGAACCAGCTTCCCCAGCTCAGGCCTGGGCTGAGATGCTTGCCCACGATCAGTTTAAGCAGTCTCCTCCTCTCCAGGCAGGGTCCGCCATTGCATGATGGCACCCACGGATCACTTAGACCTGGATGTTTTTTGGTTTTTTGTTTCTTTTTTGGTTATTGGTTATTACATGACCTCCATGGTAGGTGATCCACAAAGGGAGTGAAAAGAGGACGCCTGATGCATACGCATATGGCCATTCTAGAAAAAGAGCTTGGGGTTCTCTGGGAAGCGCGGCATTGGTCCTTGCACTATGGTTTTGCTGCATCAAATAGTTCCTTCTTCTTCAAATATAAATATATAAATATATTGATCAAGTCACTCGCATGTCTTAGGAGAATGTCATACCTTTAGCAGCAAACTTGAAATCTTGGACATTGGTTTTGATTTTTGTTTTGGTTTGATTTGGTTCGGTTTTTGTAATTTTAAAAATCCCTCCAGCCCTTGGCTGTGTCTGACCTGAGTGCTTTCTGCTGTTTCTGCAACAAAACTGTCAGGGCAGCGAAAACTCCCATTGTTAACAGTGGCGCCCCCTTCTGAACACTTTGTTAATAAAAAGCTTTTTTTTTTTTTTTTTTTTTTTTGGCCATTGTAAATGTGAAACAACAATGAGGTATTTCAAAGAGGTGAACCACAAGTAAATTTCTCTATGTGTGGGTGAGGGTTACTCAAAAAGGAACTTGACAAGGCTTTTAAAGATACCGACAATCATTATAACATAACGTGACTGATTGTTACCGTGCTCTTAACCTGGCAAACACTTGTTGGCTTCCAAGAAAGACGAACATAGTTGAGATGGCGCTAGCGGCCTTCTAGCACAGGGTCTCATGAGGCAGGGATTCTAGCCACTGGCTGTGCAAGGCATGAGGCCTGTTAGTGATTCTATTTTTTCTTCTGCAGAATGGGTCTTTCTGCATTCCAGGTCCTTTCTACCCCAATAAATAATGCGACGATTCTCTCAGTGAGTTGTACTTTTGGTTTAAACAGCCAACTGTCTCTTAAAAAGGACTTTTGTTTAAAGTCCTTTAAAAAAAAAAGTCCTTTCAAAAAAAACTTTTTTTTAAATTTTTATTTTTTAATCCCATATGTTTACTCTGATCCTGGAACTTTGTCATTTTGACCTTCTCTGCTGATTAAAATATTCTTCATCATCAGCACCTACTGCTCTCCTCTCCTGGTGGTCTCTCCGGAAGGGGTCTTCTCTAGCTCTTCTAGCAGAGGATGGGCACTTCCCCTCTACCCCTGTTGCCAGACCAACCTTACCTATCCTGCAGGGTCAGGTCGGCCTGGCCTTTTATCTGTTGTTCTCTTCTGAGTGGTTAGTTTTTCATAGATACCGTGCTTTGCTTTTGTCAGGATTTACCCTGGACTATCAAAACCCTTATCTTGTGCCAGTGAATCCTAAGAAACAGACCTGATGAGAGAACCAGGAACTCGAACAGATCATATTTATCCTGAATGTTCCGTCCAAAATGAAGAATACATTTCTGAGGAGCCTCAAGATGTCTTAGAAGGGAAGTTTCACCAACTCTGTCACGTAGGGGCATCCATTCTGATTCCGTGTCAATTTTCCTACTTTCCCAGCTAGTAATTCTCTTCCTCAGAAAGCCCACTCTCAACCGTTTCCTCTCTCAAAGGCAGTTGCTCTTCGAGTCTGCACATGGCACTTGGGGCCTGCTGGTCGTTGGCTACTGCCCTCTGTACCTTGGGTCTAACAGCTTCGGGGCATCAAGATGAAATCGTCTCTTGTTCTAAGACTTACTATAGTTTGGGGCACATGGTAAGCATTAATCACTTTTTTAGTTGATCCAAGGGTTCGACCTTTCTTAATTATTCTAGTACCACAGTTTACTTGTTCTAAGATTTGTCCTCCCCCCCCCCATTCTAATAACTCTTGCACTTGATGACATATCCTAGTTTAACTGACAGCATTTCTCTTTCTTAGTCGAACATAAACTATAGTGCATCTTACCCTTGATGAAAGCTAGGTTGCAATTAAATACTCTATGATGGTTACGATTCCGATATTTGAAATCCTCCGGTAGCTCCCTGTGCCCCCACAGTGTAGTACCTCACCTTCTCGGCATAGTATACACACCAGCTCACCCCCAGTGTTAACCCCGGGGCTCAGCCTCCATCCCCAGGTGATGCTGCCAGATCAGCTGCCCGTTGTCCTGAACTTGCTGTAGATTCCCGAATGCACTGTGCTGCCCCCTGGCACTTTGAAAGTGACACACTCATCCCCATTCTTCGCTTTGCCCTTGTCTATCACCTCCCCTCAAAATCTGTTCCTAAGTGCCTTTTCCCAGCTCCAACCTACCCTTGGCAGTCTTTTATCTCCCTGTGGGAAAACCTGTCACACTGCACCATGGACATGCCCGTTGTCCCCCTGAGAAGAGAAAAGGGACAGTGAGGGCCCCCCAGCATTTGCAGCTCTAGTGCAGAGCCCCATGCCTGGCTTGCAGGAAATGCCAGATCATGAAGACAAACGGAGATCATCCTCTGGCTAAAACCAGCTCTTCTTTGCCTACCGCAGGATCTGGATCAATACTGAGCAGCCCGTTATTATTGCTGTTTTTCTAGGGATTTTTTACCCATATATTTCCCAGGTCTTGACTCTTTTTGTAGCACTTTAATTCAGGCTTCAACCACTTCCTAGTCAGATCAGGTGAAATCATTTTCCTTCCCATAGCCTCGGTGTATTTCACACCTAGCAAATCTTTTTTGAAAGATCTTATTTACCCATTGGACAGATCAAATGTAGGTAGAGAGGCAGGCAGAGAGAGGGGTGGGGGAGCAGGCTCCCCGCTGAGCAGAGAGCCCGATGTGGGGCTCCATCCCAGGACCCTGAAATCATGACCTGAGCCGAAGGCAGAGGCCTAAACCACTGAGCCACCCAGGAGCCCCCATATCTCATAATTTTTAATCAACGTGCAAAAAGTATTGTACATATTGATGAAGTTCAAACAAATTCTGTGAAACCGTAGATGGACTTAAAGATACTATTATGTATCAAATATTGTAAAAATTAAGCAAGGAAAGAGCACACATAAAATAACCAAAGCATACAAACTTGGGTAGATACAATAGGTGTGATCATGTTCTACTTCATAAAGAGATGAGTTAATAGATAAATAGAAGTAACTAGACTTTTTAGACGTTAATAAAACTTTGCCTGTTATTTCTTAGCTATATAAAATGTATGGTTTTCTAACAAAAACGCTTATCTTAAAAATATTTAAAAATAAATTTCAGGCTACTCATAAGGTTCTATTTACTTTTCCACTGAAGGAAAAGCTGGTTGTTGTAGTTGTAGTTGTTTGTTTGTTTTAGTCTCCTCCTAGTTTTTATTATTATAATGTGGAAGGAGGAATGTTAAATTGAAAAGTGAATTATTTTATAGACAAAATTCATTACTTGATTCACTTCCTGGTACAGCAGATGGAACTCCTGAAAACATGCCCTTTTGCCTTACAGAAGAGTAACAGTTATGCTTACTTCTGAAACATGCTTGGTGGTGGCCCTCAATAGTGACACCATACTAAACATTTTGAATATTTGCAATTAATTTTTATAGTCATAGGGCTCCCAAAGGCGCTGCTAGTCTCTTAGTAGGTATTTCAATAAAGCTAAAAGTTGCCTGACTGTTTAAAAATATTAACAAGGCACAAAACATGGCAGAAGTATTGTCCTCAGATATTATTTTTTTCCATATGCTCCTGATTCCAGACATGACAAGTTATTTTTTTAAATTTTTTTATAAAAGATTTTATTTATTTCTTTGACAGAGATCACAAGTAGGCAGGGTCAGGCAGAGTGAGAGGGGGGAAGCAGGCTCCCTGCTGAGCTGAGAGCCCGATGTGGGACTAGATCCAAGGATTCTGGGATCATGACATGAGCCGAAGGCAGAGGCTTTAACCCACTGAGCCACCCAGGTGCCCCCATGACAAGTTATTTTTTTTTATGGATTTTATATATTTATTTGACAGAGAGAGAGATTACAAGTAGGCAGAGAGGCAGGCAAAGAGAGAGAGGAGGTAGCAGGCTCCCCGTTGAACAGAGAGCCCAATGTGGGGCTCCATCCCTGGACCCTGAGATCATGACCTGAGCTGAAGGCAGCGGCTTAACCCACAAGCCACCCAGGAACCCGACAAGTTATTTTTGATAGATATATATGTACAATGTATTTTCCAGTTATAAGAAAAATGGTTCTGCTCTTTTTAACCTTTTTTAAAAATTACATAATTTTTTTAAATTTAAATTTTATTTTTTAATGTTTTACCTTTCCTTTCTTCTTTTAAAAAGATTTTATTTATTTATTTGACAGACAGAGATCACAAGTAGGCAGAGAGACAGGCAGAGAGAGAGAGAGAGAGAGAAGCAGGCTTCCTGCGGAGCAGAGAGCCCGATGCAGGGCTCAATTCCAGGACCCTGAGATCATGACCCGAGCCGAAGGCAGCAGCCCAAACCACTGAGCCACCCAGGCACCCCAATGTTTTACTTTTCAATATACTACTTAGAATATAAACCCTATTCCATTTTGTAAGAAGGTTACCATTTAAAAAATGTTAATTTTCTCATTGTGTCTTCCCCTCTCATTGCTTTATTTTGAATAAAACATTTCACAATAAACATAACTGATGCTTTCCTTTTGATGGTCCCTCTGTTGGTCATATTGTATATGAGCCATGACAATTAGTTTTACAACATTTATTCATGTTTGTTGATATGTTTTATCATAACTAATTTTCCCTCCCTTATCTAGATTCCCCAGCTTTCAGACAGGTGGACACTTAATAAACCATACCCAAGGGATGTATCAAGTACTTCTTAGACATCTCTCAGATCCTTGAGGTCTCATTTTGCCTAGGGATTTGCAATAGGTTCTGCCAGAGGCACCACTGTGACAACTGATGTCCATGGTCTATCTCCTGCTAAGCTCAAGAGGTCACTGGTTTCCAAGTTTATCTATACAATTAATGCACTCCATCAAGTTCTTTTTTTTTTTTAATATTAACAAACTTATTTTAAAGTTTATATGGAGAGGCAAAGACTCACAATAGTCAACATAGTGTTGAAGGAGAACAAAGCCTGAGGACTGACTTCAAAGTTTACCATAACGATGGGGCGCCTGGTTGGCTCAGTGGGTTAAGCTTCTGCCTTTGGCTCAGGTCATGATCCCAGGGGCCTGGGGTCCAGTCCCGTATTGGGCTCTCTGCTCAGCAGGGAGCCTGCTTCTCCTCATTTCTCTCTCTGTCTGTCTCTCTGCCTATTTGTGATCTCTCTCTCTGTCAAATAAATAAATAAACCTTTAAAAAAAGTATACCATAACGATAATTGGAGGCAAGATATTGTAATACCACAGAAAGACTAGATTAAAGGAACAGAATATATATTATCAATTATATTTTATATATAATATAAAAGCAAAAGCAATACAAGAGAGCAAAATACAATCTTTTAAACAAATGGTTCTGGAGTAATGGTGAAGCTAAATGTAAAAATATGGGGTTCTGATAGAGGTAAAGAAGACTACTATATGATCCAAAGGGGCACGTGCACCAAATGTTTATAGCAGCAATATCTACAATAGCCAAACTATGGAAAGAACCTAGATGCCCATCAACAAATGAATGGTATATATTTCAAATTCAAGTCAGAGATGAAAGAAACATCTGGACTCGGTCCTCAGGTACAGGCAGTATTCTGAACTGAGGCTAGAACCAGAGACCATTCTAATGAAAGGCCTCCACAGGTGGGCTCCGACTCAGTTTCCTGTATGTATATTCATTCATGAAATCGCTCTGCGGGTCAACATGCAGAACAAAACCATTTAATAAAAGTGACAATGAGGAGAGGAAAGGGAGGCCAGAAGGCTTGTGAATGTGGAGAGAGGAAGAGCCAGGGGAGGAGGGGGGAGGGGGGGCGGAAAAACTGAGAATCCCTCCCTGTGCTCCTTGCTGCCAGGGAGGTCTGAGGGACTAGTTTCTACCTGGGATCCCAAGTCCAGTACAAAAGTGGCGGGGCCACAGCTCGGGATGAGGGAAGGGGGTCCTCGGCACACGCGCGTAGGGGTGCCAAACGAAGGGGGCTATTGTGCTCGCTGCGGGGGGCACCTCGCCTGGCTCCATCCCCAGCCCGACCCCGTGGGGACCCGGGTGCGGCGCGTGGTCCGGGGTGGTCCCGCTGCCCCGGGGGTCGCGGGAGGCTGGGTCCCGACAGCCCCGCGTACTCGCCGCCCGCGCTTTCTGCTCCAGGTGAGGGCGCAGCGCAGTGTCACTTTACCTCCTCGCAGAGGGTCGTCCTGAGAAGCCATGGGGCAGGGCGGGGCAGCGGGCCGGGCCGTGGGAGCAGGACAGCGCGGCCTCAGGAGCTGGGCTGGAGCGCGGGAGTGCGGGTGTCCTGCAGTGCGGACTGGGCTGCAGCAGAGCACAGCGGAGCTGCGCGCCCCTCCTCCGCCAGCTCCTCCACCTCCTCTCAGACTCTCCGCTGCGTCCTCCGCGAGCTCACTTCCGGATTCTGCAATTAGCAAAGCCCCTTCTCCGGACCGCCCACGCCCACGCCCACCTCCCCCTCCGTCCTGAGGCGCGGGCCCGGGGCACGGGCACCGGGAAAGCCCGGGGGGCTTGCGAGGGTGGCCAGCGCCAGCGCTGAGCGGCCTCCTAGCCTGGCTCCCCGAGCGGGTGTCCACCTGCTGCCTGGCTGCAAAAAGATCATCAGCCCTAAACCCCGGCTGCACTCTCGGGTCACTTCGCTGGCTTCCTGATTGTGCCCAAAGCCGGGAACCAGCTTCCCCAGCTCAGGCCTGGGCTGAGATGCTTGCCCACGATCTGTTTAAGCAGTCTCCTCCTCTCCAGGCAGGGTCCGCCATTGCATGATGGCACCCACGAATCACTTAGACCTGGATGTTTTTTGGTTTTTTGTTTCTTTTTTGGTTATTGGTTATTACATGACCTCCATGGTAGGTGATCCACAAAGGGAGTGAAAAGAGGACGCCTGATGCATACGCATATGGCCATTCTAGAAAAAGAGCTTGGGGTTCTCTGGGAAGCGCGGCATTGGTCCTTGCACTATGGTTTTGCTGCATCAAATAGTTCCTTCTTCTTCAAATATAAATATATAAATATATTGATCAAGTCACTCGCATGTCTTAGGAGAATGTCATACCTTTAGTAGCAAACTTGAAATCTTGGACATTGGTTTTGATTTTTGTTTTGGTTTGATTTGGTTCGGTTTTTGTAATTTTAAAAATCCCTCCAGCCCTTGGCTGTGTCTGACCAGAGTGCTTTCTGCTGTTTCTGCAACAAAACTGTCAGGGCAGCGAAAACTCTCATTGTTAACAGTGGCGCCCCCTTCTGAACACTTTGTTAATAAAAAGCTTTTTTTTTTTTTTTTTGGCTATTGTAAATGTGAAACAACAATGAGGTATTTCAAAGAGGTGAACCACAGATAAATTTCTCTAAGTGTGGGTGAGGATTACTCAAAAAGAAACTTGACAAGGCTTTTAAAGATACCGACAATCATTATAACATAACGTGACTGATTGTTACCGTGTTCTTAACCTGGCAAACACTTGTTGGCTTCCAAGAAAGACGAACATAGTTGAGATGGTTCTAGCGGCCTTCTAGCACAGGGTCTCATGAGGCAGGGATTCTAGCCACTGGCTGTGCAAGGCATGAGGCCTGTTAGTGATTCTATTTTTTCTTCTGCAGAACGGGTCTTTCTGCATTCTAGGTCCTTTCTACCCCAATAAATAATGCGGCGATTCTCTCAGTGAGTTGTACTTTTGGTTTAAACAGCCAACTGTCTCTTAAAAAGGACTTTTGTTTAAAGTCCTTTAAAAAAAAAGTCCTTTCAAAAAAAACTTTTTTTTAAATTTTTATTTTTTAATCCCACATGTTTACTCTGATCCTGGAACTTTGTCATTTTGACCTTCTCTGCTGATTAAAATATTCTTCATCATCAGCACCTACTGCTCTCCTCTCCTGGTGGTCTCTCCGGAAGGGGTCTTCTCTAGCTCTTCTAGCAGAGGATGGGCACTTCCCCTCTACCCCTGTTGCCAGACCAACCTTACCTATCCTGCAGGGTCAGGTCGGCCTGGCCTTTTATCTGTTGTTCTCTTCTGAGTGGTTAGTTTTTCATAGATACCGTGCTTTGCTTTTGTCAGGATTTACCCTGGACTATCAAAACCCTTATCTTGTGCCAGTGAATCCTAAGAAACAGACCTGATGAGAGAACCAGGAACTCGAACAGATCATATTTATCCTGAATGTTCCGTCCAAAATGAAGAATACATTTCTGAGGAGCCTCAAGATGTCTTAGAAGGGAAGTTTCACCAACTCTGTCACGTAGGGGCATCCATTCTGATTCCGTGTCAATTTTCCTACTTTCCCAGCTAGTAATTCTCTTCCTCAGAAAGCCCACTCTCAACCGTTTCCTCTCTCAAAGGCAGTTGCTCTTAGAGTCTGCACATGGCACTTGGGGCCTGCTGGTCGTTGGCTACTGCCCTCTGTACCTTGGGTCTAACAGCTTCGGGGCATCAAGATGAAATCGTCTCTTGTTCTAAGACTTAATATAGTTTGGGGCACATGGTAAGCAATAATCACTTTTTTAGTTGATCCAAGTGTTCGACCTTTCTTAATTATTCTATTACCACAGTTTACTTGTTCTAAGACTTGTCCTCCCCCCCCCCCATTCTAATAACTCTTGCACTTGATGACATATCCTAGTTTAACTGACAGCATTTCTCTTTCTTAGTCGAACATAAACTATAGTGCATCTTACCCTTGATGAAAGCTAGGTTGCAATTAAATACTCTATGATGGTTACGATTCCGATATTTGAAATCCTCCGGTAGCTCCCTGTGCCCCCACAGTGTAGTACCTCACCTTCTCGGCATAGTATACAAACCAGCTCACCCCCAGTGTTAACCCCGGGGCTCAGCCTCCATCCCCAGGTGATGCTGCCAGATCAGCTGCCCGTTGTCCTGAACTTGCTGTAGATTCCCGAATGCACTGTGCTGCCCCCTGGCACTTTGAAAGTGACACACTCATCCCCATTCTTCGCTTTGCCCTTGTCTATCACCTCCCCTCAAAATCTGTTCCTAAGTGCCTTTTCCCAGCTCCAACCTACCCTTGGCAGTCTTTTATCTCCCTGTGGTAAAACCTGTCACACTGCACCATGGACATGCCCGTTGTCCCCCTGAGAAGAGAAAAGGGACAGTGAGGGCCCCCCAGCATTTGCAGCTCTAGTGCAGAGCCCCATGCCTGGCTTGCAGGAAATGCCAGATCATGAAGACAAACGGAGATCATCCTCTGGCTAAAACCAGCTCTTCTTTGCCTACCGCAGGATCTGGATCAATACTGAGCAGCCCGTTATTATTGCTGTTTTTCTAGGGATTTTTTACCCATATATTTCCCAGGTCTTGACTCTTTTTGTAGCACTTTAATTCAGGCTTCAACCACTTCCTAGTCAGATCAGGTGAAATCATTTTCCTTCCCATAGCCTCGGTGTATTTCACACCTAGCAAATCTTTTTTGAAAGATCTTATTTACCCATTGGACAGATCAAAAGTAGGTAGAGAGGCAGGCAGAGAGAGGGGTGGGGGAGCAGGCTCCCCGCTGAGCAGAGAGCCCGATGTGGGGCTCCATCCCAGGACCCTGAAATCATGACCTGAGCCGAAGGCAGAGGCCTAAACCACTGAGCCACCCAGGAGCCCCCATATCTCGTAATTTTTAATCAACGTGCAAAAAGTATTGTACATATTGATGAAGTTCAAACAAATTCTGTGAAACCGTAGATGGACTTAAAGATACTATTATGTATCAAATATTGTAAAAATTAAGCAAGGAAATAGCACACATAAAATAACCAAAGCATACAAACTTGGGTAGATACAATAGGTGTGATCATGTTCTACTTCATAAAGAGATGAGTTAATAGATAAATAGAAGTAACTAGACTTTTTAGACGTTAATAAAACTTTGCCTGTCATTTTTTAGCTATATAAAATAGATGGTTTTCTAACAAAAACGCTTATCTTAAAAATATTTAAAAATAAATTTCAGGCTACTCATAAGGTTCTATTTACTTTTCCACTGAAGGAAAAGCTGGTTGTTGTAGTTGTAGTTGTTTGTTTGTTTTAGTCTCCTCCTAGTTTTTATTATTATAATGTGGAATGAGGAATGTTAAATTGAAAAGTGAATTATTTTATAGACAAAATTCATTACTTGATTCACTTCCTGGTACAGCAGATGGAACTCCTGAAAACATGCCCTTTTGCCTTACAGAAGAGTAACAGTTATGCTTACTTCTGAAACATGCTTGGTGGTGGCCCTAAATAGTGACACCATACTAAACATTTTGAATATTTGCAATTAATTTTTATAGTCATAGGGCTCCAAAAGGCGCTGCTAGTCTCTTAGTAGGTATTTCAATAAAGCTAAAAGTTGCCTGACTGTTTAAAAATATTAACAAGGCACAAAACATGGCAGAAGTATTGTCCTCAGATATTATTTTTTTCCATATGCTCCTGATTCCAGACATGACAAGTTATTTTTTTAAATTTTTTTATAAAAGATTTTATTTATTTCTTTGACAGAGATCACAAGTAGGCAGGGTCAGGCAGAGTGAGAGGGGGGAAGCAGGCTCCCTGCTGAGCTGAGAGCCCGATGTGGGACTCGATCCAAGGATTCTGGGATCATGACCTGAGCCGAAGGCAGAGGCTTTAACCCACTGAGCCACCCAGGTGCCCCCATGACAAGTTATTTTTTTTTTAAAGATTTTATTTATGTATTTGACAGAGAGAGAGATTACAAGTAGGCAGAGAGGCAGGCAAAGAGAGAGAGGAGGTAGCAGGCTCCCCGTTGAGCAGAGAGCCCAATGTGGGGCTCCATCCCTGGACCCTGAGATCATGACCTGAGCTGAAGGCAGCGGCTTAACCCACAAGCCACCCAGGAACCCGACAAGTTATTTTTGATAGATATATATGTACAATGTATTTTCCAGTTATAAGAAAAATGGTTCTGCTCTTTTTAACCTTTTTTAAAAATTACATAATTTTTTTAAATTTAAATTTTATTTTTTAATGTTTTACCTTTCCTTTCTTTTTTTAAAAAGATTTTATTTATTTATTTGACAGACAGAGATCACAAGTAGGCAGAGAGACAGGCAGAGAGAGAGAGAGAGAGAGAAGCAGGCTTCCTGCGGAGCAGAGAGCCCGATGCAGGGCTCAATTCCAGGACCCTGAGATCATGACCCGAGCCGAAGGCAGCAGCCCAAACCACTGAGCCACCCAGGCACCCCAATGTTTTACTTTTCAATATACTACTTAGAATATAAACCCTATTCCATTTTGTAAGAAGGTTACCATTTAAAAAATGTTAATTTTCTCATTGTGTCTTCCCCTCTCATTGCTTTATTTTGAATAAAACATTTCACAATAAACATAACTGATGCTTTCCTTTTGATGGTCCCTCTGTTGGTCATATTGTATATGAGCCATGACAATTAGTTTTACAACATTTATTCATGTTTGTTGATATGTTTTATCATAACTAATTTTCCCTCCCTTATCTAGATTCCCCAGCTTTCAGACAGGTGGACACTTAATAAACCATACCCAAGGGATGTATCAAGTACTTCTTAGACATCTCTCAGATCCTTGAGGTCTCATTTTGCCTAGGGATTTGCAATAGGTTCTGCCAGAGGCACCACTGTGACAACTGATGTCCATGTTCTATCTCCTGCTAAGCTCAAGAGGTCACTGGTTTCCAAGTTTATCTATACAATTAATGCACTCCATCAAGTTCTTTTTTTTTTTTTAATATTAACAAACTTATTTTAAAGTTTATATGGAGAGGCAAAGACTCACAATAGTCAACATAGTGTTGAAGGAGAACAAAGCCTGAGGACTGACTTCAAAGTTTACCATAACGATGGGGCGCCTGGTTGGCTCAGTGGGTTAAGCTTCTGCCTTTGGCTCAGGTCATGATCCCAGGGGCCTGGGGTGGAGTCCCGTATTGGGCTCTCTGCTCAGCAGGGAGCCTGCTTCTCCTCATTTCTCTCTCTGTCTGTCTCTCTGCCTATTTGTGATCTCTCTCTCTGTCAAATAAATAAATAAACCTTTAAAAAAAGTATACCATAACGATAATTGGAGGCAAGATATTGTAATACCACAGAAAGACTAGATTAAAGGAACAGAATATATATTATCAATTATATTTTATATTTAATATAAAAGCAAAAGCAATACAAGAGAGCAAAATACAATCTTTTAAACAAATGGTTCTGGAGTAATGGTGAAGCTAAATGTAAAAATATGGGGTTCTGATAGAGGTAAAGAAGACTACTATATGATCCAAAGGGGCACGTGCACCAAATGTTTATAGCAGCAATATCCACAATAGCCAAACTATGGAAAGAACCTAGATGCCCATCAACAAATGAATGGTATATATTTCAAATTCAAGTCAGAGATGAAAGAAACATCTGGACTCGGTCCTCAGGTACAGGCAGTATTCTGAACTGAGGCTAGAACCAGAGACCATTCTAATGAAAGGCCTCCACAGGTGGGCTCCGACTCAGTTTCCTGTATGTATATTCATTCATGAAATCGCTCTGCGGGTCAACATGCAGAACAAAACCATTTAATAAAAGTGACAATGAGGAGAGGAAAGGGAGGCCAGAAGGCTTGTGAATGTGGAGAGAGGAAGAGCCAGGGGAGGAGGGGGGAGGGGGGGCGGAAAAACTGAGAATCCCTCCCTGTGCTCCTTGCTGCCAGGGAGGTCTGAGGGACTAGTTTCTACCTGGGAACCCAAGTCCAGTACAAAAGTGGCGGGGCCACAGCTCGGGATGAGGGAAGGGGGTCCTCGGCACACGCGCGTGGGGGTGCCAAACGAAGGGGGCTATTGTGCTCGCTGCGGGGGGCACCTCGCCTGGCTCCATCCCCAGCCCGACCCCGTGGGGACCGGGTGCGGCGCGTGGTCCGGGGTGGTCCCGCTGCCCCGGGGGTCGCGGGAGGCTGGGTCCCGACAGCCCCGCGTACACGCCGCCCGCGCTTTCTGCTCCAGGTGAGGGCGCAGCGCAGTGTCACTTTACCTCCTCACAGAGGGTCGTCCTGAGAAGCCATGGGGCAGGGCGGGGCAGCGGGCCGGGCCGTGGGAGCAGGACAGCGCGGCCTCAGGAGCTGGGCTGGAGCGCGGGAGTGCGGGTGTCCTGCAGTGCGGACTGGGCTGCAGCAGAGCACAGCGGAGCTGCGCGCCCCTCCTCCGCCAGCTCCTCCACCTCCTCTCAGACTCTCCGCTGCGTCCTCCGCGAGCTCACTTCCGGATTCTGCAATTAGCAAAGCCCCTTCTCCGGAACGCCCACGCCCTCGCCCACCTCCCCCTCCGTCCTGAGGCGCGGGCCCGGGGCTCGGGCACCGGGAAAGCCCGGGGGGCTTGCGAGGGTGGCCAGCGCCAGCGCTGAGCGGCCTCCTAGCCTGGCTCCCCGAGCGGGTGTCCACCTGCTGCCTGGCTGCAAAAAGATCATCAGCCCTAAACCCCGGCTGCACTCTCGGGTCACTTCGCTGGCTTCCTGATTGTGCCCAAAGCCGGGAACCAGCTTCCCCAGCTCAGGCCTGGGCTGAGATGCTTGCCCGCGATCTGTTTAAGCAGTCTCCTCCTCTCCAGGCAGGGTCCGCCATTGCATGATGGCACCCACGAATCACTTAGACCTGGATGTTTTTTGGTTTTTTTGTTTCTTTTTTGGTTATTGGTTATTACATGACCTCCATGGTAGGTGATCCACAAAGGGAGTGAAAAGAGGACGCCTGATGCACACGCATATGGCCATTCTAGAAAAAGAGCTTGGGGTTCTCTGGGAAGCGCGGCATTGGTCCTTGCACTATGGTTTTGCTGCATCAAATAGTTCCTTCTTCTTCAAATATAAATATATAAATATATTGATCAAGTCACTCGCATGTCTTAGGAGAATGTCATACCTTTAGTAGCAAACTTGAAATCTTGGACATTGGTTTTGATTTTTGTTTTGGTTTGATTTGGTTCGGTTTTTGTAATTTTAAAAATCCGTCCAGCCCTTGGCTGTGTCTGACCTGAGTGCTTTCTGCTGTTTCTGCAACAAAACTGTCAGGGAAGCGAAAACTCCCATTGTTAACAGTGGCGCCCCCTTCTGAACACTTTGTTAATAAAAAGCTTTTTTTTTTTTTTTTTTTTTTTTTTGGCTATTGTAAATGTGAAACAACAATGAGGTATTTCAAAGAGGTGAACCACAGGTAAATTTCTCTAAGTGTGGGTGAGGGTTACTCAAAAAGAAACTTGACAAGGCTTTTAAAGATACCGACAATCATTATAACATAACGTGACTGATTGTTACCGTGCTCTTAACCTGGCAAACACTTGTTGGCTCCAAGAAAGACGAACATAGTTGAGATGGTTCTAGCGGCCTTCTAGCACAGGGTCTCATGAGGCAGGGATTCTAGCCACTGGCTGTGCAAGGCATGAGGCCTGTTAGTGATTCTATTTTTTCTTCTGCAGAATGGGTCTTTCTGCATTCCAGGTCCTTTCTACCCCAATAAATAATGCGGCGATTCTCTCAGTGAGTTGTACTTTTGGTTTAAACAGCCAACTGTCTCTTAAAAAGGACTTTTGTTTAAAGTCCTTTAAAAAAAAAAGTCCTTTCAAAAAAAACTTTTTTTTTAATTTTTATTTTTTAATCCCATATGTTTACTCTGATCCTGGAACTTTGTCATTTTGACCTTCTCTGCTGATTAAAATATTCTTCATCATCAGCACCTACTGCTCTCCTCTCCTGGTGGTCTCTCCGGAAGGGGTCTTCTCTAGCTCTTCTAGCAGAGGATGGGCAATTCCCCTCTACCCCTGTTGCCAGACCAACCTTACCTATCCTGCAGGGTCAGGTCGGCCTGGCCTTTTATCTGTTGTTCTCTTCTGAGTGCTTAGTTTTTCATAGATACCGTGCTTTGCTTTTGTCAGGATTTACCCTGGACTATCAAAACCCTTATCTTGTGCCAGTGAATCCTAAGAAACAGACCTGATGAGAGAACCAGGAACTCGAACAGATCATATTTATCCTGAATGTTCCGTCCAAAATGAAGAATACATTTCTGAGGAGCCTCAAGATGTCTTAGAAGGGAAGTTTCACCAACTCTGTCACGTAGGGGCATCAATTCTGATTCCGTGTCAATGTTCCTACTTTCCCAGCTAGTAATTCTCTTCCTCAGAAAGCCCACTCTCAACCGTTTCCTCTCTCAAAGGCAGTTGCTCTTAGAGTCTGCACATGGCACTTGGGGCCTGCTGGTCGTTGGCTACTGCCCTCTGTACCTTGGGTCTAACAGCTTCGGGGCATCAAGATGAAATCGTCTCTTGTTCTAAGACTTACTATAGTTTGGGGCACATGGTAAGCAATAATCACTTTTTTAGTTGATCCAAGGGTTCGACCTTTCTTAATTATTCTAGTACCACAGTTTACTTGTTCTAAGATTTGTCCTCCCCCCCCCCATTCTAATAACTCTTGTACTTGATGACATATCCTAGTTTAACTGACAGCATTTCTCTTTCTTAGTCGAACATAAACTATAGTGCATCTTACCCTTGATGAAAGCTAGGTTGCAATTAAATACTCTATTATGGTTACGATTCCGATATTTGAAATCCTCCGGGAGCTCCCTGTGCCCCCACAGTGTAGTACCTCACCTTCTCGGCATAGTATACACACCAGCTCACCCCCAGTGTTAACCCCGGGGCTCAGCCTCCATCCCCAGGTGATGCTGCCAGATCAGCTGCCCGTTGTCCTGAACTTGCTGTAGATTCCCGAATGCACTGTGCTGCCCCCTGGCATTTGAAAGTGACACACTCATCCCCATTCTTCGCTTTGCCCTTGTCTATCACCTCCCCTCAAAATCTGTTCCTAAGTGCCTTTTCCCAGCTCCAACCTACCCTTGGCAGTCTTTTATCTCCCTGTGGTAAAACCTGTCACACTGCACCATGGACATGCCCGTTGTCCCCCTGAGAAGAGAAAAGGGACAGTGAGGGCCCCCCAGCATTTGCAGCTCTAGTGCAGAGCCCCATGCCTGGCTTGCAGGAAATGCCAGATCATGAAGACAAACGGAGATCATCCTCTGGCTAAAACCAGCTCTTCTTTGCCTACCGCAGGATCTGGATCAATACTGAGCAGCCCGTTATTATTGCTGTTTTTCTAGGGATTTTTTACCCATATATTTCCCAGGTCTTGACTCTTTTTGTAGCACTTTAATTCAGGCTTCAACCACTTCCTAGTCAGATCAGGTGAAATCATTTTCCTTCCCATAGCCTCGGTGTATTTCACACCTAGCAAATCTTTTTTGAAAGATCTTATTTACCCATTGGACAGATCAAAAGTAGGTAGAGAGGCAGGCAGAGAGAGGGGTGGGGGAGCAGGCTCCCCGCTGAGCAGAGAGCCCGATGTGGGGCTCCATCCCAGGACCCTGAAATCATGACCTGAGCCGAAGGCAGAGGCCTAAACCACTGAGCCACCCAGGAGCCCCCATATCTCGTAATTTTTAATCAACGTGCAAAAAGTATTGTACATATTGATGAAGTTCAAACAAATTCTGTGAAACCGTAGATGGACTTAAAGATACTATTATGTATCAAATATTGTAAAAATTAAGCAAGGAAATAGCACACATAAAATAACCAAAGCATACAAACTTGGGTAGATACAATAGGTGTGATCATGTTCTACCTCATAAAGAGATGAGTTAATAGATAAATAGAAGTAACTAGACTTTTTAGACGTTAATAAAACTTTGCCTGTTATTTCTTAGCTATATAAAATAGATGGTTTTCTAACAAAAACGCTTATCTTAAAAATATTTAAAAATAAATTTCAGGCTACTCATAAGGTTCTATTTACTTTTCCACTGAAGGGAAAGCCGGTTGTTGTAGTTGTAGTTGTTTGTTTGTTTTAGTCTCCTCCTAGTTTTTATTATTATAATGTGGAAGGAGGAATGTTAAATTGAAAAGTGAATTATTTTATAGACAAAATTCATTACTTGATTCACTTCCTGGTACAGCAGATGGAACTCCTGAAAACATGCCCTTTGCCTTACAGAAGAGTAACAGTTATGCTTACTTCTGAAACATGCTTGGTGGTGGCCCTAAATAGTGACACCATACTAAACATTTTGAATATTTGCAATTAATTTTTATAGTCATAGGGCTCCAAAAGGCGCTGCTAGTCTCTTAGTAGGTATTTCAATAAAGCTAAAAGTTGCCTGACTGTTTAAAAATATTAACAAGGCACAAAACATGGCAGAAGTATTGTCCTCAGATATTTTTTTTTTCCATATGCTCCTGATTCCAGACATGACAAGTTATTTTTTTAATTTTTTTATAAAAGATTTTATTTATTTCTTTGACAGAGATCACAAGTAGGCAGGGTCAGGCAGAGTGAGAGGGGGGAAGCAGGCTCCCTGCTGAGCTGAGAGCCCGATGTGGGACTCGATCCAAGGATTCTGGGATCATGACCTGAGCCGAAGGCAGAGGCTTTAACCCACTGAGCCACGCAGGTGCCCCCATGACAAGTTATTTTTTTTTAAAGATTTTATTTATGTATTTGACAGAGAGAGAGAGATTACAAGTAGGCAGAGAGGCAGGCAAAGAGAGAGAGGAGGTAGCAGGCTCCCCGTTGAGCAGAGAGCCGAATGTGGGGCTCCATCCCTGGACCCTGAGATCATGACCTGAGCTGAAGGCAGCGGCTTAGCCACAAGCCACCCAGGAACCCGACAAGTTATTTTTGATAGATAGATATATACAATGTATTTTCCAGTTATAAGAAAAATGGTTCTGCTCTTTTTAACCTTTTTTAAAAATTACATAATTTTTTTAAATTTAAATTTTATTTTTTAATGTTTTACCTTTCTTTTCTTTTTTTTAAAAAGATTTTATTTATTTATTTGACAGACAGAGATCACAAGTAGGCAGAGAGACAGGCAGAGAGAGAGAGAGAGACAGAAAGAGAGAAGCAGGCTTCCTGCGGAGCAGAGAGCCCGATGCAGGGCTCAATTCCAGGACCCTGAGATCATGACCCGAGCCGAAGGCAGCAGCCCAAACCACTGAGCCACCCAGGCACCCCCAATGTTTTACTTTTCAATATACTACTTAGAATATAAACCCTATTCCATTTTGTAAGAAGGTTACCATTTAAAAAATGGTAATTTTCTCATTGTGTCTTCCCCTCTCATTGCTTTATTTTGAATAAAACATTTCACAATAAACATAACTGATGCTTTCCTTTTGATGGTCCCTCTGTTGGTCATATTGTATATGAGCCATGACAATTAGTTTTACAACATTTATTCATGTTTGTTGATATGTTTTATCATAACTAATTTTCCCTCCCTTATCTAGATTCCCCAGCTTTCAGACAGGTGGACACTTAATAAACCATACCCAAGGGATGTATCAAGTACTTCTTAGACATCTCTCAGATCCTTGAGGTCTCATTTTGCCTAGGGATTTGCAATAGGTTCTGCCAGAGGCACCACTGTGACAACTGATGTCCATGGTCTATCTCCTGCTAAGCTCAAGAGGTCACTGGTTTCCAAGTTTATCTATACAATTAATGCACTCCATCAAGTTCTTTTTTTTTTTTGTAATATTAACAAACTTATTTTAAAGTTTATATGGAGAGGCAAAGACTCACAATAGTCAACATAGTGTTGAAGGAGAACAAAGCCTGAGGACTGACTTCAAAGTTTACCATAACGATGGGGCGCCTGGTTGGCTCAGTGGGTTAAGCTTCTGCCTTTGGCTCAGGTCATGATCCCAGGGGCCTGGGGTCGAGTCCCGTATTGGGCTCTCTGCTCAGCAGGGAGCCTGCTTCTCCTCATTTCTCTCTCTGTCTGTCTCTCTGCCTATTTGTGATCTCTCTCTCTCTGTCAAATAAATAAATAAACCTTTAAAAAAAGTATTCCATCACGATAATTGGAAGCAAGATATTGTAATACCACAGAAAGACTAGATTAAAGGAACAGAATATATATTATCAATTATATTTTATATTTAATATAAAAGCAAAAGCAATACAAGAGAGCAAAATACAATCTTTTAAACAAATTGTTCTGGAGTAATGGTGAAGCTAAATGTAAAAATATAAAATAAAAATAAAATAAATAATAAAATAAAATAAATCCAGGCAGATATCATACACTCTTCACAAAAATTAACTCAGATTAAATTATAAACCTAAACATGAAACATGTAGAAGGTAATATAGAAGAAAATTTAAATGACCTTGGTTTTGGAAATAACTTTAGCTACAGAAGCACAAGCACTGAATTTAAAAATGTCTACTCTGTGAAACAATGCCAAGAGAATGAAAAGGCAAAGCACAGACTGTGAGAAAAAATTTGCAAAATACACATCTGGCAAAGGACTGTTAATCAAAAAGACACAAAGACCCCTTAAAACTCAACAATCGTGGGGCACCTGGGTGGCTCAGTGGGTTAAGCCGCTGCCTTCGGCTCAGGTCATGGTCTCGGGGTCCTGGGATCGAGTCCCGCATCGGGCTCTCTCTGCTCAGCGGGGAGCCTGCTTCCTCCTCTCTCTCTCTCTGCCTCTCTGCCCACTTGTGATTTCTCTCTGTCAAATAAATAAATAAAAAATCTTTAAAAAAAAAAAAAAAAATCTCAACAATCGTGGAAAAACCTGATTAAAAATGAGCCAAAGACCTTAGCAGATACCTCACCAAAGAAAATATTACAGATGGCAAATAAGCATATAAAAAGATGCTTCACATCCTATGTCATCAGGAAAATGCAAATTAAAACAAAAAAGAGACACCAGTACATACCCAGAATCCAGAACACTGACAACAGAACACGAAATGTTGGTGAGGATGTGGAGCAACAGGAATGTTCTTCCATGTCTATTGAGAATAAAGAATGGAAAACAACTTGGCAGTTTCTTACAAAACTAAACATATTCTTGCCAGATGATTCAGCAGTAGCAGTTCTTGGTATTTATCCAAAGAAGATGAAACCTATACCCACAAAGATGTCTATAGTAGTTTGATTCATTACTGACAAAAGCTTGGAAGCAACCAAGATATCCTTTCATAGGTGAAAGTTCAAATCAAGTGTAGTACATGCAAACAATGGAATCTTATTTAATGCTAGAGAAATGAATTACCAAGCCATGAAAAGATATGGATATAAATATTTAATAAATATTTGATTTTAGGCTTCTACCAGTCTATCAATAGTATTAGTATATTTTAACAGTGAATGCTCAGCATCCAAGAATTTACCTAATAAAATATTTGGGGTTCCATATTTTAAATACTTCAACCTCTATGATTATATTCCTAATAATTTTGAATTGGGGTAAATAAACCTTAATTTTTTGTAACTTGTTTCTTATTGCAAAAGAGCTCAATGAAATTTTAGAAAATAAAAATTTACCAAAAAAAAGTTTAGTTTACTATTGCCAAATAATTTAAAACTTTACCTTATATTCAAATACATATATTTTTCTAAATTGATTTATAGGCTACTAAAACCAAAAACTTTTAGTTATACTAGATTTCATATCATGCAATCAATGCCAGAAAGCCATCTGGCGATGACTTGTCTTAAATAGAGTTAAGATGGGTGTTATTACAATGCAAGATGGAAACAAAGATAGTATAACAATTGAGTGTTACATAACTTTTCTGTTTTGAGCAAGTTACTAATCTACAAAAGGCTTTTATCGGTGACACACTTGGGAATTTAACAAAACTTTTAAACTAGCATGTGCGACTCATTCCTAGAAAACAACACAATCAATAACACTTTCTTTAGATGAAATCATGACTATTTCTCCATTTGAATAAAAAAGGGAGCAACCCCAATAAGTTTATTGAACATGAAAAGTTGAAATGCTATAATGCTCCTAAGGAATTAAATGGTCCAGTCATGAATTACAAAAAAAGGATATAAATTACCAAAGTGTTTGTATAATTGCAATGTACAACTGCCCATTATTGTTCAAGAGTGTAGGCTTGTACAAGAACTCTATAAAAGAACTCCACTTCTAAACCGTGGAAAATATGTTCCCTTTCCCCCTATATACAACTATTAAGCCATTCATTTAGCTTTTAAAATATCCACTTTTTACTCATTTGCACAAATACCCAGGAAGTGAAGGAGGGTGTTATACAAATATTAAAGGAAAAGATTGCTCTAGGCAGAGCAAGTAAGTATATAGTCTATAGACTTTGTGTGAACAGCTGGTCTGTTACTTTTGAGGAAAAACAAGGAGGCCAATCAGGAGTTCATAGTGGTGGAGAGAGGAAGAACGTATTGATGTATGACCCTCTAGTACATTGAAACGCCTTCAGTTTTTATTTAATATGAAAGGGGAAGATACCAAAAGACTTTCAACAGCAGAATAAAATCATGTGACTTGATTTTTAGGTTAAGTTGCTGTACCAAAATAAATTTGCAGGGAGAAAGGAGTGCAGTATGTGTGGAAGTGGGGTTATCAATCAAGTCAATAATTCAGGAACATATGATGGTGTTTTTCGCATACTGGGTGGTAATAGAAGTGGTGAGGTATGGTTTTTATTTTGTATCTATTTTGATGGTGAATATTCTGGTGAACAGGATGGGGTATGTGCAGGACAGACAATATCAACATTTATTTTACCTGCACAAACAGAAGGGTGGAGTCTTCATTCCCTGATATGGAGAGAATTCTGAGTTCAAATGTTCTTTCTGATTAAATGGCATAGTGATGATGAGGATTTAGTCAGACAGTGAAAGAGAGCAGTAAGCATAGTGTTAAGCGGTAAGACATTATAATACATTTGAACATCAAAAAAAGTTGTGTTGGATCACCCGTTTATGTGAGTAAATAAATAAATAAAGCTTCCTGGGGTTCTGATAGAGGTAAAGAAGACTACTATATGATCCAAAGGGGCACGTGCACCAAATGTTTATAGCAGCAATATCCACAATAGCCAAACTATGGAAAGAACCTAGATGCCCATCAACAAATGAATGGTATATATTTCAAATTCAAGTCAGAGATGAAAGAAACATCTGGACTCGGTCCTCGGGTACAGGCAGTATTCTGAACTGAGGCTAGAACCAGAGACCATTCTAATGAAAGGCCTCCACAGGTGGGCTCCGACTCAGTTTCCTGTATGTATATTCATTCATGAAATCGCTCTGCGGGTCAACATGCAGAACAAAACCATTTAATAAAAGTGACAATGAGGAGAGGAAAGGGAGGCCAGAAGGCTTGTGAATGTGGAGAGAGGAAGAGCCAGGGGAGGAGGGGGGCGGGGGGGGGGGCGGAAAAACTGAGAATCCCTCCCTGTGCTCCTTGCTGCCAGGGAGGTCTGAGGGACTAGTTTCTACCTGGGATCCCAAGTCCAGTACAAAAGTGGCGGGGCCACAGCTCGAGATGAGGGAAGGGGGTCCTCGGCACACGCGCGTGGGGGTGCCAAACGAAGGGGGCTATTGTGCTCGCTGCGGGGGGCACCTCGCCTGGCTCCATCACCAGCCCGACCCCGTGGGGACCCGGGTGCGGCGCGTGGTCCGGGGTGGTCCCGCTGCCCCGGGGGTCGCGGGAGGCTGGGTCCCGACACCCCCGCGAGCTCGCCGCCCGCGCTTTCTGCTCCAGGTGAGGGCGCAGCGCGGTGTCACTTTACCTCCTCGCAGAGGGTCGTCCTGAGAAGCCATGGGGCAGGGCGGGTCAGCGGGCCGGGCCGTGGGAGCAGGACAGCGCGGCCTCAGGAGCTGGGCTGGAGCGCGGGAGTGCGGGTGTCCTGCAGTGCGGACTGGGCTGCAGCCGAGCACAGCGGAGCTGCGCGCCCCTCCACCGCCAGCTCCTCCACCTCCTCTCAGACTCTCCGCTGCGTCCTCCGCGAGCTCACTTCCGGATTCTGCAATTAGCAAAGCCCCTTCTCCGGACCGCCCACGCCCTCGCCCACCTCCCCCTCCGTCCTGAGGCGCGGGCCCGGGGCACGGGCACCGGGAAAGCCCGGGGGGCTTGCGAGGGTGGCCAGCGCCAGCGCTGAGCGGCCTCCTAGCCTGGCTCCCCGAGCGGGTGTCCACCTGCTGCCTGGCTGCAAAAAGATCATCAGCCCTAAACCCCGGCTGCACTCTCGGGTCACTTCGCTGGCTTCCTGATTGTGCCCAAAGCCGGGAACCAGCTTCCCCAGCACAGGCCTGGGCTGAGATGCTTGCCCGCGATCTGTTTAAGCAGTCTCCTCCTCTCCAGGCAGGGTCCGCCATTGCATGATGGCACCCACGAATCACTTAGACCTGAATGTTTTTTGGTTTTTGGTTTCTTTTTTGGTTATTGGTTACTACATGACCTCCATGGTAGGTGATCCACAAAGGGAGTGAAAAGAGGACGCCTGATGCATACGCATATGGCCATTCTAGAAAAAGAGCTTGGGGTTCTCTGGGAAGCGCGGCATTGGTCCTTGCACTATGGTTTTGCTGCATCAAATAGTTCCTTCTTCTTCAAATATAAATATATAAATATATTGATCAAGTCACTCGCATGTCTTAGGAGAATGTCATACCTTTAGTAGCAAACTTGAAATCTTGGACATTGGTTTTGATTTTTGTTTTGGTTTGATTTGGTTCGGTTTTTGTAATTTTAAAAATCCCTCCAGCCCTTGGCTGTGTCTGACCTGAGTGCTTTCTGCTGTTTCTGCAACAAAACTGTCAGGGCAGCGAAAACTCTCATTGTTAACAGTGGCGCCCCCTTCTGAACACTTTGTTAATTAAAAGCTTTTTTTTTTTTTTTTTTTTGGCTATTGTAAATGTGAAACAAGAATGAGGTATTTCAAAGAGGTGAACCACAGGTAAATTTCTCTAAGTGTGGGTGAGGGTTACTCAAAAAGAAACTTGACAAGGCTTTTAAAGATACCGACAATCATTATAACATAACGTGACTGATTGTTACCGTGCTCTTAACCTGGCAAACACTTGTTGGCTTCCAAGAAAGACGAACATAGTTGAGATGGTTCTAGCGGCCTTCTAGCACAGGGTCTCATGAGGCAGGGATTCTAGCCACTGGCTGTGCAAGGCATGAGGCCTGTTAGTGATTCTATTTTTTCTTCTGCAGAATGGGTCTTTCTGCATTCCAGGTCCTTTCTACCCCAATAAATAATGCGGCGATTCTCTCAGTGAGTTGTACTTTTGGTTTAAACAGCCAACTGTCTCTTAAAAAGGACTTTTGTTTAAAGTACTTTAAAAAAAAAGTCCTTTCAAAAAAAACTTTTTTTTTAATTTTTATTTTTTAATCCCATATGTTTACTCTGATCCTGGAACTTTGTCATTTTGACCTTCTCTGCTGATTAAAATATTCTTCATCATCAGCACCTACTGCTCTCCTCTCCTGGTGGTCTCTCCGGAAGCGGTCTTCTCTAGCTCTTCTAGCAGAGGATGGGCACTTCCCCTCTACCCCTGTTGCCAGACCAACCTTACCTATCCTGCAGTGTCAGGTCGGCCTGGCCTTTTATCTGTTGTTCTCTTCTGAGTGGTTAGTTTTTCATAGATACCGTGCTTTGCTTTTGTCAGGATTTACCCTGGACTATCAAAACCCTTATCTTGTGCCAGTGAATCCTAAGAAACAGACCTGATGAGAGAACCAGGAACTCGAACAGATCATATTTATCCTGAATGTTCCGTCCAAAATGAAGAATACATTTCTGAGGAGCCTCAAGATGTCTTAGAAGGGAAGTTTCACCAACTCTGTCACGTAGGGGCATCCATTCTGATTCTGTGTCAATTTTCCTACTTTCCCAGCTAGTAATTCTCTTCCTCAGAAAGCCCACTCTCAACCGTTTCCTCTCTCAAAGGCAGTTGCTCTTAGAGTCTGCACATGGCACTTGGGGCCTGCTGGTCGTTGGCTACTGCCCTCTGTACCTTGGGTCTAACAGCTTCGGGGCATCAAGATGAAATCGTCTCTTGTTCTAAGACTTACTATAGTTTGGGGCACATGGTAAGCAATAATCACTTTTTTAGTTGATCCAAGGGTTCGACCTTTCTTAATTATTCTAGTACCACAGTTTACTTGTTCTAAGATTTGTCCTCCCCCCCCATTCTAATAACTCTTGCACTTGATGACATATCCTAGTTTAACTGACAGCATTTCTCTTTCTTAGTCGAACATAAACTATAGTGCATCTTACCCTTGATGAAAGCTAGGTTGCAATTAAATACTCTATGATGGTTACGATTCCGATATTTGAAATCCTCCGGTAGCTCCCTGTGCCCCCACAGTGTAGTACCTCACCTTCTCGGCATAGTATACAAACCAGCTCACCCCCAGTGTTAACCCCGGGGCTCAGCCTCCATCCCCAGGTGATGCTGCCAGATCAGCTGCCCGTTGTCCTGAACTCGCTGTAGATTCCCGAATGCACTGTGCTGCCCCCTGGCACTTTGAAAGTGACACACTCATCCCCATTCTTCGCTTTGCCCTTGTCTATCACCTCCCCTCAAAATCTGTTCCTAAGTGCCTTTTCCCAGCTCCAACCTACCCTTGGCAGTCTTTTATCTCCCTGTGGTAAAACCTGTCACACTGCACCATGGACATGCCCGTTGTCCCCCTGAGAAGAGAAAAGGGACAGTGAGGGCCCCCCAGCATTTGCAGCTCTAGTGCAGAGCCCCATGCCTGGCTTGCAGGAAATGCCAGATCATGAAGACAAACGGAGATCATCCTCTGGCTAAAACCAGCTCTTCTTTGCCTACCGCAGGATCTGGATCAATACTGAGCAGCCCGTTATTATTGCTGTTTTTCTAGGGATTTTTTACCCATATATTTCCCAGGTCTTGACTCTTTTTGTAGCACTTTAATTCAGGCTTCAACCACTTCCTAGTCAGATCAGGTGAAATCATTTTCCTTCCCATAGTCTCGGTGTATTTCACACCTAGCAAATCTTTTTTGAAAGATCTTATTTACCCATTGGAAAGAACAAAAGTAGGTAGAGAGTCAGGCAGAGAGAGGGGTGGGGGAGCAGGCTCCCCGCTGAGCAGAGAGCCCGATGTGGGGCTCCATCCCAGGACCCTGAAATCATGACCTGAGCCGAAGGCAGAGGCCTAAACCACTGAGCCACCCAGGAGCCCCCATATCTCGTAATTTTTAATCAACGTGCAAAAAGTATTGTACATATTGATGAAGTTCAAACAAATTCTGTGAAACCGTAGATGGACTTAAAGATACTATTATGTATCAAATATTGTAAAAATTAAGCAAGGAAATAGCACACATAAAATAACCAAAGCATACAAACTTGGGTAGATACAATAGGTGTGATCATGTTCTACTTCATAAAGAGATGAGTTAATAGATAAATAGAAGTAACTAGACTTTTTAGACGTTAATAAAACTTTGCCTGTTATTTCTTAGCTATATAAAATGTATGGTTTTCTAACAAAAACGCTTATCTTAAAAATATTTAAAAATAAATTTCAGGCTACTCATAAGGTTCTATTTACTTTTCCACTGAAGGAAAAGCTGGTTGTTGTAGTTGTAGTTGTTTGTTTGTTTTAGTCTCCTCCTAGTTTTTATTATTATAATGTGGAATGAGGAATGTTAAATTGAAAAGTGAATCATTTTATAGACAAAATTCATTACTTGATTCACTTCCTGGTACAGCAGATGGAACTCCTGAAAACATGCCCTTTTGCCTTACAGAAGAGTAACAGTTATGCTTACTTCTGAAACATGCTTGGTGGTGGCCCTAAATAGTGACACCATACTAAACATTTTGAATATTTGCAATTAATTTTTATAGTCATAGGGCTCCAAAAGGCGCTGCTAGTCTCTTAGTAGGTATTTCAATAAAGCTAAAAGTTGCCTGACTGTTTAAAAATATTAACAAGGCACAAAACATGGCAGTAGTATTGTCCTCAGATATTATTTTTTTCCATATGCTCCTGATTCCAGACATGACAAGTTATTTTTTTAAATTTTTTTATAAAAGATTTTATTTATTTCTTTGACAGAGATCACAAGTAGGTAGGGTCAGGCAGAGTGAGAGGGGGGAAGCAGGCTCCCTGCTGAGCTGAGAGCCCGATGTGGGACTCGATCCAAGGATTCTGGGATCATGACCTGAGCCGAAGGCAGAGGCTTTAACACACTGAGCCACCCAGGTGCCCCCATGACAAGTTATTTTTTTTTATGGATTTTATATATTTATTTGACAGAGAGAGAGATTACAAGTAGGCAGGGAGGCAGGCAAAGAGAAAGAGGAGGTAGCAGGCTCCCCGTTGAGCAGAGAGCCCAATGTGGGGCTCCATCCCTGGACCCTGAGATCATGACCTGAGCTGAAGGCAGCGGCTTAACCCACAAGCCACCCAGGAACCCGACAAGTTATTTTTGATAGATATATATGTACAATGTATTTTCCAGTTATAAGAAAAATGGTTCTGCTCTTTTTAACCTTTTTTAAAAATTACATAATTTTTTTAAATTTAAATTTTATTTTTTAATGTTTTACCTTTCTTTTCTTTTTTTAAAAAGATTTTATTTATTTATTTGACAGACAGAGATCACAAGTAGGCAGAGAGACAGGCAGAGAGAGAGAGAGAGAGAGAAGCAGGCTTCCTGCGGAGCAGAGAGCCCGATGCAGGGCTCAATTCCAGGACCCTGAGATCATGACCCGAGCCGAAGGCAGCAGCCCAAACCACTGAGCCACCCAGGCACCCCAATGTTTTACTTTTCAATATACTACTTAGAATATAAACCCTATTCCATTTTGTAAGAAGGTTACCATTTAAAAAATGTTAATTTTCTCATTGTGTCTTCCCCTCTCATTGCTTTATTTTGAATAAAATATTTCACAATAAACATAACTGATGCTTTCCTTTTGATGGTCCCTCTGTTGGGCATATTGTATATGAGCCATGACAATTAGTTTTACAACATTTATTCATGTTTGTTGATATGTTTTATCATAACTAATTTTCCCTCCCTTATCTAGATTCCCCAGCTTTCAGACAGGTGGACACTTAATAAACCATAGCCAAGGGATGTATCAAGTACTTCTTAGACATCTCTCAGATCCTTGAGGTCTCATTTTGCCTAGGGATTTGCAATAGGTTCTGCCAGAGGCACCACTGTGACAACTGATGTCCATGGTCTATCTCCTGCTAAGCTCAAGAGGTCACTGGTTTCCAAGTTTATCTATACAATTAATGCACTCCATCAAGTTCTTTTTTTTTTTTTTTTAATACTAACAAACTTATTTTAAAGTTTATATGGAGAGGCAAAGACTCACAATAGTCAACATCGTGTTGAAGGAGAACAAAGCCTGAGGACTGACTTCAAAGTTTACCATAACGATGGGGCGCCTGGTTGGCTCAGTGGGTTAAGCTTCTGCCTTTGGCTCAGGTCATGATCCCAGGGGCCTGGGGTCGAGTCCCCTATTGGGCTCTCTGCTCAGCAGGGAGCCTGCTTCTCCTCATTTCTCTCTCTGTCTGTCTCTCTGCCTATTTGTGATCTCTCTCTCTGTCAAATAAATAAATAAACCTTTAAAAAAAGGATACCATAACGATAATTGGAGGCAAGATATTGTAATACCACAGAAAGACTAGATTAAAGGAACAGAATATATATTATCAATTATATTTTATATTTAATATAAAAGCAAAAGCAATACAAGAGAGCAAAATACAATCTTTTAAACAAATGGTTCTGGAGTAATGGTGAAGCTAAATGTAAAAATATGGGGTTCTGATAGAGGTAAAGAAGACTACTATATGATCCAAAGGGGCACGTGCACCAAATGTTTATAGCAGCAATATCCACAATAGCCAAACTATGGAAAGAATCTAGATGCCCATCAACAAATGAATGGTATATAATTCAAATTCAAGTCAGAGATGAAAGAAACATCTGGACTCGGTCCTCAGGTACAGGCAGTATTCTGAACTGAGGCTAGAACCAGAGACCATTCTAATGAAAGGCCTCCACAGGTGGGCTCCGACTCAGTTTCCTGTATGTATATTCATTCATGAAATCGCTCTGCGGGTCAACATGCAGAACAAAACCATTTAATAAAAGTGACAATGAGGAGAGGAAAGGGAGGCCAGAAGGCTTGTGAATGTGGAGAGAGGAAGAGCCAGGGGAGGAGGGGGGAGGGGGGGCGGAAAAACTGAGAATCCCTCCCTGTGCTCCTTGCTGCCAGGGAGGTCTGAGGGACTAGTTTCTACCTGGGATCCCAAGTCCAGTACAAAAGTGGCGGGGCCACAGCTCGGGATGAGGGAAGGGGGTCCTCGGCACACGCGCGTGGGGGTGCCAAACGAAGGGGGCTATTGTGCTCGCTGCGGGGGGCACCTCGCCTGGCTCCATCCCCAGCCCGACCCCGTGGGGACCCGGGTGCTGCGCGTGGTCCGGGGTGGTCCCGCTGCCCCGGGGGTCGCGGGAGGCTGGGTCCCGACAGCCCCGCGTACACGCCGCCCGCGCTTTCTGCTCCAGGTGAGGGCGCAGCGCAGTGTCACTTTACCTCCTCGCAGAGGGTCGTCCTGAGAAGCCATGGGGCAGGGCGGGGCAGCGGGCCGGGCCGTGGGAGCAGGACAGCGCGGCCTCAGGAGCTGGGCTGGAGCGCGGGAGTGCGGGTGTCCTGCAGTGCGGACTGGGCTGCAGCAGAGCACCGCGGAGCTGCGCGCCCCTCCTCCGCCAGCTCCTCCACCTCCTCTCAGACTCTCCGCTGTGTCCTCCGCGAGCTCACTTCCGGATTCTGCAATTAGCAAAGGCCCTTCTCCCGACCGACCACGCCCTCGCCCACCTCCCCCTCCGTCCTGAGGCGTGGGCCCGGGGCACGGGCACCGGGAAAGCCCGGGGGGCTTGCGAGGGTGGCCAGCGCCAGCGCTGAGCGGCCTCCTAGCCTGGCTCCCCGAGCGGGTGTCCACCTGCTGCCTGGCTGCAAAAAGATCATCAGCCCTAAACCCCGGCTGCACTCTCGGGTCACTTCGCTGGCTTCCTGATTGTGCCCAAAGCCGGGAACCAGCTTCCCCAGCTCAGGCCTGGGCTGAGATGCTTGCCCGCGATCTGTTTAAGCAGTCTCCTCCTCTCCAGGCAGGGTCCCCCATTGCATGATGGCACCCACGAATCACTTAGACCTGGATGTTTTTTGGTTTTTTTGTTTCTTTTTTGGTTATTGGTTATTACATGACCTCCATGGTAGGTGATCCACAAAGGGAGTGAAAAGAGGACGCCTGATGCACACGCATATGGCCATTCTAGAAAAAGAGCTTGGGGTTCTCTGGGAAGCGCGGCATTGGTCCTTGCACTATGGTTTTGCTGCATCAAATAGTTCCTTCTTCTTCAAATATAAATATATAAATATATTGATCAAGTCACTCGCATGTCTTAGGAGAATGTCATACCTTTAGTAGCAAACTTGAAATCTTGGACATTGGTTTTGATTTTTGTTTTGGTTTGATTTGGTTCGGTTTTTGTAATTTTAAAAATCCCTCCAGCCCTTGGCTGTGTCTGACCTGAGTGCTTTCTGCTGTTTCTGCAACAAAACTGTCAGGGCAGCGAAAACTCCCATTGTTAACAGTGGCGCCCCCTTCTGAACACTTTGTTAATAAAAAGCTTTTTTTTTTTTTTTTTTTTTTTTTTGGCTATTGTAAATGTGAAACAACAATGAGGTATTTCAAAGAGGTGAACCACAGGTAAATTTCTCTAAGTGTGGGTGAGGGTTACTCAAAAAGAAACTTGACAAGGCTTTTAAAGATACCGACAATCAATATAACATAACGTGACTGATTGTTACCGTGCTCTTAACCTGGCAAACACTTGTTGGCTTCCAAGAAAGACGAACATAGTTGAGATGGTTCTAGCGGCCTTCTAGCACAGGGTCTCATGAGGCAGGGATTCTAGCCACTGGCTGTGCAAGGCATGAGGCCTGTTAGTGATTCTATTTTTTCTTCTGCAGAATGGGTCTTTCTGCATTCCAGGTCCTTTCTACCCCAATAAATAATGCGGCGATTCTCTCAGTGAGTTGTACTTTTGGTTTAAACAGCCAACTGTCTCCTAAAAAGGACTTTTGTTTAAAGTCCTTTCAAAAAAAAGTCCTTTCAAAAAAAACTTTTTTTTTAATTTTTATTTTTTAATCCCATATGTTTACTCTGATCCTGGAACTTTGTCATTTTGACCTTCTCTGCTGATTAAAATATTCTTCATCATCAGCACCTACTGCTCTCCTCTCCTGGTGGTCTCTCCGGAAGGGGTCTTCTCTAGCTCTTCTAGCAGAGGATGGGCAATTCCCCTCTACCCCTGTTGCCAGACCAACCTTACCTATCCTGCAGGGTCAGGTCGGCCTGGCCTTTTATCTGTTGTTCTCTTCTGAGTGCTTAGTTTTTCATAGATACCGTGCTTTGCTTTTGTCAGGATTTACCCTGGACTATCAAAACCCTTATCTTGTGCCAGTGAATCCTAAGAAACAGACCTGATGAGAGAACCAGGAACTCGAACAGATCATATTTATCCTGAATGTTCCGTCCAAAATGAAGAATACATTTCTGAGGAGCCTCAAGATGTCTTAGAAGGGAAGTTTCACCAACTCTGTCACGTAGGGGCATCAATTCTGATTCCGTGTCAATGTTCCTACTTTCCCAGCTAGTAATTCTCTTCCTCAGAAAGCCCACTCTCAACCGTTTCCTCTCTCAAAGGCAGTTGCTCTTAGAGTCTGCACATGGCACTTGGGGCCTGCTGGTCGTTGGCTACTGCCCTCTGTACCTTGGGTCTAACAGCTTCGGGGCATCAAGATGAAATCGTCTCTTGTTCTAAGACTTACTATAGTTTGGGGCACATGGTAAGCAATAATCACTTTTTTAGTTGATCCAAGGGTTCGACCTTTCTTAATTATTCTAGTACCACAGTTTACTTGTTCTAAGATTTGTCCTCCCCCCCCCCCATTCTAATAACTCTTGTACTTGATGACATATCCTAGTTTAACTGACAGCATTTCTCTTTCTTAGTCGAACATAAACTATAGTGCATCTTACCCTTGATGAAAGCTAGGTTGCAATTAAATACTCTATTATGGTTACGATTCCGATATTTGAAATCCTCCGGGAGCTCCCTGTGCCCCCACAGTGTAGTACCTCACCTTCTCGGCATAGTATACACACCAGCTCACCCCCAGTGTTAACCCCGGGGCTCAGCCTCCATCCCCAGGTGATGCTGCCAGATCAGCTGCCCGTTGTCCTGAACTTGCTGTAGATTCCCGAATGCACTGTGCTGCCCCCTGGCATTTGAAAGTGACACACTCATCCCCATTCTTCGCTTTGCCCTTGTCTATCACCTCCCCTCAAAATCTGTTCCTAAGTGCCTTTTCCCAGCTCCAACCTACCCTTGGCAGTCTTTTATCTCCCTGTGGTAAAACCTGTCACACTGCACCATGGACATGCCCGTTGTCCCCCTGAGAAGAGAAAAGGGACAGTGAGGGCCCCCCAGCATTTGCAGCTCTAGTGCAGAGCCCCATGCCTGGCTTGCAGGAAATGCCAGATCATGAAGACAAACGGAGATCATCCTCTGGCTAAAACCAGCTCTTCTTTGCCTACCGCAGGATCTGGATCAATACTGAGCAGCCCGTTATTATTGCTGTTTTTCTAGGGATTTTTTACCCATATATTTCCCAGGTCTTGACTCTTTTTGTAGCACTTTAATTCAGGCTTCAACCACTTCCTAGTCAGATCAGGTGAAATCATTTTCCTTCCCATAGCCTCGGTGTATTTCACACCTAGCAAATCTTTTTTGAAAGATCTTATTTACCCATTGGACAGATCAAAAGTAGGTAGAGAGGCAGGCAGAGAGAGGGGTGGGGGAGCAGGCTCCCCGCTGAGCAGAGAGCCCGATGTGGGGCTCCATCCCAGGACCCTGAAATCATGACCTGAGCCGAAGGCAGAGGCCTAAACCACTGAGCCACCCAGGAGCCCCCATATCTCGTAATTTTTAATCAACGTGCAAAAAGTATTGTACATATTGATGAAGTTCAAACAAATTCTGTGAAACCGTAGATGGACTTAAAGATACTATTATGTATCAAATATTGTAAAAATTAAGCAAGGAAATAGCACACATAAAATAACCAAAGCATACAAACTTGGGTAGATACAATAGGTGTGATCATGTTCTACCTCATAAAGAGATGAGTTAATAGATAAATAGAAGTAAATAGACTTTTTAGACGTTAATAAAACTTTGCCTGTTATTTCTTAGCTATATAAAATAGATGGTTTTCTAACAAAAACGCTTATCTTAAAAATATTTAAAAATAAATTTCAGGCTACTCATAAGGTTCTATTTACTTTTCCACTGAAGGGAAAGCTGGTTGTTGTAGTTGTAGTTGTTTGTTTGTTTTAGTCTCCTCCTAGTTTTTATTATTATAATGTGGAATGAGGAATGTTAAATTGAAAAGTGAATTATTTTATAGACAAAATTCATTACTTGATTCACTTCCTGGTACAGCAGATGGAACTCCTGAAAACATGCCCTTTGCCTTACAGAAGAGTAACAGTTATGCTTACTTCTGAAACATGCTTGGTGGTGGCCCTAAATAGTGACACCATACTAAACATTTTGAATATTTGCAATTAATTTTTATAGTCATAGGGCTCCAAAAGGCGCTGCTAGTCTCTTAGTAGGTATTTCAATAAAGCTAAAAGTTGCCTGACTGTTTAAAAATATTAACAAGGCACAAAACATGGCAGAAGTATTGTCCTCAGATATTATTTTTTTCCATATGCTCCTGATTCCAGACATGACAAGTTATTTTTTTAATTTTTTTATAAAAGATTTTATTTATTTCTTTGACAGAGATCACAAGTAGGCAGGGTCAGGCAGAGTGAGAGGGGGGAAGCAGGCTCCCTGCTGAGCTGAGAGCCCGATGTGGGACTCGATCCAAGGATTCTGGGATCATGACCTGAGCCGAAGGCAGAGGCTTTAACCCACTGAGCCACGCAGGTGCCCCCATGACAAGTTATTTTTTTTTAAAGATTTTATTTATGTATTTGACAGAGAGAGAGAGATTACAAGTAGGCAGAGAGGCAGGCAAAGAGAGAGAGGAGGTAGCAGGCTCCCCGTTGAGCAGAGAGCCGAATGTGGGGCTCCATCCCTGGACCCTGAGATCATGACCTGAGCTGAAGGCAGCGGCTTAGCCACAAGCCACCCAGGAACCCGACAAGTTATTTTTGATAGATAGATATATACAATGTATTTTCCAGTTATAAGAAAAATGGTTCTGCTCTTTTTAACCTTTTTTAAAAATTACATAATTTTTTTAAATTTAAATTTTATTTTTTAATGTTTTACCTTTCTTTTCTTTTTTTTAAAAAGATTTTATTTATTTATTTGACAGACAGAGATCACAAGTAGGCAGAGAGACAGGCAGAGAGAGAGAGAGAGACAGAAAGAGAGAAGCAGGCTTCCTGCGGAGCAGAGAGCCCGATGCAGGGCTCAATTCCAGGACCCTGAGATCATGACCCGAGCCGAAGGCAGCAGCCCAAACCACTGAGCCACCCAGGCACCCCCAATGTTTTACTTTTCAATATACTACTTAGAATATAAACCCTATTCCATTTTGTAAGAAGGTTACCATTTAAAAAATGTTAATTTTCTCATTGTGTCTTCCCCTCTCATTGCTTTATTTTGAATAAAACATTTCACAATAAACATAACTGATGCTTTCCTTTTGATGGTCCCTCTGTTGGTCATATTGTATATGAGCCATGACAATTAGTTTTACAACATTTATTCATGTTTGTTGATATGTTTTATCATAACGAATTTTCCCTCCCTTATCTAGATTCCCCAGCTTTCAGACAGGTGGACACTTAATAAACCATACCCAAGGGATGTATCAAGTACTTCTTAGACATCTCTCAGATCCTTGAGGTCTCATTTTGCCTAGGGATTTGCAATAGGTTCTGCCAGAGGCACCACTGTGACAACTGATGTCCATGGTCTATCTCCTGCTAAGCTCAAGAGGTCACTGGTTTCCAAGTTTATCTATACAATTAATGCACTCCATCAAGTTCTTTTTTTTTTTTGTAATATTAACAAACTTATTTTAAAGTTTATATGGAGAGGCAAAGACTCACAATAGTCAACATAGTGTTGAAGGAGAACAAAGCCTGAGGACTGACTTCAAAGTTTACCATAACGATGGGGCGCCTGGTTGGCTCAGTGGGTTAAGCTTCTGCCTTTGGCTCAGGTCATGATCCCAGGGGCCTGGGGTCGAGTCCCGTATTGGGCTCTCTGCTCAGCAGGGAGCCTGCTTCTCCTCATTTCTCTCTCTGTCTGTCTCTCTGCCTATTTGTGATCTCTCTCTCTCTGTCAAATAAATAAATAAACCTTTAAAAAAAGTATTCCATCACGATAATTGGAAGCAAGATATTGTAATACCACAGAAAGACTAGATTAAAGGAACAGAATATATATTATCAATTATATTTTATATTTAATATAAAAGCAAAAGCAATACAAGAGAGCAAAATACAATCTTTTAAACAAATTGTTCTGGAGTAATGGTGAAGCTAAATGTAAAAATATAAAATAAAAATAAAATAAATAATAAAATAAAATAAATCCAGGCAGATATCATACACTCTTCACAAAAATTAACTCAGATTAAATTATAAACCTAAACATGAAACATGTAGAAGGTAATATAGAAGAAAATTTAAATGACCTTGGTTTTGGAAATAACTTTAGCTACAGAAGCACAAGCACTGAATTTAAAAATGTCTACTCTGTGAAACAATGCCAAGAGAATGAAAAGGCAAAGCACAGACTGTGAGAAAAAATTTGCAAAATACACATCTGGCAAAGGACTGTTAATCAAAAAGACACAAAGACCCCTTAAAACTCAACAATCGTGGGGCACCTGGGTGGCTCAGTGGGTTAAGCCGCTGCCTTCGGCTCAGGTCATGGTCTCGGGGTCCTGGGATCGAGTCCCGCATCGGGCTCTCTCTGCTCAGCGGGGAGCCTGCTTCCTCCTCTCTCTCTCTCTGCCTCTCTGCCCACTTGTGATTTCTCTCTGTCAAATAAATAAATAAAAAATCTTTAAAAAAAAAAAAAAAAAATCTCAACAATCGTGGAAAAACCTGATTAAAAATGAGCCAAAGACCTTAGCAGATACCTCACCAAAGAAAATATTACAGATGGCAAATAAGCATATAAAAAGATGCTTCACATCCTATGTCATCAGGAAAATGCAAATTAAAACAAAAAAGAGACACCAGTACATACCCAGAATCCAGAACACTGACAACAGAACACGAAATGTTGGTGAGGATGTGGAGCAACAGGAATGTTCTTCCATGTCTATTGAGAATAAAGAATGGAAAACAACTTGGCAGTTTCTTACAAAACTAAACATATTCTTGCCAGATGATTCAGCAGTAGCAGTTCTTGGTATTTATCCAAAGAAGATGAAACCTATACCCACAAAGATGTCTATAGTAGTTTGATTCATTACTGACAAAAGCTTGGAAGCAACCAAGATATCCTTTCATAGGTGAAAGTTCAAATCAAGTGTAGTACATGCAAACAATGGAATCTTATTTAATGCTAGAGAAATGAATTACCAAGCCATGAAAAGATATGGATATAAATATTTAATAAATATTTGATTTTAGGCTTCTACCAGTCTATCAATAGTATTAGTATATTTTAACAGTGAATGCTCAGCATCCAAGAATTTACCTAATAAAATATTTGGGGTTCCATATTTTAAATACTTCAACCTCTATGATTATATTCCTAATAATTTTGAATTGGGGTAAATAAACCTTAATTTTTTGTAACTTGTTTCTTATTGCAAAAGAGCTCAATGAAATTTTAGAAAATAAAAATTTACCAAAAAAAAGTTTAGTTTACTATTGCCAAATAATTTAAAACTTTACCTTATATTCAAATACATATATTTTTCTAAATTGATTTATAGGCTACTAAAACCAAAAACTTTTAGTTATACTAGATTTCATATCATGCAATCAATGCCAGAAAGCCATCTGGCGATGACTTGTCTTAAATAGAGTTAAGATGGGTGTTATTACAATGCAAGATGGAAACAAAGATAGTATAACAATTGAGTGTTACATAACTTTTCTGTTTTGAGCAAGTTACTAATCTACAAAAGGCTTTTATCGGTGACACACTTGGGAATTTAACAAAACTTTTAAACTAGCATGTGCGACTCATTCCTAGAAAACAACACAATCAATAACACTTTCTTTAGATGAAATCATGACTATTTCTCCATTTGAATAAAAAAGGGAGCAACCCCAATAAGTTTATTGAACATGAAAAGTTGAAATGCTATAATGCTCCTAAGGAATTAAATGGTCCAGTCATGAATTACAAAAAAAGGATATAAATTACCAAAGTGTTTGTATAATTGCAATGTACAACTGCCCATTATTGTTCAAGAGTGTAGGCTTGTACAAGAACTCTATAAAAGAACTCCACTTCTAAACCGTGGAAAATATGTTCCCTTTCCCCCTATATACAACTATTAAGCCATTCATTTAGCTTTTAAAATATCCACTTTTTACTCATTTGCACAAATACCCAGGAAGTGAAGGAGGGTGTTATACAAATATTAAAGGAAAAGATTGCTCTAGGCAGAGCAAGTAAGTATATAGTCTATAGACTTTGTGTGAACAGCTGGTCTGTTACTTTTGAGGAAAAACAAGGAGGCCAATCAGGAGTTCATAGTGGTGGAGAGAGGAAGAACGTATTGATGTATGACCCTCTAGTACATTGAAACGCCTTCAGTTTTTATTTAATATGAAAGGGGAAGATACCAAAAGACTTTCAACAGCAGAATAAAATCATGTGACTTGATTTTTAGGTTAAGTTGCTGTACCAAAATAAATTTGCAGGGAGAAAGGAGTGCAGTATGTGTGGAAGTGGGGTTATCAATCAAGTCAATAATTCAGGAACATATGATGGTGTTTTTCGCATACTGGGTGGTAATAGAAGTGGTGAGGTATGGTTTTTATTTTGTATCTATTTTGATGGTGAATATTCTGGTGAACAGGATGGGGTATGTGCAGGACAGACAATATCAACATTTATTTTACCTGCACAAACAGAAGGGTGGAGTCTTCATTCCCTGATATGGAGAGAATTCTGAGTTCAAATGTTCTTTCTGATTAAATGGCATAGTGATGATGAGGATTTAGTCAGACAGTGAAAGAGAGCAGTAAGCATAGTGTTAAGCGGTAAGACATTATAATACATTTGAACATCAAAAAAAGTTGTGTTGGATCACCCGTTTATGTGAGTAAATAAATAAATAAAGCTTCCTGGGGTTCTGATAGAGGTAAAGAAGACTACTATATGATCCAAAGGGGCACGTGCACCAAATGTTTATAGCAGCAATATCCACAATAGCCAAACTATGGAAAGAACCTAGATGCCCATCAACAAATGAATGGTATATATTTCAAATTCAAGTCAGAGATGAAAGAAACATCTGGACTCGGTCCTCGGGTACAGGCAGTATTCTGAACTGAGGCTAGAACCAGAGACCATTCTAATGAAAGGCCTCCACAGGTGGGCTCCGACTCAGTTTCCTGTATGTATATTCATTCATGAAATCGCTCTGCGGGTCAACATGCAGAACAAAACCATTTAATAAAAGTGACAATGAGGAGAGGAAAGGGAGGCCAGAAGGCTTGTGAATGTGGAGAGAGGAAGAGCCAGGGGAGGAGGGGGGCGGGGGGGGGGGCGGAAAAACTGAGAATCCCTCCCTGTGCTCCTTGCTGCCAGGGAGGTCTGAGGGACTAGTTTCTACCTGGGATCCCAAGTCCAGTACAAAAGTGGCGGGGCCACAGCTCGAGATGAGGGAAGGGGGTCCTCGGCACACGCGCGTGGGGGTGCCAAACGAAGGGGGCTATTGTGCTCGCTGCGGGGGGCACCTCGCCTGGCTCCATCACCAGCCCGACCCCGTGGGGACCCGGGTGCGGCGCGTGGTCCGGGGTGGTCCCGCTGCCCCGGGGGTCGCGGGAGGCTGGGTCCCGACACCCCCGCGAGCTCGCCGCCCGCGCTTTCTGCTCCAGGTGAGGGCGCAGCGCGGTGTCACTTTACCTCCTCGCAGAGGGTCGTCCTGAGAAGCCATGGGGCAGGGCGGGTCAGCGGGCCGGGCCGTGGGAGCAGGACAGCGCGGCCTCAGGAGCTGGGCTGGAGCGCGGGAGTGCGGGTGTCCTGCAGTGCGGACTGGGCTGCAGCCGAGCACAGCGGAGCTGCGCGCCCCTCCACCGCCAGCTCCTCCACCTCCTCTCAGACTCTCCGCTGCGTCCTCCGCGAGCTCACTTCCGGATTCTGCAATTAGCAAAGCCCCTTCTCCGGACCGCCCACGCCCTCGCCCACCTCCCCCTCCGTCCTGAGGCGCGGGCCCGGGGCACGGGCACCGGGAAAGCCCGGGGGGCTTGCGAGGGTGGCCAGCGCCAGCGCTGAGCGGCCTCCTAGCCTGGCTCCCCGAGCGGGTGTCCACCTGCTGCCTGGCTGCAAAAAGATCATCAGCCCTAAACCCCGGCTGCACTCTCGGGTCACTTCGCTGGCTTCCTGATTGTGCCCAAAGCCGGGAACCAGCTTCCCCAGCACAGGCCTGGGCTGAGATGCTTGCCCGCGATCTGTTTAAGCAGTCTCCTCCTCTCCAGGCAGGGTCCGCCATTGCATGATGGCACCCACGAATCACTTAGACCTGAATGTTTTTTGGTTTTTGGTTTCTTTTTTGGTTATTGGTTACTACATGACCTCCATGGTAGGTGATCCACAAAGGGAGTGAAAAGAGGACGCCTGATGCATACGCATATGGCCATTCTAGAAAAAGAGCTTGGGGTTCTCTGGGAAGCGCGGCATTGGTCCTTGCACTATGGTTTTGCTGCATCAAATAGTTCCTTCTTCTTCAAATATAAATATATAAATATATTGATCAAGTCACTCGCATGTCTTAGGAGAATGTCATACCTTTAGTAGCAAACTTGAAATCTTGGACATTGGTTTTGATTTTTGTTTTGGTTTGATTTGGTTCGGTTTTTGTAATTTTAAAAATCCCTCCAGCCCTTGGCTGTGTCTGACCTGAGTGCTTTCTGCTGTTTCTGCAACAAAACTGTCAGGGCAGCGAAAACTCTCATTGTTAACAGTGGCGCCCCCTTCTGAACACTTTGTTAATTAAAAGCTTTTTTTTTTTTTTTTTTTTGGCTATTGTAAATGTGAAACAAGAATGAGGTATTTCAAAGAGGTGAACCACAGGTAAATTTCTCTAAGTGTGGGTGAGGGTTACTCAAAAAGAAACTTGACAAGGCTTTTAAAGATACCGACAATCATTATAACATAACGTGACTGATTGTTACCGTGCTCTTAACCTGGCAAACACTTGTTGGCTTCCAAGAAAGACGAACATAGTTGAGATGGTTCTAGCGGCCTTCTAGCACAGGGTCTCATGAGGCAGGGATTCTAGCCACTGGCTGTGCAAGGCATGAGGCCTGTTAGTGATTCTATTTTTTCTTCTGCAGAATGGGTCTTTCTGCATTCCAGGTCCTTTCTACCCCAATAAATAATGCGGCGATTCTCTCAGTGAGTTGTACTTTTGGTTTAAACAGCCAACTGTCTCTTATTTTTTTTTTTTTTTTTTTTTTTTTTTTTTTTTTTTTTTTTTTTTAAAGATTTTATTTATTTATTTGACAGAGAGAAATCACAAGTAGAAGGAGAGGCAGGCAGAGAGAGAGAGGGAAGCAGGCTCTCCGCTGAGCAGAGAGCCCGATGCGGGACTCGATCCCAGGACTCTGAGATCATGACCTGAGCCGAAGGCAGCGGCTTAACCCACTGAGCCACCCAGGCGCCCAGCCAGCCAACTGTCTCTTAAAAAGGACTTTTGTTTAAAGTACTTTAAAAAAAAAGTCCTTTCAAAAAAAACTTTTTTTTTAATTTTTATTTTTTAATCCCATATGTTTACTCTGATCCTGGAACTTTGTCATTTTGACCTTCTCTGCTGATTAAAATATTCTTCATCATCAGCACCTACTGCTCTCCTCTCCTGGTGGTCTCTCCGGAAGCGGTCTTCTCTAGCTCTTCTAGCAGAGGATGGGCACTTCCCCTCTACCCCTGTTGCCAGACCAACCTTACCTATCCTGCAGGGTCAGGTCGGCCTGGCCTTTTATCTGTTGTTCTCTTCTGAGTGGTTAGTTTTTCATAGATACCGTGCTTTGCTTTTGTCAGGATTTACCCTGGACTATCAAAACCCTTATCTTGTGCCAGTGAATCCTAAGAAACAGACCTGATGAGAGAACCAGGAACTCGAACAGATCATATTTATCCTGAATGTTCCGTCCAAAATGAAGAATACATTTCTGAGGAGCCTCAAGATGTCTTAGAAGGGAAGTTTCACCAACTCTGTCACGTAGGGGCATCCATTCTGATTCTGTGTCAATTTTCCTACTTTCCCAGCTAGTAATTCTCTTCCTCAGAAAGCCCACTCTCAACCGTTTCCTCTCTCAAAGGCAGTTGCTCTTAGAGTCTGCACATGGCACTTGGGGCCTGCTGGTCGTTGGCTACTGCCCTCTGTACCTTGGGTCTAACAGCTTCGGGGCATCAAGATGAAATCGTCTCTTGTTCTAAGACTTAATATAGTTTGGGGCACATGGTAAGCAATAATCACTTTTTTAGTTGATCCAAGGGTTCGACCTTTCTTAATTATTCTAGTACCACAGTTTACTTGTTCTAAGATTTGTCCTCCCCCCCCCCCATTCTAATAACTCTTGCACTTGATGACATATCCTAGTTTAACTGACAGCATTTCTCTTTCTTAGTCGAACATAAACTATAGTGCATCTTACCCTTGATGAAAGCTAGGTTGCAATTAAATACTCTATGATGGTTACGATTCTGATATTTGAAATCCTCCGGTAGCTCCCTGTGCCCCCACAGTGTAGTACCTCACCTTCTCGGCATAGTATACAAACCAGCTCACCCCCAGTGTTAACCCCGGGGCTCAGCCTCCATCCCCAGGTGATGCTGCCAGATCAGCTGCCCGTTGTCCTGAACTTGCTGTAGATTCCCGAATGCACTGTGCTGCCCCCTGGCACTTTGAAAGTGACACACTCCTCCCCATTCTTTGCTTTGCCCTTGTCTATCACCTCCCCTCAAAATCTGTTCCTAAGTGCCTTTTCCCAGCTCCAACCTACCCTTGGCAGTCTTTTATCTCCCTGTGGTAAAACCTGTCACACTGCACCATGGACATGCCCGTTGTCCCCCTGAGAAGAGAAAAGGGACAGTGAGGGCCCCCCAGCATTTGCAGCTCTAGTGCAGAGCCCCATGCCTGGCTTGCAGGAAATGCCAGATCATGAAGACAAACGGAGATCATCCTCTGGCTAAAACCAGCTCTTCTTTGCCTACCGCAGGATCTGGATCAATACTGAGCAGCCCGTTATTATTGCTGTTTTTCTAGGGATTTTTTACCCATATATTTCCCAGGTCTTGACTCTTTTGGTAGCACTTTAATTCAGGCTTCAACCACTTCCTAGTCAGATCAGGTGAAATCATTTTCCTTCCCATAGCCTCGGTGTATTTCACACCTAGCAAATCTTTTTTGAAAGATCTTATTTACCCATTGGACAGATCAAAAGTAGGTAGAGAGGCAGGCAGAGAGAGGGGTGGGGGAGCAGGCTCCCCGCTGAGCAGAGAGCCCGATGTGGGGCTCCATCCCAGGACCCTGAAATCATGACCTGAGCCGAAGGCAGAGGCCTAAACCACTGAGCCACCCAGGAGCCCCCATATCTCGTAATTTTTAATCAACGTGCAAAAAGTATTGTACATATTGATGAAGTTCAAACAAATTCTGTGAAACCGTAGATGGACTTAATGATACTATTATGTATCAAATATTGTAAAAATTAAGCAAGGAAATAGCACACATAAAATAACCAAAGCATACAAACTTGGGTAGATACAATAGGTGTGATCATGTTCTACTTCATAAAGAGATGAGTTAATAGATAAATAGAAGTAACTAGACTTTTTAGACGTTAATAAAACTTTGCCTGTTATTTCTTAGCTATATAAAATATATGGTTTTCTAACAAAAACGCTTATCTTAAAAATATTTAAAAATAAATTTCAGGCTACTCATAAGGTTCTATTTACTTTTCCACTGAAGGAAAAGCTGGTTGTTGTAGTTGTAGTTGTTTGTTTGTTTTAGTCTCCTCCTAGTTTTTATTATTATAATGTGGAAGGAGGAATGTTAAATTGAAAAGTGAATTATTTTATAGACAAAATTCATTACTTGATTCACTTCCTGGTACAGCAGATGGAACTCCTGAAAACATGCCCTTTTGCCTTACAGAAGAGTAACAGTTATGCTTACTTCTGAAACATGCTTGGTGGTGGCCCTAAATAGTGACACCATACTAAACATTTTGAATATTTGCAATGAATTTTTATAGTCATAGGGCTCCAAAAGGCGCTGCTAGTCTCTTAGTAGGTATTTCAATAAAGCTAAAAGTTGCCTGACTGTTTAAAAATATTAACAAGGCACAAAACATGGCAGAAGTATTGTCCTCAGATATTATTTTTTTCCATATGCTCCTGATTCCAGACATGACAAGTTATTTTTTTAAATTTTTTTATAAAAGATTTTATTTATTTCTTTGACAGAGATCACAAGTAGGCAGGGTCAGGCAGAGTGAGAGGGGGGAAGCAGGCTCCCTGCTGAGCTGAGAGCCCGATGTGGGACTCGATCCAAGGATTCTGGGATCATGACCTGAGCCGAAGGCAGAGGCTTTACCCCACTGAGCCACCCAGGTGCCCCCATGACAAGTTATGTTTTTTTTAAGATTTTATTTATGTATTTGACAGAGAGAGAGATTACAAGTAGGCAGAGAGGCAGGCAAAGAGAGAGAGGAGGTAGCAGGCTCCCCGTTGAGCAGAGAGCCAAATGTGGGGCTCCATCCCTGGACCCTGAGATCATGACCTGAGCTGAAGGCAGCGGCTTAACCCACAAGCCACCCAGGAACCCGACAAGTTATTTTTGATAGATATATATATACAATGTATTTTCCAGTTATAAGAAAAATGGTTCTGCTCTTTTTAAACTTTTTTAAAAATTACATAATTTTTTTAAATTTAAATTTTATTTTTTAATGTTTTACCTTTCTTTTCTTTTTTTTAAAAAGATTTTATTTATTATTTGACAGACAGAGATCACAAGTAGGCAGAGAGACAGGCAGAGAGAGAGAGAGAGAGAGAAGCAGGCTTCCTGCGGAGCAGAGAGCCCGATGCAGGGCTCTATTCCAGGACCCTGAGATCATGACCCGAGCCGAAGGCAGCAGCCCAAACCACTGAGCCACCCAGGCACCCCAATGTTTTACTTTTCAATATACTACTTAGAATATAAACCCTATTCCATTTTGTAAGAAGGTTACCATTTAAAAAATGTTAATTTTCTCATTGTGTCTTCCCCTCTCATTGCTTTATTTTGAATAAAACATTTCACAATAAACATAACTGATGCTTTCCTTTTGATGGTCCCTCTGTTGGTCATATTGTATATGAGCCATGACAATTAGTTTTACAACATTTATTCATGTTTGTTGATATGTTTTATCATAACGAATTTTCCCTCCCTTATCTAGATTCCCCAGCTTTCAGACAGGTGGACACTTAATAAACCATACCCAAGGGATGTATCAAGTACTTCTTAGACATCTCTCAGATCCTTGAGGTCTCATTTTGCCTAGGGATTTGCAATAGGTTCTGCCAGAGGCACCACTGTGACAACTGATGTCCATGGTCTATCTCCTGCTAAGCTCAAGAGGTCACTGGTTTCCAAGTTTATCTATACAATTAATGCACTCCATCAAGTTCTTTTTTTTTTTTAATATTAACAAACTTATTTTAAAGTTTATATGGAGAGGCAAAGACTCACAATAGTCAACATAGTGTTGAAGGAGAACAAAGCCTGAGGACTGACTTCAAAGTTTACCATAACGATGGGGCGCCTGGTTGGCTCAGTGGGTTAAGCTTCTGCCTTTGGCTCAGGTCATGATCCCAGGGGCCTGGGGTCGAGTCCCGTATTGGGCTCTCTGCTCAGCAGGGAGCCTGCTTCTCCTCATTTCTCTCTCTGTCTGTCTCTCTGCCTATTTGTGATCTCTCTCTCTCTGTCAAATAAATAAATAAACCTTTAAAAAAAGTATACCATAACGATAATTGGAAGCAAGATATTGTAATACCACAGAAAGACTAGATTAAAGGAACAGAATATATATTATCAATTATATTTTATATTTAATATAAAAGCAAAAGCAATACAAGAGAGCAAAATACAATCTTTTAAACAAATGGTTCTGGAGTAATGGTGAAGCTAAATGTAAAAATATAAAATAAAAATAAAATAAATAATAAAATAAAATAAATCCAGGCAGATATCATACACTCTTCACAAAAATTAACTCAGATTAAATTATAAACCTAAACATGAAACATGTAGAAGGTAATATAGAAGAAAATTTAAATGACCTTGGTTTTGGAAATAACTTTAGCTACAGAAGCACAAGCACTGAATTTAAAAATGTCTACTCTGTGAAACAATGCCAAGAGAATGAAAAGGCAAAGCACAGACTGTGAGAAAAAATTTGCAAAATACACATCTGGCAAAGGACTGTTAATCAAAAAGACACAAAGACCCCTTAAAACTCAACAATCGTGGAAAAACCTGATTAAAAATGAGCCAAAGACCTTAGCAGATACCTCACCAAAGAAAATATTACAGATGGCAAATAAGCATATAAAAAGATGCTTCACATCCTATGTCATCAGGAAAATGCAAATTAAAACAAAAAAGAGACACCAGTACATACCCAGAATCCAGAACACTGACAACAGAACACGAAATGTTGGTGAGGATGTGGAGCAACAGGAATGTTCTTCCATGTCTATTGAGAATAAAGAATGGAAAACAACTTGGCAGTTTCTTACAAAACTAAACATATTCTTGCCAGATGATTCAGCAGTAGCAGTTCTTGGTATTTATCCAAAGAAGATGAAACCTATACCCACAAAGATGTCTATAGTAGTTTGATTCATTACTGACAAAAGCTTGGAAGCAACCAAGATATCCTTTCATAGGTGAAAGTTCAAATCAAGTGTAGTACATGCAAACAATGGAATCTTATTTAATGCTAGAGAAATGAATTACCAAGCCATGAAAAGATATGGATATAAATATTTAATAAATATTTGATTTTAGGCTTCTACCAGTCTATCAATAGTATTAGTATATTTTAACAGTGAATGCTCAGCATCCAAGAATTTACCTAATAAAATATTTGGGGTTCCATATTTTAAATACTTCAACCTCTATGATTATATTCCTAATAATTTTGAATTGGGGTAAATAAACCTTAATTTTTTGTAACTTGTTTCTTATTGCAAAAGAGCTCAATGAAATTTTAGAAAATAAAAATTTACCAAAAAAAAGTTTAGTTTACTATTGCCAAATAATTTAAAACTTTACCTTATATTCAAATACATATATTTTTCTAAATTGATTTATAGGCTACTAAAACCAAAAACTTTTAGTTATACTAGATTTCATATCATGCAATCAATGCCAGAAAGCCATCTGGCGATGACTTGTCTTAAATAGAGTTAAGATGGGTGTTATTACAATGCAAGATGGAAACAAAGATAGTATAACAATTGAGTGTTACATAACTTTTCTGTTTTGATCAAGTTACTAATCTACAAAAGGCTTTTATCGGTGACACACTTGGGAATTTAACAAAACTTTTAAACTAGCATGTGCGACTCATTCCTAGAAAACAACACAATCAATAACACTTTCTTTAGATGAAATCATGACTATTTCTCCATTTGAATAAAAAAGGGAGCAACCCCAATAAGTTTATTGAACATGAAAAGTTGAAATGCTATAATGCTCCTAAGGAATTAAATGGTCCAGTCATGAATTACAAAAAAAGGATATAAATTACCAAAGTGTTTGTATAATTGCAATGTACAACTGCCCATTATCGTTCAAGAGCGTAGGCTTGTACAAGAACTCTATAAAAGAACTCCACTTCTAAACCGTGGAAAATATGTTCCCTTTCCCCCTATATACAACTATTAAGCCATTCATTTAGCTTTTAAAATATCCACTTAATACAGGCTTTTTACTCATTTGCACAAATACCCAGGAAGTGAAGGAGGGTGTTATACAAATATTAAAGGAAAAGATTGCTCTAGGCAGAGCAAGTAAGTATATAGACTTTGTGTGAACAGCTGGTCTGTTACTTTTGAGGAAAAACAAGGAGGCCAATCAGGAGTTCATAGTGGTGGAGAGAGGAAGAACGTATTGATGTATGACCCTCTAGTACATTGAAACGCCTTCAGTTTTTATTTAATATGAAAGGGGAAGATACCAAAAGACTTTCAACAGCAGAATAAAATCATGTGACTTGATTTTTAGGTTAAGTTGCTGTACCAAAATAAATTTGCAGGGAGAAAGGAGTGCAGTATGTGTGGAAGTGGGGTTATCAATCAAGTCAATAATTCAGGAACATATGATGGTGTTTTTCGCATACTGAGTGGTAATAGAAGTGGTGAGGTATGGTTTTTATTTTGTATCTATTTTGATGGTGAATATTCTGGTGAACAGGATGGGGTATGTGCAGGACAGACAATATCAACATTTATTTTACCTGCACAAACAGAAGGGTGGAGTCTTCATTCCCTGATATGGAGAGAATTCTGAGTTCAAATGTTCTTTCTGATTAAATGGCATAGTGATGATGAGGATTTAGTCAGACAGTGAAAGAGAGCAGTAAGCATAGTGTTAAGCGGTAAGACATTATAATACATTTGAACATCAAAAAAAGTTGTGTTGGATCACCCGTTTATGTGAGTGAGTAAATAAATAAATAAAGCTTCCTGGGGTTCTGATAGAGGTAAAGAAGACTACTATATGATCCAAAGGGGCACGTGCACCAAATGTTTATAGCAGCAATATCCACAATAGCCAAACTATGGAAAGAACCTAGATGCCCATCAACAAATGAATGGTATATATTTCAAATTCAAGTCAGAGATGAAAGAAACATCTGGACTCGGTCCTCGGGTACAGGCAGTATTCTGAACTGAGGCTAGAACCAGAGACCATTCTAATGAAAGGCCTCCACAGGTGGGCTCCGACTCAGTTTCCTGTATGTATATTCATTCATGAAATCGCTCTGCGGGTCAACATGCAGAACAAAACCATTTAATAAAAGTGACAATGAGGAGAGGAAAGGGAGGCCAGAAGGCTTGTGAATGTGGAGAGAGGAAGAGCCAGGGGAGGAGGGGGGCGGAGGGGGGCGGAAAAACTGAGAATCCCTCCCTGTGCTCCTTGCTGCCAGGGAGGTCTGAGGGACTAGTTTCTACCTGGGATCCCAAGTCCAGTACAAAAGTGGCGGGGCCACAGCTCGGGATGAGGGAAGGGGGTCCTCGGCACACGCGCGTGGGGGTGTCAAATGAAGGGGGCTATTGTGCTCGCTGCGGGGGGCACCTCGCCTGGCTCCATCACCAGCCCGACCCCGTGGGGACCCGGGTGCGGCGCGTGGTCCGGGGTGGTCCCGCTGCCCCGGGGGTCGCGGGAGGCTGGGTCCCGACACCCCCGCGAGCTCGCCGCCCGCGCTTTCTGCTCCAGGTGAGGGCGCAGCGCGGTGTCACTTTACCTCCTCGCAGAGGGTCGTCCTGAGAAGCCATGGGGCAGGGCGGGTCAGCGGGCCGGGCCGTGGGAGCAGGACAGCGCGGCCTCAGGAGCTGGGCTGGAGCGCGGGAGTGCGGGTGTCCTGCAGTGCGGACTGGGCTGCAGCAGAGCACAGCGGAGCTGCGCGCCCCTCCACCGCCAGCTCCTCCACCTCCTCTCAGACTCTCCGCTGCGTCCTCCGCGAGCTCACTTCCGGATTCTGCAATTAGCAAAGCCCCTTCTCCGGACCGCCCACGCCCTCGCCCACCTCCCCCTCCGTCCTGAGGCGCGGGCCCGGGGCACGGGCACCGGGAAAGCCCGGGGGGCTTGCGAGGGTGGCCAGCGCCAGCGCTGAGCGGCCTCCTAGCCTGGCTCCCCGAGCGCGTGTCCACCTGCTGCCTGGCTGCAAAAAGATCATCAGCCCTAAACCCCGGCTGCACTCTCGGGTCACTTCGCTGGCTTCCTGATTGTGCCCAAAGCCGGGAACCAGCTTCCCCAGCACAGGCCTGGGCTGAGATGCTTGCCCGCGATCTGTTTAAGCAGTCTCCTCCTCTCCAGGCAGGGTCCGCCATTGCATGATGGCACCCACGAATCACTTAGACCTGAATGTTTTTTGGTTTTTGGTTTCTTTTTTGGTTATTGGTTACTACATGACCTCCATGGTAGGTGATCCACAAAGGGAGTGAAAAGAGGACGCCTGATGCATACGCATATGGCCATTCTAGAAAAAGAGCTTGGGGTTCTCTGGGAAGCGCGGCATTGGTCCTTGCACTATGGTTTTGCTGCATCAAATAGTTCCTTCTTCTTCAAATATAAATATATAAATATATTGATCAAGTCACTCGCATGTCTTAGGAGAATGTCATACCTTTAGTAGCAAACTTGAAATCTTGGACATTGGTTTTGATTTTTGTTTTGGTTTGATTTGGTTCGGTTTTTGTAATTTTAAAAATCCCTCCAGCCCTTGGCTGTGTCTGACCTGAGTGCTTTCTGCTGTTTCTGCAACAAAACTGTCAGGGCAGCGAAAACTCTCATTGTTAACAGTGGCGCCCCCTTCTGAACACTTTGTTAATAAAAAGCTTTTTTTTTTTTTTTTTTTTTTTTGGCTATTGTAAATGTGAAACAACAATGAGGTATTTCAAAGAGGTGAACCACAAGTAAATTTCTCTATGTGTGGGTGAGGGTTACTCAAAAAGGAACTTGACAAGGCTTTTAAAGATACCGACAATCATTATAACATAACGTGACTGATTGTTACCGTGCTCTTAACCTGGCAAACACTTGTTGGCTTCCAAGAAAGACGAACATAGTTGAGATGGTTCTAGCGGCCTTCTAGCACAGGGTCTCATGAGGCAGGGATTCTAGCCACTGGCTGTGCAAGGCATGAGGCCTGTTAGTGATTCTATTTTTTCTTCTGCAGAATGGGTCTTTCTGCATTCCAGGTCCTTTCTACCCCAATAAATAATGCGGCGATTCTCTCAGTGAGTTGTACTTTTGGTTTAAACAGCCAACTGTCTCTTAAAAAGGACTTTTGTTTAAAGTCCTTTAAAAAAAAAAGTCCTTTCAAAAAAAACTTTTTTTTAAATTTTTATTTTTTAATCCCATATGTTTACTCTGATCCTGGAACTTTGTCATTTTGACCTTCTCTGCTGATTAAAATATTCTTCATCATCAGCACCTACTGCTCTCCTCTCCTGGTGGTCTCTCCGGAAGCGGTCTTCTCTAGCTCTTCTAGCAGAGGATGGGCACTTCCCCTCTACCCCTGTTGCCAGACCAACCTTACCTATCCTGCAGGGTCAGGTCGGCCTGGCCTTTTATCTGTTGTTCTCTTCTGAGTGGTTAGTTTTTCATAGATACCGTGCTTTGCTTTTGTCAGGATTTACCCTGGACTATCAAAACCCTTATCTTGTGCCAGTGAATCCTAAGAAACAGACCTGATGAGAGAACCAGGAACTCGAACAGATCATATTTATCCTGAATGTTCCGTCCAAAATGAAGAATACATTTCTGAGGAGCCTCAAGATGTCTTAGAAGGGAAGTTTCACCAACTCTGTCACGTAGGGGCATCCATTCTGATTCTGTGTCAATTTTCCTACTTTCCCAGCTAGTAATTCTCTTCCTCAGAAAGCCCACTCTCAACCGTTTCCTCTCTCAAAGGCAGTTGCTCTTAGAGTCTGCACATGGCACTTGGGGCCTGCTGGTCGTTGGCTACTGCCCTCTGTACCTTGGGTCTAACAGCTTCGGGGCATCAAGTGTAAATCGTCTCTTGTTCTAAGACTTAATATAGTTTGGGGCACATGGTAAGCAATAATCACTTTTTTAGTTGATCCAAGGGTTCGACCTTTCTTAATTATTCTAGTACCACAGTTTACTTGTTCTAAGATTTGTCCTCCCCCCCCCCCCATTCTAATAACTCTTGCACTTGATGACATATCCTAGTTTAACTGACAGCATTTCTCTTTCTTAGTCGAACATAAACTATAGTGCATCTTACCCTTGATGAAAGCTAGGTTGCAATTAAATACTCTATGATGGTTACGATTCTGATATTTGAAATCCTCCGGTAGCTCCCTGTGCCCCCACAGTGTAGTACCTCACCTTCTCGGCATAGTATACAAACCAGCTCACCCCCAGTGTTAACCCCGGGGCTCAGCCTCCATCCCCAGGTGATGCTGCCAGATCAGCTGCCCGTTGTCCTGAACTTGCTGTAGATTCCCGAATGCACTGTGCTGCCCCCTGGCACTTTGAAAGTGACACACTCCTCCCCATTCTTCGCTTTGCCCTTGTCTATCACCTCCCCTCAAAATCTGTTCCTAAGTGCCTTTTCCCAGCTCCAACCTACCCTTGGCAGTCTTTTATCTCCCTGTGGTAAAACCTGTCACACTGCACCATGGACATGCCCGTTGTCCCCCTGAGAAGAGAAAAGGGACAGTGAGGGCCCCCCAGCATTTGCAGCTCTAGTGCAGAGCCCCATGCCTGGCTTGCAGGAAATGCCAGATCATGAAGACAAACGGAGATCATCCTCTGGCTAAAACCAGCTCTTCTTTGCCTACCGCAGGATCTGGATCAATACTGAGCAGCCCGTTATTATTGCTGTTTTTCTAGGGATTTTTTACCCATATATTTCCCAGGTCTTGACTCTTTTGGTAGCACTTTAATTCAGGCTTCAACCACTTCCTAGTCAGATCAGGTGAAATCATTTTCCTTCCCATAGCCTCGGTGTATTTCACACCTAGCAAATCTTTTTTGAAAGATCTTATTTACCCATTGGACAGATCAAAAGTAGGTAGAGAGGCAGGCAGAGAGAGGGGTGGGGGAGCAGGCTCCCCGCTGAGCAGAGAGCCCGATGTGGGGCTCCATCCCAGGACCCTGAAATCATGACCTGAGCCGAAGGCAGAGGCCTAAACCACTGAGCCACCCAGGAGCCCCCATATCTCGTAATTTTTAATCAACGTGCAAAAAGTATTGTACATATTGATGAAGTTCAAACAAATTCTGTGAAACCGTAGATGGACTTAATGATACTATTATGTATCAAATATTGTAAAAATTAAGCAAGGAAATAGCACACATAAAATAACCAAAGCATACAAACTTGGGTAGATACAATAGGTGTGATCATGTTCTACTTCATAAAGAGATGAGTTAATAGATAAATAGAAGTAACTAGACTTTTTAGACGTTAATAAAACTTTGCCTGTTATTTCTTAGCTATATAAAATATATGGTTTTCTAACAAAAACGCTTATCTTAAAAATATTTAAAAATAAATTTCAGGCTACTCATAAGGTTCTATTTACTTTTCCACTGAAGGAAAAGCTGGTTGTTGTAGTTGTAGTTGTTTGTTTGTTTTAGTCTCCTCCTAGTTTTTATTATTATAATGTGGAAGGAGGAATGTTAAATTGAAAAGTGAATCATTTTATAGACAAAATTCATTACTTGATTCACTTCCTGGTACAGCAGATGGAACTCCTGAAAACATGCCCTTTTGCCTTACAGAAGAGTAACAGTTATGCTTACTTCTGAAACATGCTTGGTGGTGGCCCTAAATAGTGACACCATACTAAACATTTTGAATATTTGCAATGAATTTTTATAGTCATAGGGCTCCAAAAGGCGCTGCTAGTCTCTTAGTAGGTATTTCAATAAAGCTAAAAGTTGCCTGACTGTTTAAAAATATTAACAAGGCACAAAACATGGCAGAAGTATTGTCCTCAGATATTATTTTTTTCCATATGCTCCTGATTCCAGACATGACAAGTTATTTTTTTAAATTTTTTTATAAAAGATTTTATTTATTTCTTGGACAGAGATCACAAGTAGGCAGGGTCAGGCAGAGTGAGAGGGGGGAAGCAGGCTCCCTGCTGAGCTGAGAGCCCGATGTGGGACTCGATCCAAGGATTCTGGGATCATGACCTGAGCCGAAGGCAGAGGCTTTACCCCACTGAGCCACCCAGGTACCCCCATGACAAGTTATGTTTTTTTTAAGATTTTATTTATGTATTTGACAGAGAGAGAGATTACAAGTAGGCAGAGAGGCAGGCAAAGAGAGAGAGGAGGTAGCAGGCTCCCCGTTGAGCAGAGAGCCAAATGTGGGGCTCCATCCCTGGACCCTGAGATCATGACCTGAGCTGAAGGCAGCGGCTTAACCCACAAGCCACCCAGGAACCCGACAAGTTATTTTTGATAGATATATATATACAATGTATTTTCCAGTTATAAGAAAAATGGTTCTGCTCTTTTTAAACTTTTTTAAAAATTACATAATTTTTTTAAATTTAAATTTTATTTTTTAATGTTTTACCTTTCTTTTCTTTTTTTTAAAAAGATTTTATTTATTTATTTGACAGACAGAGATCACAAGTAGGCAGAGAGACAGGCAGAGAGAGAGAGAGAGAGAGAAGCAGGCTTCCTGCGGAGCAGAGAGCCCGATGCAGGGCTCAATTCCAGGACCCTGAGATCATGACCCGAGCCGAAGGCAGCAGCCCAAACCACTGAGCCACCCAGGCACCCCAATGTTTTACTTTTCAATATACTACTTAGAATATAAACCCTATTCCATTTTGTAAGAAGGTTACCATTTAAAAAATGTTAATTTTCTCATTGTGTCTTCCCCTCTCATTGCTTTATTTTGAATAAAACATTTCACAATAAACATAACTGATGCTTTCCTTTTGATGGTCCCTCTGTTGGTCATATTGTATATGAGCCATGACAATTAGTTTTACAACATTTATTCATGTTTGTTGATATGTTTTATCATAACGAATTTTCCCTCCCTTATCTAGATTCCCCAGCTTTCAGACAGGTGGACACTTAATAAACCATACCCAAGGGATGTATCAAGTACTTCTTAGACATCTCTCAGATCCTTGAGGTCTCATTTTGCCTAGGGATTTGCAATAGGTTCTGCCAGAGGCACCACTGTGACAACTGATGTCCATGGTCTATCTCCTGCTAAGCTCAAGAGGTCACTGGTTTCCAAGTTTATCTATACAATTAATGCACTCCATCAAGTTCTTTTTTTTTTTTAATATTAACAAACTTATTTTAAAGTTTATATGGAGAGGCAAAGACTCACAATAGTCAACATAGTGTTGAAGGAGAACAAAGCCTGAGGACTGACTTCAAAGTTTACCATAAGGATGGGGCGCCTGGTTGGCTCAGTGGGTTAAGCTTCTGCCTTTGGCTCAGGTCATGATCCCAGGGGCCTGGGGTCGAGTCCCGTATTGGGCTCTCTGCTCAGCAGGGAGCCTGCTTCTCCTCATTTCTCTCTCTGTCTGTCTCTCTGCCTATTTGTGATCTCTCTCTCTCTGTCAAATAAATAAATAAACCTTTAAAAAAAGTATACCATAACGATAATTGGAAGCAAGATATTGTAATACCACAGAAAGACTAGATTAAAGGAACAGAATATATATTATCAATTATATTTTATATTTAATATAAAAGCAAAAGCAATACAAGAGAGCAAAATACAATCTTTTAAACAAATGGTTCTGGAGTAATGGTGAAGCTAAATGTAAAAATATAAAATAAAAATAAAATAAATAATAAAATAAAATAAATCCAGGCAGATATCATACACTCTTCACAAAAATTAACTCAGATTAAATTATAAACCTAAACATGAAACATGTAGAAGGTAATATAGAAGAAAATTTAAATGACCTTGGTTTTGGAAATAACTTTAGCTACAGAAGCACAAGCACTGAATTTAAAAATGTCTACTCTGTGAAACAATGCCAAGAGAATGAAAAGGCAAAGCACAGACTGTGAGAAAAAATTTGCAAAATACACATCTGGCCAAGGACTGTTAATCAAAAAGACACAAAGACCCCTTAAAACTCAACAATCGTGGAAAAACCTGATTAAAAATGAGCCAAAGACCTTAGCAGATACCTCACCAAAGAAAATATTACAGATGGCAAATAAGCATATAAAAAGATGCTTCACATCCTATGTCATCAGGAAAATGCAAATTAAAACAAAAAAGAGACACCAGTACATACCCAGAATCCAGAACACTGACAACAGAACACGAAATGTTGGTGAGGATGTGGAGCAACAGGAATGTTCTTCCATGTCTATTGAGAATAAAGAATGGAAAACAACTTGGCAGTTTCTTACAAAACTAAACATATTCTTGCCAGATGATTCAGCAGTAGCAGTTCTTGGTATTTATCCAAAGAAGATGAAACCTATACCCACAAAGATGTCTATAGTAGTTTGATTCATTACTGACAAAAGCTTGGAAGCAACCAAGATATCCTTTCATAGGTGAAAGTTCAAATCAAGTGTAGTACATGCAAACAATGGAATCTTATTTAATGCTAGAGAAATGAATTACCAAGCCATGAAAAGATATGGATATAAATATTTAATAAATATTTGATTTTAGGCTTCTACCAGTCTATCAATAGTATTAGTATATTTTAACAGTGAATGCTCAGCATCCAAGAATTTACCTAATAAAATATTTGGGGTTCCATATTTTAAATACTTCAACCTCTATGATTATATTCCTAATAATTTTGAATTGGGGTAAATAAACCTTAATTTTTTGTAACTTGTTTCTTATTGCAAAAGAGCTCAATGAAATTTTAGAAAATAAAAATTTACCAAAAAAAAGTTTAGTTTACTATTGCCAAATAATTTAAAACTTTACCTTATATTCAAATACATATATTTTTCTAAATTGATTTATAGGCTACTAAAACCAAAAACTTTTAGTTATACTAGATTTCATATCATGCAATCAATGCCAGAAAGCCATCTGGCGATGACTTGTCTTAAATAGAGTTAAGATGGGTGTTATTACAATGCAAGATGGAAACAAAGATAGTATAACAATTGAGTGTTACATAACTTTTCTGTTTTGATCAAGTTACTAATCTACAAAAGGCTTTTATCGGTGACACACTTGGGAATTTAACAAAACTTTTAAACTAGCATGTGCGACTCATTCCTAGAAAACAACACAATCAATAACACTTTCTTTAGATGAAATCATGACTATTTCTCCATTTGAATAAAAAAGGGAGCAACCCCAATAAGTTTATTGAACATGAAAAGTTGAAATGCTATAATGCTCCTAAGGAATTAAATGGTCCAGTCATGAATTACAAAAAAAGGATATAAATTACCAAAGTGTTTGTATAATTGCAATGTACAACTGCCCATTATCGTTCAAGAGCGTAGGCTTGTACAAGAACTCTATAAAAGAACTCCACTTCTAAACCGTGGAAAATATGTTCCCTTTCCCCCTATATACAACTATTAAGCCATTCATTTAGCTTTTAAAATATCCACTTAATACAGGCTTTTTACTCATTTGCACAAATACCCAGGAAGTGAAGGAGGGTGTTATACAAATATTAAAGGAAAAGATTGCTCTAGGCAGAGCAAGTAAGTATATAGACTTTGTGTGAACAGCTGGTCTGTTACTTTTGAGGAAAAACAAGGAGGCCAATCAGGAGTTCATAGTGGTGGAGAGAGGAAGAACGTATTGATGTATGACCCTCTAGTACATTGAAACGCCTTCAGTTTTTATTTAATATGAAAGGGGAAGATACCAAAAGACTTTCAACAGCAGAATAAAATCATGTGACTTGATTTTTAGGTTAAGTTGCTGTACCAAAATAAATTTGCAGGGAGAAAGGAGTGCAGTATGTGTGGAAGTGGGGTTATCAATCAAGTCAATAATTCAGGAACATATGATGGTGTTTTTCGCATACTGAGTGGTAATAGAAGTGGTGAGGTATGGTTTTTATTTTGTATCTATTTTGATGGTGAATATTCTGGTGAACAGGATGGGGTATGTGCAGGACAGACAATATCAACATTTATTTTACCTGCACAAACAGAAGGGTGGAGTCTTCATTCCCTGATATGGAGAGAATTCTGAGTTCAAATGTTCTTTCTGATTAAATGGCATAGTGATGATGAGGATTTAGTCAGACAGTGAAAGAGAGCAGTAAGCATAGTGTTAAGCGGTAAGACATTATAATACATTTGAACATCAAAAAAAGTTGTGTTGGATCACCCGTTTATGTGAGTGAGTAAATAAATAAATAAAGCTTCCTGGGGTTCTGATAGAGGTAAAGAAGACTACTATATGATCCAAAGGGGCACGTGCACCAAATGTTTATAGCAGCAATATCCACAATAGCCAAACTATGGAAAGAACCTAGATGCCCATCAACAAATGAATGGTATATATTTCAAATTCAAGTCAGAGATGAAAGAAACATCTGGACTCGGTCCTCAGGTACAGGCAGTATTCTGAACTGAGGCTAGAACCAGAGACCATTCTAATGAAAGGCCTCCACAGGTGGGCTCCGACTCAGTTTCCTGTATGTATATTCATTCATGAAATCGCTCTGCGGGTCAACATGCAGAACAAAACCATTTAATAAAAGTGACAATGAGGAGAGGAAAGGGAGGCCAGAAGGCTTGTGAATGTGGAGAGAGGAAGAGCCAGGGGAGGAGGGGGGCGGGGGGGGCGGAAAAACTGAGAATCCCTCCCTGTGCTCCTTGCTGCCAGGGAGGTCTGAGGGACTAGTTTCTACCTGGGATCCCAAGTCCAGTACAAAAGTGGCGGGGCCACAGCTCGGGATGAGGGAAGGGGGTCCTCGGCACACGCGCGTGGGGGTGCCAAACGAAGGGGGCTATTGTGCTCGCTGCGGGGGGCACCTCGCCTGGCTCCATCCCCAGCCCGACCCCGTGGGGACCCGGGTGCGGCGCGTGGTCCGGGGTGGTCCCGCTGCCCCGGGGGTCGCGGGAGGCTGGGTCCCGACACCCCCGCGAGCTCGCCGCCCGCGCTTTCTGCTCCAGGTGAGGGCGCAGCGCTGTGTCACTTTACCTCCTCGCAGAGGGTCGTCCTGAGAAGCCATGGGGCAGGGCGGGTCAGCGGGCCGGGCCGTGGGAGCAGGACAGCGCGGCCTCAGGAGCTGGGCTGGAGCGCGGGAGTGCGGGTGTCCTGCAGTGCGGACTGGGCTGCAGCAGAGCACAGCGGAGCTGCGCGCCCCTCCTCCGCCAGCTCCTCCACCTCCTCTCAGACTCTCCGCTGCGTCCTCCGCGAGCTCACTTCCGGATTCTGCAATTAGCAAAGCCCCTTCTCCGGACCGCCCACGCCCTCGCCCACCTCCCCCTCCGTCCTGAGGCGCGGGCCGGGGCACGGGCACCGGGAAAGCCCGGGGGGCTTGCGAGGGTGGCCAGCGCGAGCGCTGAGCGGCCTCCTAGCCTGGCTCCCCGAGCGGGTGTCCACCTGCTGCCTGGCTGCAAAAAGATCATCAGCCCTAAACCCCGGCTGCACTCTCGGGTCACTTCGCTGGCTTCCTGATTGTGCCCAAAGCCGGGAACCAGCTTCCCCAGCACAGGCCTGGGCTGAGATGCTTGCCCGCGATCTGTTTAAGCAGTCTCCTCCTCTCCAGGCAGGGTCCGCCATTGCATGATGGCACCCACGAATCACTTAGACCTGGATGTTTTTTGGTTTTTGGTTTCTTTTTTGGTTATTGGTTACTACATGACCTCCATGGTAGGTGATCCACAAAGGGAGTGAAAAGAGGACGCCTGATGCATACGCATATGGCCATTCTAGAAAAAGAGCTTGGGGTTCTCTGGGAAGCGCGGCATTGGTCCTTGCACTATGGTTTTGTTGCATCAAATAGTTCCTTCTTCTTCAAATATAAATATATAAATATATTGATCAAGTCACTCGCATGTCTTAGGAGAATGTCATACCTTTAGTAGCAAACTTGAAATCTTGGACATTGGTTTTGATTTTTGTTTTGGTTTGATTTGGTTCGGTTTTTGTAATTTTAAAAATCCCTCCAGCCCTTGGCTGTGTCTGACCTGAGTGCTTTCTGCTGTTTCTGCAACAAAACTGTCAGGGCAGCGAAAACTCCCATTGTTAACAGTGGCGCCCCCTTCTGAACACTTTGTTAATAAAAAGCTTTTTTTTTTTTTTTTTTTTTTTTTTTTTTTTGGCTATTGTAAATGTGAAACAACAATGAGGTATTTCAAAGAGGTGAACCACAGGTAAATTTCTCTAAGTGTGGGTGAGGGTTACTCAAAAAGGAACTTGGCAAGGCTTTTAAAGATACCGACAATCATTATAACATAACGTGACTGATTGTTACCGTGCTCTTAACCTGGCAAACACTTGTTGGCTTCCAAGAAAGACGAACATAGTTGAGATGGTTCTAGCGGCCTTCTAGCACAGGGTCTCATGAGGCAGGGATTCTAGCCACTGGCTGTGCAAGGCATGAGGCCTGTTAGTGATTCTATTTTTTCTTCTGCAGAATGGGTCTTTCTGCATTCCAGGTCCTTTCTACCCCAATAAATAATGCGGCGATTCTCTCAGTGAGTTGTACTTTTGGTTTAAACAGCCAACTGTCTCTTAAAAAGGACTTTTGTTTAAAGTCCTTTAAAAAAAAAAGTCCTTTCAAAAAAAACTTTTTTTTTAAATTTTTATTTTTTAATCCCATATGTTTACTCTGATCCTGGAACTTTGTCATTTTGACCTTCTCTGCTGATTAAAATATTCTTCATCATCAGCACCTACTGCTCTCCTCTCCTGGTGGTCTCTCCGGAAGGGGTCTTCTCTAGCTCTTCTAGCAGAGGATGGGCACTTCCCCTCTACCCCTGTTGCCAGACCAACCTTACCTATCCTGCAGGGTCAGGTCGGCCTGGCCTTTTATCTGTTGTTCTCTTCTGAGTGGTTAGTTTTTCATAGATACCGTGCTTTGCTTTTGTCAGGATTTACCCTGGACTATCAAAACCCTTATCTTGTGCCAGTGAATCCTAAGAAACAGACCTGATGAGAGAACCAGGAACTCGAACAGATCATATTTATCCTGAATGTTCCGTCCAAAATGAAGAATACATTTCTGAGGAGCCTCAAGATGTCTTAGAAGGGAAGTTTCACCAACTCTGTCACGTAGGGGCATCAATTCTGATTCTGTGTCAATTTTCCTACTTTCCCAGCTAGTAATTCTCTTCCTCAGAAAGCCCACTCTCAACCGTTTCCTCTCTCAAAGGCAGTTGCTCTTCGAGTCTGCACATGGCACTTGGGGCCTGCTGGTCGTTGGCTACTGCCCTCTGTACCTTGGGTCTAACAGCTTCGGGGCATCAAGTGTAAATCGTCTCTTGTTCTAAGACTTAATATAGTTTGGGGCACATGGTAAGCAATAATCACTTTTTTAGTTGATCCAAGTGTTCGACCTTTCTTAATTATTCTAGTACCACAGTTTACTTGTTCTAAGATTTGTCCTCCCTCCCCCATTCTAATAACTCTTGCACTTGATGACATATCCTAGTTTAACTGACAGCATTTCTCTTTCTTAGTCGAACATAAACTATAGTGCATCTTACCCTTGATGAAAGCTAGGTTGCAATTAAATACTCTATTATGGTTACGATTCTGATATTTGAAATCCTCCCGTAGCTCCCTGTGCCCCCACAGTGTAGTACCTCACCTTCTCGGCATAGTTTACAAACCAGCTCACCCCCAGTGTTAACCCCGGGGCTCAGCCTCCATCCCCAGGTGATGCTGCCAGATCAGCTGCCCGTTGTCCTGAACTTGCTGTAGATTCCCGAATGCACTGTGCTGCCCCCTGGCACTTTGAAAGTGACACACTCATCCCCATTCTTCGCTTTGCCCTTGTCTATCACCTCCCCTCAAAATCTGTTCCTAAGTGCCTTTTCCCAGCTCCAACCTACCCTTGGCAGTCTTTTATCTCCCTGTGGTAAAACCTGTCACACTGCACCATGGACATGCCCGTTGTCCCCCTGAGAAGAGAAAAGGGACAGTGAGGGCCCCCCAGCATTTGCAGCTCTAGTGCAGAGCCCCATGCCTGGCTTGCAGGAAATGCCAGATCATGAAGACAAACGGAGATCATCCTCTGGCTAAAACCAGCTCTTCTTTGCCTACCGCAGGATCTGGATCAATACTGAGCAGCCCGTTATTATTGCTGTTTTTCTAGGGATTTTTTACCCATATATTTCCCAGGTCTTGACTCTTTTTGTAGCACTTTAATTCAGGCTTCAACCACTTCCTAGTCAGATCAGGTGAAATCATTTTCCTTCCCATAGCCTCGGTGTATTTCACACCTAGCAAATCTTTTTTGAAAGATCTTATTTACCCATTGGACAGATCAAAAGTAGGTAGAGAGGCAGGCAGAGAGAGGGGTGGGGGAGCAGGCTCCCCGCTGAGCAGAGAGCCCGATGTGGGGCTCCATCCCAGGACCCTGAAATCATGACCTGAGCCGAAGGCAGAGGCCTAAACCACTGAGCCACCCAGGAGCCCCCATATCTCGTAATTTTTAATCAACGTGCAAAAAGTATTGTACATATTGATGGAGTTCAAACAAATTCTGTGAAACCGTAGATGGACTTAAAGATACTATTATGTATCAAATATTGTAAAAATTAAGCAAGGAAATAGCACACATAAAATAACCAAAGCATACAAACTTGGGTAGATACAATAGGTGTGATCATGTTCTACTTCATAAAGAGATGAGTTAATAGATAAATAGAAGTAACTAGACTTTTTAGACGTTAATAAAACTTTGCCTGTTATTTCTTAGCTATATAAAATGTATGGTTTTCTAACAAAAACGCTTATCTTAAAAATATTTAAAAATAAATTTCAGGCTACTCATAAGGTTCTATTTACTTTTCCACTGAAGGAAAAGCTGGTTGTTGTAGTTGTAGTTGTTTGTTTGTTTTAGTCTCCTCCTAGTTTTTATTATTATAATGTGGAATGAGGAATGTTAAATTGAAAAGTGAATCATTTTATAGACTAAAATCATTACTTGATTCACTTCCTGGTACAGCAGATGGAACTCCTGAAAACATGCCCTTTTGCCTTACAGAAGAGTAACAGTTATGCTTACTTCTGAAACATGCTTGGTGGTGGCCCTAAATAGTGACACCATACTAAACATTTTGAATATTTGCAATTACTTTTTATAGTCATAGGGCTCCAAAAGGCGCTGCTAGTCTCTTAGTAGGTATTTCAATAAAGCTAAAAGTTGCCTGACTGTTTAAAAATATTAACAAGGCACAAAACATGGCAGAAGTATTGTCCTCAGATATTATATTTTTCCATATGCTCCTGATTCCAGACATGACAAGTTATTTTTTAAAAATTTTTTATAAAAGATTTTATTTATTTCTTTGACAGAGATCACAAGTAGGCAGGGTCAGGCAGAGTGAGAGGGGGGAAGCAGGCTCCCTGCTGAGCTGAGAGCCCGATGTGGGACTCGATCCAAGGATTCTGGGATCATGACCTGAGCCGAAGGCAGAGGCTTTACCCCACTGAGCCACCCAGGTGCCCCCATGACAAGTTATTTTTTTTTAAAGATTTTATTTATGTATTTGACAGAGAGAGAGATTACAAGTAGGCAGAGAGGCAGGCAAAGAGAGAGAGGAGGTAGCAGGCTCCCCGTTGAGCAGAGAGCCCAATGTGGGGCTCCATCCCTGGACCCTGAGATCATGACCTGAGCTGAAGGCAGCGGCTTAACCCACAAGCCACCCAGGAACCCGACAAGTTATTTTTGATAGATATATATATACAATGTATTTTCCAGTTATAAGAAAAATGGTTCTGCTCTTTTTAAACTTTTTTAAAAATTACATAATTTTTTTAAATTTAAATTTTATTTTTTAATGTTTTACCTTTCTTTTCTTTTTTTTAAAAAGATTTTATTTATTTATTTGACAGACAGAGATCACAAGTAGGCAGAGAGACAGGCAGAGAGAGAGAGAGAGAGAGAAGCAGGCTTCCTGCGGAGCAGAGAGCCCGATGCAGGGCTCAATTCCAGGACCCTGAGATCATGACCCGAGCCGAAGGCAGCAGCCCAAACCACTGAGCCACCCAGGCACCCCAATGTTTTACTTTTCAATATACTACTTAGAATATAAACCCTATTCCATTTTGTAAGAAGGTTACCATTTAAAAAATGTTAATTTTCTCATTGTGTCTTCCCCTCTCATTGCTTTATTTTGAATAAAACATTTCACAATAAACATAACTGATGCTTTCCTTTTGATGGTCCCTCTGTTGGTCATATTGTATATGAGCCATGACAATTAGTTTTACAACATTTATTCATGTTTGTTGATATGTTTTATCATAACGAATTTTCCCTCCCTTATCTAGATTCCCCAGCTTTCAGACAGGTGGACACTTAATAAACCATACCCAAGGGATGTATCAAGTACTTCTTAGACATCTCTCAGATCCTTGAGGTCTCATTTTGCCTAGGGATTTGCAATAGGTTCTGCCAGAGGCACCACTGTGACAACTGATGTCCATGGTCTATCTCCTGCTAAGCTCAAGAGGTCACTGGTTTCCAAGTTTATCTATACAATTAATGCACTCCATCAAGTTCTTTTTTTTTTTTTATATTAACAAACTTATTTTAAAGTTTATATGGAGAGGCAAAGACTCACAATAGTCAACATAGTGTTGAAGGAGAACAAAGCCTGAGGACTGACTTCAAAGTTTACCATAACGATGGGGCGCCTGGTTGGCTCAGTGGGTTAAGCTTCTGCCTTTGGCTCAGGTCATGATCCCAGGGGCCTGGGGTCGAGTCCCGTATTGGGCCCTCTGCTCAGCAGGGAGCCTGCTTCTCCTCATTTCTCTCTCTGTCTGTCTCTCTGCCTATTTGTGATCTCTCTCTCTCTGTCAAATAAATAAATAAACCTTTAAAAAAAGTATACCATAACGATAATTGGAAGCAAGATATTGTAATACCACAGAAAGACTAGATTAAAGGAACAGAATATATATTATCAATTATATTTTATATTTAATATAAAAGCAAAAGCAATACAAGAGAGCAAAATACAATCTTTTAAACAAATGGTTCTGGAGTAATGGTGAAGCTAAATGTAAAAATATAAAATAAAAATAAAATAAATAATAAAATAAAATAAATCCAGGCAGATATCATACACTCTTCACAAAAATTAACTCAGATTAAATTATAAACCTAAACATGAAACATGTAGAAGGTAATATAGAAGAAAATTTAAATGACCTTGGTTTTGGAAATAACTTTAGCTACAGAAGCACAAGCACTGAATTTAAAAATGTCTACTCTGAAACAATGCCAAGAGAATGAAAAGGCAAAGCACAGACTGTAAGAAAAAATTTGCAAAATACACATCTGGCCAAGGACTGTTAATCAAAAAGACACAAAGACCCCTTAAAACTCAACAATTGTGGAAAAACCTGATTAAAAATGAGCCAAAGACCTTAGCAGATACCTCACCAAAGAAAATATTACAGATGGCAAATAAGCATATAAAAAGATGCTTCACATCCTATGTCATCAGGAAAATGCAAATTAAAACAAAAAAGAGACACCAGTACATACCCAGAATCCAGAACACTGACAACAGAACACGAAATGTTGGTGAGGATGTGGAGCAACAGGAATGTTCTTCCATGTCTATTGAGAATAAAGAATGGAAAACAACTTGGCAGTTTCTTACAAAACTAAACATATTCTTGCCAGATGATTCAGCAGTAGCAGTTCTTGGTATTTATCCAAAGAAGATGAAACCTATACCCACAAAGATGTCTATAGTAGTTTGATTCATTACTGACAAAAGCTTGGAAGCAACCAAGATATCCTTTCATAGGTGAAAGTTCAAATCAAGTGTAGTACATGCAAACAATGGAATCTTATTTAATGCTAGAGAAATGAATTACCAAGCCATGAAAAGATATGGATATAAATATTTAATAAATATTTGATTTTAGGCTTCTACCAGTCTATCAATAGTAGTAGTATATTTTAACAGTGAATGCTCAGCATTCAAGAATTTACCTAATAAAATATTTGGGGTTCCATATTGTAAATACTTCAAACCTCTATGATTATATTCCTAATAATTTTGAATTGGGGTAAATAAACCTTAATTTTTTGTAACTTGTTTCTTATTGCAAAAGAGCTCAATGAAATTTTAGAAAATAAAAATTTACCAAAAAAAAGTTTAGTTTAGTATTGCCAAATAATTTAAAACTTTACCTTATATTCAAATACATATATTTTTCTAAATTGATTTATAGGCTACTAAAACCAAAAACTTTTAGTTATACTAGATTTCATATCATGCAATCAATGCCAGAAAGCCATCTGGCGATGACTTGTCTTAAATAGAGTTAAGATGGGTGTTATTACAATGCAAGATGGAAACAAAGATAGTATAACAATTGAGTGTTACATAACTTTTCTGTTTTGATCAAGTTACTAATCTACAAAAGGCTTTTATCGGTGACACACTTGGGAATTTAACAAAACTTTTAAACTAGCATGTGCGACTCATTCCTAGAAAACAACACAATCAATAACACTTTCTTTAGATGAAATCATGACTATTTCTCCATTTGAATAAAAAAGGGAGCAACCCCAATAAGTTTATTGAACATGAAAAGTTGAAATGCTATAATGCTCCTAAGGAATTAAATGGTCCAGTCATGAATTACAAAAAAAGGATATAAATTACCAAAGTGTTTGTATAATTGCAATTGCCCATTATCGTTCAAGAGTGTAGGCTTGTACAAGAACTCTATAAAAGAACTCCACTTCTAAACCGTGGAAAATATGTTCCCTTTCCCCCTATATACAACTATTAAGCCATTCATTTAGCTTTTAAAATATCCACTTAATACAGGCTTTTTACTCATTTGCACAAATACCCAGGAAGTGAAGGAGGGTGTTATACAAATATTAAAGGAAAAGATTGCTCTAGGCAGAGCAAGTAAGTATATAGTATATAGACTTTGTGTGAACAGCTGGTCTGTTACTTTTGAGGAAAAACAAGGAGGCCAATCAGGAGTTCATAGTGGTGGAGAGAGGAAGAACGTATTGATGTATGACCCTCTAGTACATTGAAACGCCTTCAGTTTTTATTTAATATGAAAGGGGAAGATACCAAAAGACTTTCAACAGCAGAATAAAATCATGTGACTTGATTTTTAGGTTAAGTTGCTGTACCAAAATAAATTTGCAGGGAGAAAGGAGTGCAGTATGTGTGGAAGTGGGGTTATCAATCAAGTCAATAATTCAGGAACATATGATGGTGTTTTCCGCATACTGGGTGGTAATAGAAGTGGTGAGGTATGGTTTTTATTTTGTATCTATTTGATGGTGAATATTCTGGTGAACTGGATGGGGTATGTGCAGGACAGACAATATCAACATTTATTTTACCTGCACAAACAGAAGGGTGGAATCTTCATTCCCTGATATGGAGAGAATTCTGAGTTCAAATGTTCTTTCTGATTAAATGGCATAGTGATGATGAGGATTTAGTCAGACAGTGAAAGAGAGCAGTAAGCATAGTGTTAAGCGGTAAGACATTATAATACATTTGAACATCAAAAAAAGTTGTGTTGGATCACCCGTTAATGTGAGTAAATAAATAAATAAAGCTTCCTGGGGTTCTGATAGAGGTAAAGAAGACTACTATATGATCCAAAGGGGCACGTGCACCAAATGTTTATAGCAGCAATATCCACAATAGCCAAACTATGGAAAGAACCTAGATGCCCATCAACAAATGAATGGTATATATTTCAAATTCAAGTCAGAGATGAAAGAAACATCTGGACTCGGTCCTCGGGTACAGGCAGTATTCTGAACTGAGGCTAGAACCAGAGACCATTCTAATGAAAGGCCTCCACAGGTGGGCTCCGACTCAGTTTCCTGTATGTATATTCATTCATGAAATCGCTCTGCGGGTCAACATGCAGAACAAAACCATTTAATAAAAGTGACAATGAGGAGAGGAAAGGGAGGCCAGAAGGCTTGTGAATGTGGAGAGAGGAAGAGCCAGGGGAGGAGGGGGGCGGGGGGGGGGCGGAAAAACTGAGAATCCCTCCCTGTGCTCCTTGCTGCCAGGGAGGTCTGAGGGACTAGTTTCTACCTGGGATCCCAAGTCCAGTACAAAAGTGGCGGGGCCACAGCTCGAGATGAGGGAAGGGGGTCCTCGGCACACGCGCGTGGGGGTGCCAAACGAAGGGGGCTATTGTGCTCGCTGCGGGGGGCACCTCGCCTGGCTCCATCCCCAGCCCGACCCCGTGGGGACCCGAGTGCGGCGCGTGGTCCGGGGTGGTCCCGCTGCCCCGGGGGTCGCGGGAGGCTGGGTCCCGACACCCCCGCGAGCTCGCCGCCCGCGCTTTCTGCTCCAGGTGAGGGCGCAGCGCTGTGTCACTTTACCTCCTCGCAGAGGGTCGTCCTGAGAAGCCATGGGGCAGGGCGGGTCAGCGGGCCGGGCCGTGGGAGCAGGACAGCGCGGCTTCAGGAGCTGGGCTGGAGCGCGGGAGTGCGGGTGTCCTGCAGTGCGGACTGGGCTGCAGCCAAGCACAGCGGAGCTGCGCGCCCCTCCACCGCCAGCTCCTCCACCTCCTCTCAGACTCTCCGCTGCGTCCTCCGCGAGCTCACTTCCGGATTCTGCAATTAGCAAAGCCCCTTCTCCGGACCGCCCACGCCCTCGCCCACCTCCCCCTCCGTCCTGAGGCGCGGGCCTGGGGCACGGGCACCGGGAAAGCCCGGGGGGCTTGCGAGGGTGGCCAGCGCCAGCGCTGAGCGGCCTCCTAGCCTGGCTCCCCGAGCGGGTGTCCACCTGCTGCCTGGCTGCAAAAAGATCATCAGCCCTAAACCCCGGCTGCACTCTCGGGTCACTTCGCTGGCTTCCTGATTGTGCCCAAAGCCGGGAACCAGCTTCCCCAGCACAGGCCTGGGCTGAGATGCTTGCCCGCGATCTGTTTAAGCAGTCTCCTCCTCTCCAGGCAGGGTCCGCCATTGCATGATGGCACCCACGAATCACTTAGACCTGGATGTTTTTTGGTATTTGGTTTCTTTTTTGATTATTGGTTACTACATGACCTCCATGGTAGGTGATCCACAAAGGGAGTGAAAAGAGGACGCCTGATGCATACACATATGGCCATTCTAGAAAAAGAGCTTGGGGTTCTCTGGGAAGCGCGGCATTGGTCCTTGCACTATGGTTTTGCTGCATCAAATAGTTCCTTCTTCTTCAAATATAAATATATAAATATATTGATCAAGTCACTCGCATGTCTTAGGAGAATGTCATACCTTTAGTAGCAAACTTGAAATCTTGGACATTGGTTTTGATTTTTGTTTTGGTTTGATTTGGTTCGGTTTTTGTAATTTTAAAAATCCCTCCAGCCCTTGGCTGTGTCTGACCTGAGTGCTTTCTGCTGTTTCTGCAACAAAACTGTCAGGGCAGCGAAAACTCTCATTGTTAACAGTGGCGCCCCCTTCTGAACACTTTGTTAATAAAAAGCTTTTTTTTTTTTTTTTTTTTTGGCTATTGTAAATGTGAAACAACAATGAGGTATTTCAAAGAGGTGAACCACAGGTAAATTTCTCTAAGTGTGGGTGAGGGTTACTCAAAAAGAAACTTGACAAGGCTTTTAAAGATACCGACAATCATTATAACATAACGTGACTGATTGTTACCGTGCTCTTAACCTGGCAAACACTTGTTGGCTTCCAAGAAAGACGAACATAGTTGAGATGGTTCTAGCGGCCTTCTAGCACAGGGTCTCATGAGGCAGGGATTCTAGCCACTGGCTGTGCAAGGCATGAGGCCTGTTAGTGATTCTATTTTTTCTTCTGCAGAATGGGTCTTTCTGCATTCCAGGTCCTTTCTACCCCAATAAATAATGCGGCGATTCTCTCAGTGAGTTGTACTTTTGGTTTAAACAGCCAACCGTCTCTTAAAAAGGACTTTTGTTTAAAGTCCTTTAAAAAAAAAGTCCTTTCAAAAAAAACTTTTTTTTTTTAATTTTTATTTTTTAATCCCATATGTTTACTCTGATCCTGGAACTTTGTCATTTTGACCTTTATCGTTCAAGAGTGTAGGCTTGTACAAGAACTCTATAAAAGAACTCCACTTCTAAACCGTGGAAAATATGTTCCCTTTCCCCCTATATACAACTATTAAGCCATTCATTTAGCTTTTAAAATATCCACTTTTTACTCATTTGCACAAATACCCAGGAAGTGAAGGAGGGTGTTATACAAATATTAAAGGAAAAGATTGCTCTAGGCAGAGCAAGTAAGTATATAGTCTATAGACTTTGTGTGAACAGCTGGTCTGTTACTTTTGAGGAAAAACAAGGAGGCCAATCAGGAGTTCATAGTGGTGGAGAGAGGAAGAACGTATTGATGTATGACCCTCTAGTACATTGAAACGCCTTCAGTTTTTATTTAATATGAAAGGGGAAGATACCAAAAGACTTTCAACAGCAGAATAAAATCATGTGACTTGATTTTTAGGTTAAGTTGCTGTACCAAAATAAATTTGCAGGGAGAAAGGAGTGCAGTATGTGTGGAAGTGGGGTTATCAATCAAGTCAATAATTCAGGAACATATGATGGTGTTTTTCGCATACTGGGTGGTAATAGAAGTGGTGAGGTATGGTTTTTATTTTGTATCTATTTTGATGGTGAATATTCTGGTGAACAGGATGGGGTATGTGCAGGACAGACAATATCAACATTTATTTTACCTGCACAAACAGAAGGGTGGAGTCTTCATTCCCTGATATGGAGAGAATTCTGAGTTCAAATGTTCTTTCTGATTAAATGGCATAGTGATGATGAGGATTTAGTCAGACAGTGAAAGAGAGCAGTAAGCATAGTGTTAAGCGGTAAGACATTATAATACATTTGAGCATCAAAAAAAGTTGTGTTGGATCACCCGTTTATGTGAGTAAATAAATAAATAAAGCTTCCTGGGGTTCTGATAGAGGTAAAGAAGACTACTATATGATCCAAAGGGGCACGTGCACCAAATGTTTATAGCAGCAATATCCACAATAGCCAAACTATGGAAAGAACCTAGATGCCCATCAACAAATGAATGGTATATATTTCAAATTCAAGTCAGAGATGAAAGAAACATCTGGACTCGGTCCTCGGGTACAGGCAGTATTCTGAACTGAGGCTAGAACCAGAGACCATTCTAATGAAAGGCCTCCACAGGTGGGCTCCGACTCAGTTTCCTGTATGTATATTCATTCATGAAATCGCTCTGCGGGTCAACATGCAGAACAAAACCATTTAATAAAAGTGACAATGAGGAGAGGAAAGGGAGGCCAGAAGGCTTGTGAATGTGGAGAGAGGAAGAGCCAGGGGAGGAGGGGGGCGGGGGGGGGGGGCGGAAAAACTGAGAATCCCTCCCTGTGCTCCTTGCTGCCAGGGAGGTCTGAGGGACTAGTTTCTACCTGGGATCCCAAGTCCAGTACAAAAGTGGCGGGGCCACAGCTCGGGATGAGGGAAGGGGGTCCTCGGCACACGCGCGTGGGGGTGCCAAACGAAGGGGGCTATTGTGCTCGCTGCGGGGGGCACCTCGCCTGGCTCCATCCCCAGCCCGACCCCGTGGGGACCCGGGTGCGGCGCGTGGTCCGGGGTGGTCCCGCTGCCCCGGGGGTCGCGGGAGGCTGGGTCCCGACACCCCCGCGAGCTCGCCGCCCGCGCTTTCTGCTCCAGGTGAGGGCGCAGCGCGGTGTCACTTTACCTCCTCGCAGAGGGTCGTCCTGAGAAGCCATGGGGCAGGGCGGGTCAGCGGGCCGGGCCGTGGGAGCAGGACAGCGCGGCCTCAGGAGCTGGGCTGGAGCGCGGGAGTGCGGGTGTCCTGCAGTGCGGACTGGGCTGCAGCAGAGCACAGCGGAGCTGCGCGCCCCTCCTCCGCCAGCTCCTCCACCTCCTCTCAGACTCTCCGCTGCGTCCTCCGCGAGCTCACTTCCGGATTCTGCAATTAGCAAAGCCCCTTCTCCGGACCGCCCACGCCCTCGCCCACCTCCCCCTCCGTCCTGAGGCGCGGGCCCGGGGCACGGGCACCGGGAAAGCCCGGGGGGCTTGCGAGGGTGGCCAGCGCCAGCGCTGAGCGGCCTCCTAGCCTGGCTCCCCGAGCGGGTGTCCACCTGCTGCCTGGCTGCAAAAAGATCATCAGCCCTAAACCCCGGCTGCACTCTCGGGTCACTTCGCTGGCTTCCTGATTGTGCCCAAAGCCGGGAACCAGCTTCCCCAGCACAGGCCTGGGCTGAGATGCTTGCCCGCGATCTGTTTAAGCAGTCTCATCCTCTCCAGGCAGGGTCCGCCATTGCATGATGGCACCCACGAATCACTTAGACCTGGATGTTTTTTGGTGTTTGGTTTCTTTTTTGGTTATTGGTTACTACATGACCTCCATGGTAGGTGATCCACAAAGGGAGTGAAAAGAGGACGCCTGATGCATACGCATATGGCCATTCTAGAAAAAGAGCTTGGGGTTCTCTGGGAAGCGCGGCATTGGTCCTTGCACTATGGTTTTGCTGCATCAAATAGTTCCTTCTTCTTCAAATATAAATATATAAATATATTGATCAAGTCACTCGCATGTCTTAGGAGAATGTCATACCTTTAGTAGCAAACTTGAAATCTTGGACATTGGTTTTGATTTTTGTTTTGGTTTGATTTGGTTCGGTTTTTGTAATTTTAAAAATCCCTCCAGCCCTTGGCTGTGTCTGACCTGAGTGCTTTCTGCTGTTTCTGCAACAAAACTGTCAGGGCAGCGAAAACTCTCATTGTTAACAGTGGCGCCCCCTTCTGAACACTTTGTTAATAAAAAGCTTTTTTTTTTTTTTTTTTTTTTTTTTTTTTGGCTATTGTAAATGTGAAACAACAATGAGGTATTTCAAAGAGGTGAACCACAGGTAAATTTCTCTAAGTGTGGGTGAGGGTTACTCAAAAAGAAACTTGACAAGGCTTTTAAAGATACCGACAATCATTATAACATAACGTGACTGATTGTTACCGTGCTCTTAACCTGGCAAACACTTGTTGGCTTCCAAGAAAGACGAACATAGTTGAGATGGTTCTAGCGGCCTTCTAGCACAGGGTCTCATGAGGCAGGGATTCTAGCCACTGGCTGTGCAAGGCATGAGGCCTGTTAGTGATTCTATTTTTTCTTCTGCAGAATGGGTCTTTCTGCATTCCAGGTCCTTTCTACCCCAATAAATAATGCGGCGATTCTCTCAGTGAGTTGTACTTTTGGTTTAAACAGCCAACTGTCTCTTAAAAAGGACTTTTGTTTAAAGTCCTTTAAAAAAAAAGTCCTTTCAAAAAAACCTTTTTTTTAAATTTTTATTTTTTAATCCCATATGTTTACTCTGATCCTGGAACTTTGTCATTTTGACCTTCTCTGCTGATTAAAATATTCTTCATCATCAGCACCTACTGCTCTCCTCTCCTGGTGGTCTCTCCGGAAGCGGTCTTCTCTAGCTCTTCTAGCAGAGGATGGGCACTTCCCCTCTACCCCTGTTGCCAGACCAACCTTACCTATCCTGCAGGGTCAGGTCGGCCTGGCCTTTTATCTGTTGTTCTCTTCTGAGTGGTTAGTTTTTCATAGATACCGTGCTTTGCTTTTGTCAGGATTTACCCTGGACTATCAAAACCCTTATCTTGTGCCAGTGAATCCTAAGAAACAGACCTGATGAGAGAACCAGGAACTCGAACAGATCATATTTATCCTGAATGTTCCATCCAAAATGAAGAATACATTTCTGAGGAGCCTCAAGATGTCTTAGAAGGGAAGTTTCACCAACTCTGTCACGTAGGGGCATCCATTCTGATTCTGTGTCAATTTTCCTACTTTCCCAGCTAGTAATTCTCTTCCTCAGAAAGCCCACTCTCAACCGTTTCCTCTCTCAAAGGCAGTTGCTCTTCGAGTCTGCACATGGCACTTGGGGCCTGCTGGTCGTTGGCTACTGCCCTCTGTACCTTGGGTCTAACAGCTTCGGGGCATCAAGATGAAATCGTCTCTTGTTCTAAGACTTACTATAGTTTGGGGCACATGGTAAGCAATAATCACTTTTTTAGTTGATCCAAGGGTTCGACCTTTCTTAATTATTCTAGTACCACAGTTTACTTGTTCTAAGATTTGTCCTCCCCCCCCCATTCTAATAACTCTTGCACTTGATGACATATCCTAGTTTAACTGACAGCATTTCTCTTTCTTAGTCGAACATAAACTATCGTGCATCTTACCCTTGATGAAAGCTAGGTTGCAATTAAATACTCTATGATGGTTACGATTCTGATATTTGAAATCCTCCGGTAGCTCCCTGTGCCCCCACAGTGTAGTACCTCACCTTCTCGGCATAGTATACAAACCAGCTCACCCCCAGTGTTAACCCCGGGGCTCAGCCTCCATCCCCAGGTGATGCTGCCAGATCAGCTGCCCGTTGTCCTGAACTTGCTGTAGATTCCCGAATGCACTGTGCTGCCCCCTGGCACTTTGAAAGTGACACACTCCTCCCCATTCTTCGCTTTGCCCTTGTCTATCACCTCCCCTCAAAATCTGTTCCTAAGTGCCTTTTCCCAGCTCCAACCTACCCTTGGCAGTCTTTTATCTCCCTGTGGTAAAACCTGTCACACTGCACCATGGACATGCCTGTTGTCCCCCTGAGAAGAGAAAAGGGACAGTGAGGGCCCCCCAGCATTTGCAGCTCTAGTGCAGAGCCCCATGCCTGGCTTGCAGGAAATGCCAGATCATGAAGACAAACGGAGATCATCCTCTGGCTAAAACCAGCTCTTCTTTGCCTACCGCAGGATCTGGATCAATACTGAGCAGCCCGTTATTATTGCTGTTTTTCTAGGGATTTTTTACCCATATATTTCCCAGGTCTTGACTCTTTTGGTAGCACTTTAATTCAGGCTTCAACCACTTCCTAGTCAGATCAGGTGAAATCATTTTCCTTCCCATAGCCTCGGTGTATTTCACACCTAGCAAATCTTTTTTGAAAGATCTTATTTACCCATTTGACAGATCAAAAGTAGGTAGAGAGGCAGGCAGAGAGAGGGGTGGGGGAGCAGGCTCCCCGCTGAGCAGAGAGCCCGATGTGGGGCTCCATCCCAGGACCCTGAAATCATGACCTGAGCCGAAGGCAGAGGCCTAAACCACTGAGCCACCCAGGAGCCCCCATATCTCGTAATTTTTAATCAACGTGCAAAAAGTATTGTACATATTGATGAAGTTCAAACAAATTCTGTGAAACCGTAGATGGACTTAAAGATACTATTATGTATCAAATATTGTAAAAATTAAGCAAGGAAAGAGCACACATAAAATAACCAAAGCATACAAACTTGGGTAGATACAATAGGTGTGATCATGTTCTACTTCATAAAGAGATGAGTTAATAGATAAATAGAAGTAACTAGACTTTTTAGACGTTAATAAAACTTTGCCTGTTATTTCTTAGCTATATAAAATAGATGGTTTTCTAACAAAAACGCTTATCTTAAAAATATTTAAAAATAAATTTCAGGCTACTCATAAGGTTCTATTTACTTTTCCACTGAAGGAAAAGCTGGTTGTTGTAGTTGTAGTTGTTTGTTTGTTTTAGTCTCCTCCTAGTTTTTATTATTATAATGTGGAATGAGGAATGTTAAATTGAAAAGTGAATCATTTTATAGACAAAATTCATTACTTGATTCACTTCCTGGTACAGCAGATGGAACTCCTGAAAACATGCCCTTTTGCCTTACAGAAGAGTAACAGTTATGCTTACTTCTGAAACATGCTTGGTGGTGGCCCTAAATAGTGACACCATACTAAACATTTTGAATATTTGCAATTAATTTTTATAGTCATAGGGCTCCAAAAGGCGCTGCTAGTCTCTTAGTAGGTATTTCAATAAAGCTAAAAGTTGCCTGACTGTTTAAAAATATTAACAAGGCACAAAACATGGCAGAAGTATTGTCCTCAGATATTATTTTTTTCCATATGCTCCTGATTCCAGACATGACAAGTTATTTTTTTAAATTTTTTTATAAAAGATTTTATTTATTTCTTTGACAGAGATCACAAGTAGGCAGGGTCAGGCAGAGTGAGAGGGGGGAAGCAGGCTCCCCTGCTGAGCTGAGAGCCCGATGTGGGACTCGATCCAAGGATTCTGGGATCATGACCTGAGCCGAAGGCAGAGGCTTTAACCCACTGAGCCACCCAGGTGCCCCCATGACAAGTTATTTTTTTTTAAAGATTTTATTTATTTATTTGACAGAGAGAGAGATTACAAGTAGGCAGAGAGGCAGGCAAAGAGAGAGAGGAGGTAGCAGGCTCCCCGTTGAGCAGAGAGCCCAATGTGGGGCTCCATCCCTGGACCCTGAGATCATGACCTGAGCTGAAGGCAGCGGCTTAACCCACAAGCCACCCAGGAACCCGACAAGTTATTTTTGATAGATATATATATACACAATGTATTTTCCAGTTATAAGAAAAATGGTTCTGCTCTTTTTAACCTTTTTTTAAAAATTACATAATTTTTTTAAATTTAAATTTTGTTTTTTAATGTTTTACCTTTCTTTTCTTTTTTTTTAAAAAGATTTTATTTATTTATTTGACAGACAGAGATCACAAGTAGGCAGAGAGACAGGTAGATAGAGAGAGAGAGAGAGAGAAGCAGGCTTCCTGCGGAGCAGAGAGCCCGATGCAGGGCTCAATTCCAGGACCCTGAGATCATGACCCGAGCCGAAGGCAGCAGCCCAAACCACTGAGCCACCCAGGCACCCCAATGTTTTACTTTTCAATATACTACTTAGAATATAAACCCTATTCCATTTTGTAAGAAGGTTACCATTTAAAAAATGTTAATTTTCTCATTGTGTCTTCCCCTCTCATTGCTTTATTTTGAATAAAACATTTCACAATAAACATAACTGATGCTTTCCTTTTGATGGTCCCTCTGTTGGTCATATTGTATATGAGCCATGACAATTAGTTTTACAACATTTATTCATGTTTGTTGATATGTTTTATCATAACTAATTTTCCCTCCCTTATCTAGATTCCCCAGCTTTCAGACAGGTGGACACTTAATAAACCATACCCAAGGGATGTATCAAGTACTTCTTAGACATCTCTCAGATCCTTGAGGTCTCATTTTGCCTAGGGATTTGCAATAGGTTCTGCCAGAGGCACCACTGTGACAACTGATGTCCATGGTCTATCTCCTGCTAAGCTCAAGAGGTCACTGGTTTCCAAGTTTATCTATACAATTAATGCACTCCATCAAGTTCTTTTTTTTTTTTAATATTAACAAACTTATTTTAAAGTTTATATGGAGAGGCAAAGACTCACAATAGTCAACATAGTGTTGAAGGAGAACAAAGCCTGAGGACTGACTTCAAAGTTTACCATAACGATGGGGCGCCTGGTTGGCTCAGTGGGTTAAGCTTCTGCCTTTGGCTCAGGTCATGATCCCAGGGGCCTGGGGTCGAGTCCCGTATTGGGCTCTCTGCTCAGCAGGGAGCCTGCTTCTCCTCATTTCTCTCTCTGTCTGTCTCTCTGCCTATTTGTGATCTCTCTCTCTCTGTCAAATAAATAAATAAACCTTTAAAAAAAGTATACCATAACGATAATTGGAAGCAAGATATTGTAATACCACAGAAAGACTAGATTAAAGGAACAGAATATATATTATCAATTATATTTTATATTTAATATAAAAGCAAAAGCAATACAAGAGAGCAAAATACAATCTTTTAAACAAATGGTTCTGGAGTAATGGTGAAGCTAAATGTAAAAATATAAAATAAAAATAAAATAAATAATAAAATAAAATAAATCCAGGCAGATATCATACACTCTTCACAAAAATTAACTCAGATTAAATTATAAACCTAAACATGAAACATGTAGAAGGTAATATAGAAGAAAATTTAAATGACCTTGGTTTTGGAAATAACTTTAGCTACAGAAGCACAAGCACTGAATTTAAAAATGTCTACTCTGTGAAACAATGCCAAGAGAATGAAAAGGCAAAGCACAGACTGTGAGAAAAAATTTGCAAAATACACATCTGGCCAAGGACTGTTAATCAAAAAGACACAAAGACCCCTTAAAACTCAACAATCGTGGAAAAACCTGATTAAAAATGAGCCAAAGACCTTAGCAGATACCTCACCAAAGAAAATATTACAGATGGCAAATAAGCATATAAAAAGATGCTTCACATCCTATGTCATCAGGAAAATGCAAATTAAAACAAAAAAGAGACACCAGTACATACCCAGAATCCAGAACACTGACAACAGAACACGAAATGTTGGTGAGGATGTGGAGCAACAGGAATGTTCTTCCATGTCTATTGAGAATAAAGAATGGAAAACAACTTGGCAGTTTCTTACAAAACTAAACATATTCTTGCCAGATGATTCAGCAGTAGCAGTTCTTGGTATTTATCCAAAGAAGATGAAACCTATACCCACAAAGATGTCTATAGTAGTTTGATTCATTACTGACAAAAGCTTGGAAGCAACCAAGATATCCTTTCATAGGTGAAAGTTCAAATCAAGTGTAGTACATGCAAACAATGGAATCTTATTTAATGCTAGAGAAATGAATTACCAAGCCATGAAAAGATATGGATATAAATATTTAATAAATATTTGATTTTAGGCTTCTACCAGTCTATCAATAGTATTAGTATATTTTAACAGTGAATGCTCAGCATCCAAGAATTTACCTAATAAAATATTTGGGGTTCCATATTTTAAATACTTCAACCTCTATGATTATATTCCTAATAATTTTGAATTGGGGTAAATAAACCTTAATTTTTTGTAACTTGTTTCTTATTGCAAAAGAGCTCAATGAAATTTTAGAAAATAAAAATTTACCAAAAAAAAGTTTAGTTTACTATTGCCAAATAATTTAAAACTTTACCTTATATTCAAATACATATATTTTTCTAAATTGATTTATAGGCTACTAAAACCAAAAACTTTTAGTTATACTAGATTTCATATCATGCAATCAATGCCAGAAAGCCATCTGGCGATGACTTGTCTTAAATAGAGTTAAGATGGGTGTTATTACAATGCAAGATGGAAACAAAGATAGTATAACAATTGAGTGTTACATAACTTTTCTGTTTTGATCAAGTTACTAATCTACAAAAGGCTTTTATCGGTGACACACTTGGGAATTTAACAAAACTTTTAAACTAGCATGTGCGACTCATTCCTAGAAAACAACACAATCAATAACACTTTCTTTAGATGAAATCATGACTATTTCTCCATTTGAATAAAAAAGGGAGCAACCCCAATAAGTTTATTGAACATGAAAAGTTGAAATGCTATAATGCTCCTAAGGAATTAAATGGTCCAGTCATGAATTACAAAAAAAGGATATAAATTACCAAAGTGTTTGTATAATTGCAATTGCCCATTATCGTTCAAGAGTGTAGGCTTGTACAAGAACTCTATAAAAGAACTCCACTTCTAAACCGTGGAAAATATGTTCCCTTTCCCCCTATATACAACTATTAAGCCATTCATTTAGCTTTTAAAATATCCACTTTTTACTCATTTGCACAAATACCCAGGAAGTGAAGGAGGGTGTTATACAAATATTAAAGGAAAAGATTGCTCTAGGCAGAGCAAGTAAGTATATAGTATATAGACTTTGTGTGAACAGCTGGTCTGTTACTTTTGAGGAAAAACAAGGAGGCCAATCAGGAGTTCATAGTGGTGGAGAGAGGAAGAACGTATTGATGTATGACCCTCTAGTACATTGAAACGCCTTCAGTTTTTATTTAATATGAAAGGGGAAGATACCAAAAGACTTTCAACAGCAGAATAAAATCATGTGACTTGATTTTTAGGTTAAGTTGCTGTACCAAAATAAATTTGCAGGGAGAAAGGAGTGCAGTATGTGTGGAAGTGGGGTTATCAATCAAGTCAATAATTCAGGAACATATGATGGTGTTTTTCGCATACTGGGTGGTAATAGAAGTGGTGAGGTATGGTTTTTATTTTGTATCTATTTTGATGGTGAATATTCTGGTGAACAGGATGGGGTATGTGCAGGACAGACAATATCAACATTTATTTTACCTGCACAAACAGAAGGGTGGAGTCTTCATTCCCTGATATGGAGAGAATTCTGAGTTCAAATGTTCTTTCTGATTAAATGGCATAGTGATGATGAGGATTTAGTCAGACAGTGAAAGAGAGCAGTAAGCATAGTGTTAAGCGGTAAGACATTATAATACATTTGAACATCAAAAAAAGTTGTGTTGGATCACCCGTTTATGTGAGTGAGTAAATAAATAAATAAAGCTTCCTGGGGTTCTGATAGAGGTAAAGAAGACTACTATATGATCCAAAGGGGCACGTGCACCAAATGTTTATAGCAGCAATATCCACAATAGCCAAACTATGGAAAGAACCTAGATGCCCATCAACAAATGAATGGTATATATTTCAAATTCAAGTCAGAGATGAAAGAAACATCTGGACTCGGTCCTCGGGTACAGGCAGTATTCTGAACTGAGGCTAGAACCAGAGACCATTCTAATGAAAGGCCTCCACAGGTGGGCTCCGACTCAGTTTCCTGTATGTATATTCATTCATGAAATCGCTCTGCGGGTCAACATGCAGAACAAAACCATTTAATAAAAGTGACAATGAGGAGAGGAAAGGGAGGCCAGAAGGCTTGTGAATGTGGAGAGAGGAAGAGCCAGGGGAGGAGGGGGGCGGGGGGGGGGGCGGAAAAACTGAGAATCCCTCCCTGTGCTCCTTGCTGCCAGGGAGGTCTGAGGGACTAGTTTCTACCTGGGATCCCAAGTCCAGTACAAAAGTGGCGGGGCCACAGCTCGGGATGAGGGAAGGGGGTCCTCGGCACACGCGCGTGGGGGTGCCAAACGAAGGGGGCTATTGTGCTCGCTGCGGGGGGCACCTCGCCTGGCTCCATCCCCAGCCCGACCCCGTGGGGACCCGGGTGCGGCGCGTGGTCCGGGGTGGTCCCGCTGCCCCGGGGGTCGCGGGAGGCTGGGTCCCGACACCCCCGCGAGCTCGCCGCCCGCGCTTTCTGCTCCAGGTGAGGGCGCAGCGCGGTGTCACTTTACCTCCTCGCAGAGGGTCGTCCTGAGAAGCCATGGGGCAGGGCGGGTCAGCGGGCCGGGCCGTGGGAGCAGGACAGCGCGGCCTCAGGAGCTGGGCTGGAGCGCGGGAGTGCGGGTGTCCTGCAGTGCGGACTGGGCTGCAGCAGAGCACAGCGGAGCTGCGCGCCCCTCCTCCGCCAGCTCCTCCACCTCCTCTCAGACTCTCCGCTGCGTCCTCCGCGAGCTCACTTCCGGATTCTGCAATTAGCAAAGCCCCTTCTCCGGACCGCCCACGCCCTCGCCCACCTCCCCCTCCGTCCTGAGGCGCGGGCCCGGGGCACGGTCACCGGGAAAGCCCGGGGGGCTTGCGAGGGTGGCCAGCGCCAGCGCTGAGCGGCCTCCTAGCCTGGCTCCCCGAGCGGGTGTCCACCTGCTGCCTGGCTGCAAAAAGATCATCAGCCCTAAACCCCGGCTGCACTCTCGGGTCACTTCGCTGGCTTCCTGATTGTGCCCAAAGCCGGGAACCAGCTTCCCCAGCACAGGCCTGGGCTGAGATGCTTGCCCGCGATCTGTTTAAGCAGTCTCCTCCTCTCCAGGCAGGGTCCGCCATTGCATGATGGCACCCACGAATCACTTAGACCTGGATGTTTTTTGGTGTTTGGTTTCTTTTTTGGTTATTGGTTACTACATGACCTCCATGGTAGGTGATCCACAAAGGGAGTGAAAAGAGGACGCCTGATGCATACGCATATGGCCATTCTAGAAAAAGAGCTTGGGGTTCTCTGGGAAGCGCGGCATTGGTCCTTGCACTATGGTTTTGCTGCATCAAATAGTTCCTTCTTCTTCAAATATAAATATATAAATATATTGATCAAGTCACTCGCATGTCTTAGGAGAATGTCATACCTTTAGTAGCAAACTTGAAATCTTGGACATTGGTTTTGATTTTTGTTTTGGTTTGATTTGGTTCGGTTTTTGTAATTTTAAAAATCCCTCCAGCCCTTGGCTGTGTCTGACCTGAGTGCTTTCTGCTGTTTCTGCAACAAAACTGTCAGGGCAGCGAAAACTCTCATTGTTAACAGTGGCGCCCCCTTCTGAACACTTTGTTAATAAAAAGCTTTTTTTTTTTTTTTTTTTTTTTTTTTTTGGCTATTGTAAATGTGAAACAACAATGAGGTATTTCAAAGAGGTGAACCACAGGTAAATTTCTCTAAGTGTGGGTGAGGGTTACTCAAAAAGAAACTTGACAAGGCTTTTAAAGATACCGACAATCATTATAACATAACGTGACTGATTGTTACCGTGCTCTTAACCTGGCAAACACTTGTTGGCTTCCAAGAAAGACGAACATAGTTGAGATGGTTCTAGCGGCCTTCTAGCACAGGGTCTCATGAGGCAGGGATTCTAGCCACTGGCTGTGCAAGGCATGAGGCCTGTTAGTGATTCTATTTTTTCTTCTGCAGAATGGGTCTTTCTGCATTCCAGGTCCTTTCTACCCCAATAAATAATGCGGCGATTCTCTCAGTGAGTTGTACTTTTGGTTTAAACAGCCAACTGTCTCTTAAAAAGGACTTTTGTTTAAAGTACTTTAAAAAAAAAGTCCTTTCAAAAAAAACTTTTTTTTTAATTTTTATTTTTTAATCCCATATGTTTACTCTGATCCTGGAACTTTGTCATTTTGACCTTCTCTGCTGATTAAAATATTCTTCATCATCAGCACCTACTGCTCTCCTCTCCTGGTGGTCTCTCCGGAAGCGGTCTTCTCTAGCTCTTCTAGCAGAGGATGGGCACTTCCCCTCTACCCCTGTTGCCAGACCAACCTTACCTATCCTGCAGGGTCAGGTCGGCCTGGCCTTTTATCTGTTGTTCTCTTCTGAGTGGTTAGTTTTTCATAGATACCGTGCTTTGCTTTTGTCAGGATTTACCCTGGACTATCAAAACCCTTATCTTGTGCCAGTGAATCCTAAGAAACAGACCTGATGAGAGAACCAGGAACTCGAACAGATCATATTTATCCTGAATGTTCCATCCAAAATGAAGAATACATTTCTGAGGAGCCTCAAGATGTCTTAGAAGGGAAGTTTCACCAACTCTGTCACGTAGGGGCATCCATTCTGATTCTGTGTCAATTTTCCTACTTTCCCAGCTAGTAATTCTCTTCCTCAGAAAGCCCACTCTCAACCGTTTCCTCTCTCAAAGGCAGTTGCTCTTCGAGTCTGCACATGGCACTTGGGGCCTGCTGGTCGTTGGCTACTGCCCTCTGTACCTTGGGTCTAACAGCTTCGGGGCATCAAGATGAAATCGTCTCTTGTTCTAAGACTTACTATAGTTTGGGGCACATGGTAAGCAATAATCACTTTTTTAGTTGATCCAAGGGTTCGACCTTTCTTAATTATTCTAGTACCACAGTTTACTTGTTCTAAGATTTGTCCTCCCCCCCCCATTCTAATAACTCTTGCACTTGATGACATATCCTAGTTTAACTGACAGCATTTCTCTTTCTTAGTCGAACATAAACTATCGTGCATCTTACCCTTGATGAAAGCTAGGTTGCAATTAAATACTCTATGATGGTTACGATTCTGATATTTGAAATCCTCCGGTAGCTCCCTGTGCCCCCACAGTGTAGTACCTCACCTTCTCGGCATAGTATACAAACCAGCTCACCCCCAGTGTTAACCCCGGGGCTCAGCCTCCATCCCCAGGTGATGCTGCCAGATCAGCTGCCCGTTGTCCTGAACTTGCTGTAGATTCCCGAATGCACTGTGCTGCCCCCTGGCACTTTGAAAGTGACACACTCCTCCCCATTCTTCGCTTTGCCCTTGTCTATCACCTCCCCTCAAAATCTGTTCCTAAGTGCCTTTTCCCAGCTCCAACCTACCCTTGGCAGTCTTTTATCTCCCTGTGGTAAAACCTGTCACACTGCACCATGGACATGCCTGTTGTCCCCCTGAGAAGAGAAAAGGGACAGTGAGGGCCCCCCAGCATTTGCAGCTCTAGTGCAGAGCCCCATGCCTGGCTTGCAGGAAATGCCAGATCATGAAGACAAACGGAGATCATCCTCTGGCTAAAACCAGCTCTTCTTTGCCTACCGCAGGATCTGGATCAATACTGAGCAGCCCGTTATTATTGCTGTTTTTCTAGGGATTTTTTACCCATATATTTCCCAGGTCTTGACTCTTTTGGTAGCACTTTAATTCAGGCTTCAACCACTTCCTAGTCAGATCAGGTGAAATCATTTTCCTTCCCATAGCCTCGGTGTATTTCACACCTAGCAAATCTTTTTTGAAAGATCTTATTTACCCATTTGACAGATCAAAAGTAGGTAGAGAGGCAGGCAGAGAGAGGGGTGGGGGAGCAGGCTCCCCGCTGAGCAGAGAGCCCGATGTGGGGCTCCATCCCAGGACCCTGAAATCATGACCTGAGCCGAAGGCAGAGGCCTAAACCACTGAGCCACCCAGGAGCCCCCATATCTCGTAATTTTTAATCAACGTGCAAAAAGTATTGTACATATTGATGAAGTTCAAACAAATTCTGTGAAACCGTAGATGGACTTAAAGATACTATTATGTATCAAATATTGTAAAAATTAAGCAAGGAAAGAGCACACATAAAATAACCAAAGCATACAAACTTGGGTAGATACAATAGGTGTGATCATGTTCTACTTCATAAAGAGATGAGTTAATAGATAAATAGAAGTAACTAGACTTTTTAGACGTTAATAAAACTTTGCCTGTTATTTCTTAGCTATATAAAATAGATGGTTTTCTAACAAAAACGCTTATCTTAAAAATATTTAAAAATAAATTTCAGGCTACTCATAAGGTTCTATTTACTTTTCCACTGAAGGAAAAGCTGGTTGTTGTAGTTGTAGTTGTTTGTTTGTTTTAGTCTCCTCCTAGTTTTTATTATTATAATGTGGAAGGAGGAATGTTAAATTGAAAAGTGAATCATTTTATAGACAAAATTCATTACTTGATTCACTTCCTGGTACAGCAGATGGAACTCCTGAAAACATGCCCTTTTGCCTTACAGAAGAGTAACAGTTATGCTTACTTCTGAAACATGCTTGGTGGTGGCCCTAAATAGTGACACCATACTAAACATTTTGAATATTTGCAATTAATTTTTATAGTCATAGGGCTCCAAAAGGCGCTGCTAGTCTCTTAGTAGGTATTTCAATAAAGCTAAAAGTTGCCTGACTGTTTAAAAATATTAACAAGGCACAAAACATGGCAGAAGTATTGTCCTCAGATATTATTTTTTTCCATATGCTCCTGATTCCAGACATGACAAGTTATTTTTTTAAATTTTTTTATAAAAGATTTTATTTATTTCTTTGACAGAGATCACAAGTAGGCAGGGTCAGGCAGAGTGAGAGGGGGGAAGCAGGCTCCCCTGCTGAGCTGAGAGCCCGATGTGGGACTCGATCCAAGGATTCTGGGATCATGACCTGAGCCGAAGGCAGAGGCTTTAACCCACTGAGCCACCCAGGTGCCCCCATGACAAGTTATTTTTTTTTAAAGATTTTATTTATTTATTTGACAGAGAGAGAGATTACAAGTAGGCAGAGAGGCAGGCAAAGAGAGAGAGGAGGTAGCAGGCTCCCCGTTGAGCAGAGAGCCCAATGTGGGGCTCCATCCCTGGACCCTGAGATCATGACCTGAGCTGAAGGCAGCGGCTTAACCCACAAGCCACCCAGGAACCCGACAAGTTATTTTTGATAGATATATATATACACAATGTATTTTCCAGTTATAAGAAAAATGGTTCTGCTCTTTTTAACCTTTTTTTAAAAATTACATAATTTTTTTAAATTTAAATTTTGTTTTTTAATGTTTTACCTTTCTTTTCTTTTTTTTTAAAAAGATTTTATTTATTTATTTGACAGACAGAGATCACAAGTAGGCAGAGAGACAGGTAGATAGAGAGAGAGAGAGAGAGAAGCAGGCTTCCTGCGGAGCAGAGAGCCCGATGCAGGGCTCAATTCCAGGACCCTGAGATCATGACCCGAGCCGAAGGCAGCAGCCCAAACCACTGAGCCACCCAGGCACCCCAATGTTTTACTTTTCAATATACTACTTAGAATATAAACCCTATTCCATTTTGTAAGAAGGTTACCATTTAAAAAATGTTAATTTTCTCATTGTGTCTTCCCCTCTCATTGCTTTATTTTGAATAAAACATTTCACAATAAACATAACTGATGCTTTCCTTTTGATGGTCCCTCTGTTGGTCATATTGTATATGAGCCATGACAATTAGTTTTACAACATTTATTCATGTTTGTTGATATGTTTTATCATAACTAATTTTCCCTCCCTTATCTAGATTCCCCAGCTTTCAGACAGGTGGACACTTAATAAACCATACCCAAGGGATGTATCAAGTACTTCTTAGACATCTCTCAGATCCTTGAGGTCTCATTTTGCCTAGGGATTTGCAATAGGTTCTGCCAGAGGCACCACTGTGACAACTGATGTCCATGGTCTATCTCCTGCTAAGCTCAAGAGGTCACTGGTTTCCAAGTTTATCTATACAATTAATGCACTCCATCAAGTTCTTTTTTTTTTTTAATATTAACAAACTTATTTTAAAGTTTATATGGAGAGGCAAAGACTCACAATAGTCAACATAGTGTTGAAGGAGAACAAAGCCTGAGGACTGACTTCAAAGTTTACCATAACGATGGGGCGCCTGGTTGGCTCAGTGGGTTAAGCTTCTGCCTTTGGCTCAGGTCATGATCCCAGGGGCCTGGGGTCGAGTCCCGTATTGGGCTCTCTGCTCAGCAGGGAGCCTGCTTCTCCTCATTTCTCTCTCTGTCTGTCTCTCTGCCTATTTGTGATCTCTCTCTCTCTGTCAAATAAATAAATAAACCTTTAAAAAAAGTATACCATAACGATAATTGGAAGCAAGATATTGTAATACCACAGAAAGACTAGATTAAAGGAACAGAATATATATTATCAATTATATTTTATATTTAATATAAAAGCAAAAGCAATACAAGAGAGCAAAATACAATCTTTTAAACAAATGGTTCTGGAGTAATGGTGAAGCTAAATGTAAAAATATAAAATAAAAATAAAATAAATAATAAAATAAAATAAATCCAGGCAGATATCATACACTCTTCACAAAAATTAACTCAGATTAAATTATAAACCTAAACATGAAACATGTAGAAGGTAATATAGAAGAAAATTTAAATGACCTTGGTTTTGGAAATAACTTTAGCTACAGAAGCACAAGCACTGAATTTAAAAATGTCTACTCTGTGAAACAATGCCAAGAGAATGAAAAGGCAAAGCACAGACTGTGAGAAAAAATTTGCAAAATACACATCTGGCCAAGGACTGTTAATCAAAAAGACACAAAGACCCCTTAAAACTCAACAATCGTGGAAAAACCTGATTAAAAATGAGCCAAAGACCTTAGCAGATACCTCACCAAAGAAAATATTACAGATGGCAAATAAGCATATAAAAAGATGCTTCACATCCTATGTCATCAGGAAAATGCAAATTAAAACAAAAAAGAGACACCAGTACATACCCAGAATCCAGAACACTGACAACAGAACACGAAATGTTGGTGAGGATGTGGAGCAACAGGAATGTTCTTCCATGTCTATTGAGAATAAAGAATGGAAAACAACTTGGCAGTTTCTTACAAAACTAAACATATTCTTGCCAGATGATTCAGCAGTAGCAGTTCTTGGTATTTATCCAAAGAAGATGAAACCTATACCCACAAAGATGTCTATAGTAGTTTGATTCATTACTGACAAAAGCTTGGAAGCAACCAAGATATCCTTTCATAGGTGAAAGTTCAAATCAAGTGTAGTACATGCAAACAATGGAATCTTATTTAATGCTAGAGAAATGAATTACCAAGCCATGAAAAGATATGGATATAAATATTTAATAAATATTTGATTTTAGGCTTCTACCAGTCTATCAATAGTATTAGTATATTTTAACAGTGAATGCTCAGCATCCAAGAATTTACCTAATAAAATATTTGGGGTTCCATATTTTAAATACTTCAACCTCTATGATTATATTCCTAATAATTTTGAATTGGGGTAAATAAACCTTAATTTTTTGTAACTTGTTTCTTATTGCAAAAGAGCTCAATGAAATTTTAGAAAATAAAAATTTACCAAAAAAAAGTTTAGTTTACTATTGCCAAATAATTTAAAACTTTACCTTATATTCAAATACATATATTTTTCTAAATTGATTTATAGGCTACTAAAACCAAAAACTTTTAGTTATACTAGATTTCATATCATGCAATCAATGCCAGAAAGCCATCTGGCGATGACTTGTCTTAAATAGAGTTAAGATGGGTGTTATTACAATGCAAGATGGAAACAAAGATAGTATAACAATTGAGTGTTACATAACTTTTCTGTTTTGATCAAGTTACTAATCTACAAAAGGCTTTTATCGGTGACACACTTGGGAATTTAACAAAACTTTTAAACTAGCATGTGCGACTCATTCCTAGAAAACAACACAATCAATAACACTTTCTTTAGATGAAATCATGACTATTTCTCCATTTGAATAAAAAAGGGAGCAACCCCAATAAGTTTATTGAACATGAAAAGTTGAAATGCTATAATGCTCCTAAGGAATTAAATGGTCCAGTCATGAATTACAAAAAAAGGATATAAATTACCAAAGTGTTTGTATAATTGCAATTGCCCATTATCGTTCAAGAGTGTAGGCTTGTACAAGAACTCTATAAAAGAACTCCACTTCTAAACCGTGGAAAATATGTTCCCTTTCCCCCTATATACAACTATTAAGCCATTCATTTAGCTTTTAAAATATCCACTTTTTACTCATTTGCACAAATACCCAGGAAGTGAAGGAGGGTGTTATACAAATATTAAAGGAAAAGATTGCTCTAGGCAGAGCAAGTAAGTATATAGTATATAGACTTTGTGTGAACAGCTGGTCTGTTACTTTTGAGGAAAAACAAGGAGGCCAATCAGGAGTTCATAGTGGTGGAGAGAGGAAGAACGTATTGATGTATGACCCTCTAGTACATTGAAACGCCTTCAGTTTTTATTTAATATGAAAGGGGAAGATACCAAAAGACTTTCAACAGCAGAATAAAATCATGTGACTTGATTTTTAGGTTAAGTTGCTGTACCAAAATAAATTTGCAGGGAGAAAGGAGTGCAGTATGTGTGGAAGTGGGGTTATCAATCAAGTCAATAATTCAGGAACATATGATGGTGTTTTTCGCATACTGGGTGGTAATAGAAGTGGTGAGGTATGGTTTTTATTTTGTATCTATTTTGATGGTGAATATTCTGGTGAACAGGATGGGGTATGTGCAGGACAGACAATATCAACATTTATTTTACCTGCACAAACAGAAGGGTGGAGTCTTCATTCCCTGATATGGAGAGAATTCTGAGTTCAAATGTTCTTTCTGATTAAATGGCATAGTGATGATGAGGATTTAGTCAGACAGTGAAAGAGAGCAGTAAGCATAGTGTTAAGCGGTAAGACATTATAATACATTTGAACATCAAAAAAAGTTGTGTTGGATCACCCGTTTATGTGAGTGAGTAAATAAATAAATAAAGCTTCCTGGGGTTCTGATAGAGGTAAAGAAGACTACTATATGATCCAAAGGGGCACGTGCACCAAATGTTTATAGCAGCAATATCCACAATAGCCAAACTATGGAAAGAACCTAGATGCCCATCAACAAATGAATGGTATATATTTCAAATTCAAGTCAGAGATGAAAGAAACATCTGGACTCGGTCCTCGGGTACAGGCAGTATTCTGAACTGAGGCTAGAACCAGAGACCATTCTAATGAAAGGCCTCCACAGGTGGGCTCCGACTCAGTTTCCTGTATGTATATTCATTCATGAAATCGCTCTGCGGGTCAACATGCAGAACAAAACCATTTAATAAAAGTGACAATGAGGAGAGGAAAGGGAGGCCAGAAGGCTTGTGAATGTGGAGAGAGGAAGAGCCAGGGGAGGAGGGGGGCGGGGGGGGGGGCGGAAAAACTGAGAATCCCTCCCTGTGCTCCTTGCTGCCAGGGAGGTCTGAGGGACTAGTTTCTACCTGGGATCCCAAGTCCAGTACAAAAGTGGCGGGGCCACAGCTCGGGATGAGGGAAGGGGGTCCTCGGCACACGCGCGTGGGGGTGCCAAACGAAGGGGGCTATTGTGCTCGCTGCGGGGGGCACCTCGCCTGGCTCCATCCCCAGCCCGACCCCGTGGGGACCCGGGTGCGGCGCGTGGTCCGGGGTGGTCCCGCTGCCCCGGGGGTCGCGGGAGGCTGGGTCCCGACACCCCCGCGAGCTCGCCGCCCGCGCTTTCTGCTCCAGGTGAGGGCGCAGCGCGGTGTCACTTTACCTCCTCGCAGAGGGTCGTCCTGAGAAGCCATGGGGCAGGGCGGGTCAGCGGGCCGGGCCGTGGGAGCAGGACAGCGCGGCCTCAGGAGCTGGGCTGGAGCGCGGGAGTGCGGGTGTCCTGCAGTGCGGACTGGGCTGCAGCAGAGCACAGCGGAGCTGCGCGCCCCTCCTCCGCCAGCTCCTCCACCTCCTCTCAGACTCTCCGCTGCGTCCTCCGCGAGCTCACTTCCGGATTCTGCAATTAGCAAAGCCCCTTCTACGGACCGCCCACGCCCTCGCCCACCTCCCCCTCCGTCCTGAGGCGCGGGCCCGGGGCACGGTCACCGGGAAAGCCCGGGGGGCTTGCGAGGGTGGCCAGCGCCAGCGCTGAGCGGCCTCCTAGCCTGGCTCCCCGAGCGGGTGTCCACCTGCTGCCTGGCTGCAAAAAGATCATCAGCCCTAAACCCCGGCTGCACTCTCGGGTCACTTCGCTGGCTTCCTGATTGTGCCCAAAGCCGGGAACCAGCTTCCCCAGCACAGGCCTGGGCTGAGATGCTTGCCCGCGATCTGTTTAAGCAGTCTCCTCCTCTCCAGGCAGGGTCCGCCATTGCATGATGGCACCCACGAATCACTTAGACCTGGATGTTTTTTGGTGTTTGGTTTCTTTTTTGGTTATTGGTTACTACATGACCTCCATGGTAGGTGATCCACAAAGGGAGTGAAAAGAGGACGCCTGATGCATACGCATATGGCCATTCTAGAAAAAGAGCTTGGGGTTCTCTGGGAAGCGCGGCATTGGTCCTTGCACTATGGTTTTGCTGCATCAAATAGTTCCTTCTTCTTCAAATATAAATATATAAATATATTGATCAAGTCACTCGCATGTCTTAGGAGAATGTCATACCTTTAGTAGCAAACTTGAAATCTTGGACATTGGTTTTGATTTTTGTTTTGGTTTGATTTGGTTCGGTTTTTGTAATTTTAAAAATCCCTCCAGCCCTTGGCTGTGTCTGACCTGAGTGCTTTCTGCTGTTTCTGCAACAAAACTGTCAGGGCAGCGAAAACTCTCATTGTTAACAGTGGCGCCCCCTTCTGAACACTTTGTTAATAAAAAGCTTTTTTTTTTTTTTTTTTTTTTTTTTTTTGGCTATTGTAAATGTGAAACAACAATGAGGTATTTCAAAGAGGTGAACCACAGGTAAATTTCTCTAAGTGTGGGTGAGGGTTACTCAAAAAGAAACTTGACAAGGCTTTTAAAGATACCGACAATCATTATAACATAACGTGACTGATTGTTACCGTGCTCTTAACCTGGCAAACACTTGTTGGCTTCCAAGAAAGACGAACATAGTTGAGATGGTTCTAGCGGCCTTCTAGCACAGGGTCTCATGAGGCAGGGATTCTAGCCACTGGCTGTGCAAGGCATGAGGCCTGTTAGTGATTCTATTTTTTCTTCTGCAGAATGGGTCTTTCTGCATTCCAGGTCCTTTCTACCCCAATAAATAATGCGGCGATTCTCTCAGTGAGTTGTACTTTTGGTTTAAACAGCCAACTGTCTCTTAAAAAGGACTTTTGTTTAAAGTACTTTAAAAAAAAAGTCCTTTCAAAAAAACCTTTTTTTTTAATTTTTATTTTTTAATCCCATATGTTTACTCTGATCCTGGAACTTTGTCATTTTGACCTTCTCTGCTGATTAAAATATTCTTCATCATCAGCACCTACTGCTCTCCTCTCCTGGTGGTCTCTCCGGAAGCGGTCTTCTCTAGCTCTTCTAGCAGAGGATGGGCACTTCCCCTCTACCCCTGTTGCCAGACCAACCTTACCTATCCTGCAGGGTCAGGTCGGCCTGGCCTTTTATCTGTTGTTCTCTTCTGAGTGGTTAGTTTTTCATAGATACCGTGCTTTGCTTTTGTCAGGATTTACCCTGGACTATCAAAACCCTTATCTTGTGCCAGTGAATCCTAAGAAACAGACCTGATGAGAGAACCAGGAACTCGAACAGATCATATTTATCCTGAATGTTCCGTCCAAAATGAAGAATACATTTCTGAGGAGCCTCAAGATGTCTTAGAAGGGAAGTTTCACCAACTCTGTCACGTAGGGGCATCCATTCTGATTCTGTGTCAATTTTCCTACTTTCCCAGCTAGTAATTCTCTTCCTCAGAAAGCCCACTCTCAACCGTTTCCTCTCTCAAAGGCAGTTGCTCTTCGAGTCTGCACATGGCACTTGGGGCCTGCTGGTCGTTGGCTACTGCCCTCTGTACCTTGGGTCTAACAGCTTCGGGGCATCAAGATGAAATCGTCTCTTGTTCTAAGACTTACTATAGTTTGGGGCACATGGTAAGCAATAATCACTTTTTTAGTTGATCCAAGGGTTCGACCTTTCTTAATTATTCTAGTACCACAGTTTACTTGTTCTAAGATTTGTCCTCCCCCCCCCCCCATTCTAATAACTCTTGCACTTGATGACATATCCTAGTTTAACTGACAGCATTTCTCTTTCTTAGTCGAACATAAACTATAGTGCATCTTACCCTTGATGAAAGCTAGGTTGCAATTAAATACTCTATTATGGTTACGATTCTGATATTTGAAATCCTCCGGTAGCTCCCTGTGCCCCCACAGTGTAGTACCTCACCTTCTCGGCATAGTATACAAACCAGCTCACCCCCAGTGTTAACCCCGGGGCTCAGCCTCCATCCCCAGGTGATGCTGCCAGATCAGCTGCCCGTTGTCCTGAACTTGCTGTAGATTCCCGAATGCACTGTGCTGCCCCCTGGCACTTTGAAAGAGACACACTCCTCCCCATTCTTCGCTTTGCCCTTGTCTATCACCTCCCCTCAAAATCTGTTCCTAAGTGCCTTTTCCCAGCTCCAACCTACCCTTGGCAGTCTTTTATCTCCCTGTGGTAAAACCTGTCACACTGCACCATGGACATGCCTGTTGTCCCCCTGAGAAGAGAAAAGGGACAGTGAGGGCCCCCCAGCATTTGCAGCTCTAGTGCAGAGCCCCATGCCTGGCTTGCAGGAAATGCCAGATCATGAAGACAAACGGAGATCATCCTCTGGCTAAAACCAGCTCTTCTTTGCCTACCGCAGGATCTGGATCAATACTGAGCAGCCCGTTATTATTGCTGTTTTTCTAGGGATTTTTTACCCATATATTTCCCAGGTCTTGACTCTTTTGGTAGCACTTTAATTCAGGCTTCAACCACTTCCTAGTCAGATCAGGTGAAATCATTTTCCTTCCCATAGCCTCGGTGTATTTCACACCTAGCAAATCTTTTTTGAAAGATCTTATTTACCCATTTGACAGATCAAAAGTAGGTAGAGAGGCAGGCAGAGAGAGGGGTGGGGGAGCAGGCTCCCCGCTGAGCAGAGAGCCCGATGTGGGGCTCCATCCCAGGACCCTGAAATCATGACCTGAGCCGAAGGCAGAGGCCTAAACCACTGAGCCACCCAGGAGCCCCCATATCTCGTAATTTTTAATCAACGTGCAAAAAGTATTGTACATATTGATGAAGTTCAAACAAATTCTGTGAAACCGTAGATGGACTTAAAGATACTATTATGTATCAAATATTGTAAAAATTAAGCAAGGAAAGAGCACACATAAAATAACCAAAGCATACAAACTTGGGTAGATACAATAGGTGTGATCATGTTCTACTTCATAAAGAGATGAGTTAATAGATAAATAGAAGTAACTAGACTTTTTAGACGTTAATAAAACTTTGCCTGTTATTTCTTAGCTATATAAAATAGATGGTTTTCTAACAAAAACGCTTATCTTAAAAATATTTAAAAATAAATTTCAGGCTACTCATAAGGTTCTATTTACTTTTCCACTGAAGGAAAAGCTGGTTGTTGTAGTTGTAGTTGTTTGTTTGTTTTAGTCTCCTCCTAGTTTTTATTATTATAATGTGGAAGGAGGAATGTTAAATTGAAAAGTGAATCATTTTATAGACAAAATTCATTACTTGATTCACTTCCTGGTACAGCAGATGGAACTCCTGAAAACATGCCCTTTTGCCTTACAGAAGAGTAACAGTTATGCTTACTTCTGAAACATGCTTGGTGGTGGCCCTAAATAGTGACACCATACTAAACATTTTGAATATTTGCAATTAATTTTTATAGTCATAGGGCTCCAAAAGGCGCTGCTAGTCTCTTAGTAGGTATTTCAATAAAGCTAAAAGTTGCCTGACTGTTTAAAAATATTAACAAGGCACAAAACATGGCAGAAGTATTGTCCTCAGATATTATTTTTTTCCATATGCTCCTGATTCCAGACATGACAAGTTATTTTTTTAAATTTTTTTATAAAAGATTTTATTTATTTCTTTGACAGAGATCACAAGTAGGCAGGGTCAGGCAGAGTGAGAGGGGGGAAGCAGGCTCCCCTGCTGAGCTGAGAGCCCGATGTGGGACTCGATCCAAGGATTCTGGGATCATGACCTGAGCCGAAGGCAGAGGCTTTAACCCACTGAGCCACCCAGGTGCCCCCATGACAAGTTATTTTTTTTTAAAGATTTTATTTATTTATTTGACAGAGAGAGAGATTACAAGTAGGCAGAGAGGCAGGCAAAGAGAGAGAGGAGGTAGCAGGCTCCCCGTTGAGCAGAGAGCCCAATGTGGGGCTCCATCCCTGGACCCTGAGATCATGACCTGAGCTGAAGGCAGCGGCTTAACCCACAAGCCACCCAGGAACCCGACAAGTTATTTTTGATAGATATATATATACACAATGTATTTTCCAGTTATAAGAAAAATGGTTCTGCTCTTTTTAACCTTTTTTTAAAAATTACATAATTTTTTTAAATTTAAATTTTGTTTTTTAATGTTTTACCTTTCTTTTCTTTTTTTTTAAAAAGATTTTATTTATTTATTTGACAGACAGAGATCACAAGTAGGCAGAGAGACAGGTAGATAGAGAGAGAGAGAGAGAGAAGCAGGCTTCCTGCGGAGCAGAGAGCCCGATGCAGGGCTCAATTCCAGGACCCTGAGATCATGACCCGAGCCGAAGGCAGCAGCCCAAACCACTGAGCCACCCAGGCACCCCAATGTTTTACTTTTCAATATACTACTTAGAATATAAACCCTATTCCATTTTGTAAGAAGGTTACCATTTAAAAAATGTTAATTTTCTCATTGTGTCTTCCCCTCTCATTGCTTTATTTTGAATAAAACATTTCACAATAAACATAACTGATGCTTTCCTTTTGATGGTCCCTCTGTTGGTCATATTGTATATGAGCCATGACAATTAGTTTTACAACATTTATTCATGTTTGTTGATATGTTTTATCATAACGAATTTTCCCTCCCTTATCTAGATTCCCCAGCTTTCAGACAGGTGGACACTTAATAAACCATACCCAAGGGATGTATCAAGTACTTCTTAGACATCTCTCAGATCCTTGAGGTCTCATTTTGCCTAGGGATTTGCAATAGGTTCTGCCAGAGGCACCACTGTGACAACTGATGTCCATGGTCTATCTCCTGCTAAGCTCAAGAGGTCACTGGTTTCCAAGTTTATCTATACAATTAATGCACTCCATCAAGTTCTTTTTTTTTTTAATATTAACAAACTTATTTTAAAGTTTATATGGAGAGGCAAAGACTCACAATAGTCAACATAGTGTTGAAGGAGAACAAAGCCTGAGGACTGACTTCAAAGTTTACCATAACGATGGGGCGCCTGGTTGGCTCAGTGGGTTAAGCTTCTGCCTTTGGCTCAGGTCATGATCCCAGGGGCCTGGGGTCGAGTCCCGTATTGGGCTCTCTGCTCAGCAGGGAGCCTGCTTCTCCTCATTTCTCTCTCTGTCTGTCTCTCTGCCTATTTGTGATCTCTCTCTCTCTGTCAAATAAATAAATAAACCTTTAAAAAAAGTATACCATAACGATAATTGGAAGCAAGATATTGTAATACCACAGAAAGACTAGATTAAAGGAACAGAATATATATTATCAATTATATTTTATATTTAATATAAAAGCAAAAGCAATACAAGAGAGCAAAATACAATCTTTTAAACAAATGGTTCTGGAGTAATGGTGAAGCTAAATGTAAAAATATAAAATAAAAATAAAATAAATAATAAAATAAAATAAATCCAGGCAGTTATCATACACTCTTCACAAAAATTAACTCAGATTAAATTATAAACCTAAACATGAAACATGTAGAAGGTAATATAGAAGAAAATTTAAATGACCTTGGTTTTGGAAATAACTTTAGCTACAGAAGCACAAGCACTGAATTTAAAAATGTCTACTCTGTGAAACAATGCCAAGAGAATGAAAAGGCAAAGCACAGACTGTGAGAAAAAATTTGCAAAATACACATCTGGCCAAGGACTGTTAATCAAAAAGACACAAAGACCCCTTAAAACTCAACAATCGTGGAAAAACCTGATTAAAAATGAGCCAAAGACCTTAGCAGATACCTCACCAAAGAAAATATTACAGATGGCAAATAAGCATATAAAAAGATGCTTCACATCCTATGTCATCAGGAAAATGCAAATTAAAACAAAAAAGAGACACCAGTACATACCCAGAATCCAGAACACTGACAACAGAACACGAAATGTTGGTGAGGATGTGGAGCAACAGGAATGTTCTTCCATGTCTATTGAGAATAAAGAATGGAAAACAACTTGGCAGTTTCTTACAAAACTAAACATATTCTTGCCAGATGATTCAGCAGTAGCAGTTCTTGGTATTTATCCAAAGAAGATGAAACCTATACCCACAAAGATGTCTATAGTAGTTTGATTCATTACTGACAAAAGCTTGGAAGCAACCAAGATATCCTTTCATAGGTGAAAGTTCAAATAAAGTGTAGTACATGCAAACAATGGAATCTTATTTAATGCTAGAGAAATGAATTACCAAGCCATGAAAAGATATGGATATAAATATTTAATAAATATTTGATTTTAGGCTTCTACCAGTCTATCAATAGTATTAGTATATTTTAACAGTGAATGCTCAGCATCCAAGAATTTACCTAATAAAATATTTGGGGTTCCATATTTTAAATACTTCAACCTCTATGATTATATTCCTAATAATTTTGAATTGGGGTAAATAAACCTTAATTTTTTGTAACTTGTTTCTTATTGCAAAAGAGCTCAATGAAATTTTAGAAAATAAAAATTTACCAAAAAAAAGTTTAGTTTACTATTGCCAAATAATTTAAAACTTTACCTTATATTCAAATACATATATTTTTCTAAATTGATTTATAGGCTACTAAAACCAAAAACTTTTAGTTATACTAGATTTCATATCATGCAATCAATGCCAGAAAGCCATCTGGCGATGACTTGTCTTAAATAGAGTTAAGATGGGTGTTATTACAATGCAAGATGGAAACAAAGATAGTATAACAATTGAGTGTTACATAACTTTTCTGTTTTGATCAAGTTACTAATCTACAAAAGGCTTTTATCGGTGACACACTTGGGAATTTAACAAAACTTTTAAACTAGCATGTGCGACTCATTCCTAGAAAACAACACAATCAATAACACTTTCTTTAGATGAAATCATGACTATTTCTCCATTTGAATAAAAAAGGGAGCAACCCCAATAAGTTTATTGAACATGAAAAGTTGAAATGCTATAATGCTCCTAAGGAATTAAATGGTCCAGTCATGAATTACAAAAAAAGGATATAAATTACCAAAGTGTTTGTATAATTGCAATGTACAACTGCCCATTATCGTTCAAGAGCGTAGGCTTGTACAAGAACTCTATAAAAGAACTCCACTTCTAAACCGTGGAAAATATGTTCCCTTTCCCCCTATATACAACTATTAAGCCATTCATTTAGCTTTTAAAATATCCACTTAATACAGGCTTTTTACTCATTTGCACAAATACCCAGGAAGTGAAGGAGGGTGTTATACAAATATTAAAGGAAAAGATTGCTCTAGGCAGAGCAAGTAAGTATATAGACTTTGTGTGAACAGCTGGTCTGTTACTTTTGAGGAAAAACAAGGAGGCCAATCAGGAGTTCATAGTGGTGGAGAGAGGAAGAACGTATTGATGTATGACCCTCTAGTACATTGAAACGCCTTCAGTTTTTATTTAATATGAAAGGGGAAGATACCAAAAGACTTTCAACAGCAGAATAAAATCATGTGACTTGATTTTTAGGTTAAGTTGCTGTACCAAAATAAATTTGCAGGGAGAAAGGAGTGCAGTATGTGTGGAAGTGGGGTTATCAATCAAGTCAATAATTCAGGAACATATGATGGTGTTTTTCGCATACTGGGTGGTAATAGAAGTGGTGAGGTATGGTTTTTATTTTGTATCTATTTTGATGGTGAATATTCTGGTGAACAGGATGGGGTATGTGCAGGACAGACAATATCAACATTTATTTTACCTGCACAAACAGAAGGGTGGAGTCTTCATTCCCTGATATGGAGAGAATTCTGAGTTCAAATGTTCTTTCTGATTAAATGGCATAGTGATGATGAGGATTTAGTCAGACAGTGAAAGAGAGCAGTAAGCATAGTGTTAAGCGGTAAGACATTATAATACATTTGAACATCAAAAAAAGTTGTGTTGGATCACCCGTTTATGTGAGTAAATAAATAAATAAAGCTTCCTGGGGTTCTGATAGAGGTAAAGAAGACTACTATATGATCCAAAGGGGCACGTGCACCAAATGTTTATAGCAGCAATATCCACAATAGCCAAACTATGGAAAGAACCTAGATGCCCATCAACAAATGAATGGTATATATTTCAAATTCAAGTCAGAGATGAAAGAAACATCTGGACTCGGTCCTCGGGTACAGGCAGTATTCTGAACTGAGGCTAGAACCAGAGACCATTCTAATGAAAGGCCTCCACAGGTGGGCTCCGACTCAGTTTCCTGTATGTATATTCATTCATGAAATCGCTCTGCGGGTCAACATGCAGAACAAAACCATTTAATAAAAGTGACAATGAGGAGAGGAAAGGGAGGCCAGAAGGCTTGTGAATGTGGAGAGAGGAAGAGCCAGGGGAGGAGGGGGGCGGGGGGGGGGGCGGAAAAACTGAGAATCCCTCCCTGTGCTCCTTGCTGCCAGGGAGGTCTGAGGGACTAGTTTCTACCTGGGATCCCAAGTCCAGTACAAAAGTGGCGGGGCCACAGCTCGGGATGAGGGAAGGGGGTCCTCGGCACACGCGCGTGGGGGTGCCAAACGAAGGGGGCTATTGTGCTCGCTGCGGGGGGCACCTCGCCTGGCTCCATCCCCAGCCCGACCCCGTGGGGACCCGGGTGCGGCGCGTGGTCCGGGGTGGTCCCGCTGCCCCGGGCGTCGCGGGAGGCTGGGTCCCGACACCCCCGCGAGCTCGCCGCCCGCGCTTTCTGCTCCAGGTGAGGGCGCAGCGCGGTGTCACTTTACCTCCTCGCAGAGGGTCGTCCTGAGAAGCCATGGGGCAGGGCGGGTCAGCGGGCCGGGCCGTGGGAGCAGGACAGCGCGGCCTCAGGAGCTGGGCTGGAGCGCGGGAGTGCGGGTGTCCTGCAGTGCGGACTGGGCTGCAGCAGAGCACAGCGGAGCTGCGCGCCCCTCCTCCGCCAGCTCCTCCACCTCCTCTCAGACTCTCCGCTGCGTCCTCCGCGAGCTCACTTCCGGATTCTGCAATTAGCAAAGCCCCTTCTCCGGACCGCCCACGCCCTCGCCCACCTCCCCCTCCGTCCTGAGGCGCGGGCCCGGGGCACGGGCACCGGGAAAGCCCGGGGGGCTTGCGAGGGTGGCCAGCGCCAGCGCTGAGCGGCCTCCTAGCCTGGCTCCCCGAGCGGGTGTCCACCTGCTGCCTGGCTGCAAAAAGATCATCAGCCCTAAACCCCGGCTGCACTCTCGGGTCACTTCGCTGGCTTCCTGATTGTGCCCAAAGCCGGGAACCAGCTTCCCCAGCACAGGCCTGGGCTGAGATGCTTGCCCGCGATCTGTTTAAGCAGTCTCCTCCTCTCCAGGCAGGGTCCGCCATTGCATGATGGCACCCACGAATCACTTAGACCTGGATGTTTTTTGGTGTTTGGTTTCTTTTTTGGTTATTGGTTACTACATGACCTCCATGGTAGGTGATCCACAAAGGGAGTGAAAAGAGGACGCCTGATGCATACGCATATGGCCATTCTAGAAAAAGAGCTTGGGGTTCTCTGGGAAGCGCGGCATTGGTCCTTGCACTATGGTTTTGCTGCATCAAATAGTTCCTTCTTCTTCAAATATAAATATATAAATATATTGATCAAGTCACTCGCATGTCTTAGGAGAATGTCATACCTTTAGTAGCAAACTTGAAATCTTGGACATTGGTTTTGATTTTTGTTTTGGTTTGATTTGGTTCGGTTTTTGTAATTTTAAAAATCCCTCCAGCCCTTGGCTGTGTCTGACCTGAGTGCTTTCTGCTGTTTCTGCAACAAAACTGTCAGGGCAGCGAAAACTCTCATTGTTAACAGTGGCGCCCCCTTCTGAACACTTTGTTAATAAAAAGCTTTTTTTTTTTTTTTTTTTTTTTTTTTTGGCTATTGTAAATGTGAAACAACAATGAGGTATTTCAAAGAGGTGAACCACAGGTAAATTTCTCTAAGTGTGGGTGAGGGTTACTCAAAAAGAAACTTGACAAGGCTTTTAAAGATACCGACAATCATTATAACATAACGTGACTGATTGTTACCGTGCTCTTAACCTGGCAAACACTTGTTGGCTTCCAAGAAAGACGAACATAGTTGAGATGGTTCTAGCGGCCTTCTAGCACAGGGTCTCATGAGGCAGGGATTCTAGCCACTGGCTGTGCAAGGCATGAGGCCTGTTAGTGATTCTATTTTTTCTTCTGCAGAATGGGTCTTTCTGCATTCCAGGTCCTTTCTACCCCAATAAATAATGCGGCGATTCTCTCAGTGAGTTGTACTTTTGGTTTAAACAGCCAACTGTCTCTTAAAAAGGACTTTTGTTTAAAGTCCTTTAAAAAAAAAGTCCTTTCAAAAAAACCTTTTTTTTAAATTTTTATTTTTTAATCCCATATGTTTACTCTGATCCTGGAACTTTGTCATTTTGACCTTCTCTGCTGATTAAAATATTCTTCATCATCAGCACCTACTGCTCTCCTCTCCTGGTGGTCTCTCCGGAAGCGGTCTTCTCTAGCTCTTCTAGCAGAGGATGGGCACTTCCCCTCTACCCCTGTTGCCAGACCAACCTTACCTATCCTGCAGGGTCAGGTCGGCCTGGCCTTTTATCTGTTGTTCTCTTCTGAGTGGTTAGTTTTTCATAGATACCGTGCTTTGCTTTTGTCAGGATTTACCCTGGACTATCAAAACCCTTATCTTGTGCCAGTGAATCCTAAGAAACAGACCTGATGAGAGAACCAGGAACTCGAACAGATCATATTTATCCTGAATGTTCCGTCCAAAATGAAGAATACATTTCTGAGGAGCCTCAAGATGTCTTAGAAGGGAAGTTTCACCAACTCTGTCACGTAGGGGCATCCATTCTGATTCTGTGTCAATTTTCCTACTTTCCCAGCTAGTAATTCTCTTCCTCAGAAAGCCCACTCTCAACCGTTTCCTCTCTCAAAGGCAGTTGCTCTTCGAGTCTGCACATGGCACTTGGGGCCTGCTGGTCGTTGGCTACTGCCCTCTGTACCTTGGGTCTAACAGCTTCGGGGCATCAAGATGAAATCGTCTCTTGTTCTAAGACTTACTATAGTTTGGGGCACATGGTAAGCAATAATCACTTTTTTAGTTGATCCAAGGGTTCGACCTTTCTTAATTATTCTAGTACCACAGTTTACTTGTTCTAAGATTTGTCCTCCCCCCCCCCATTCTAATAACTCTTGCACTTGATGACATATCCTAGTTTAACTGACAGCATTTCTCTTTCTTAGTCGAACATAAACTATAGTGCATCTTACCCTTGATGAAAGCTAGGTTGCAATTAAATACTCTATTATGGTTACGATTCTGATATTTGAAATCCTCCGGTAGCTCCCTGTGCCCCCACAGTGTAGTACCTCACCTTCTCGGCATAGTATACAAACCAGCTCACCCCCAGTGTTAACCCCGGGGCTCAGCCTCCATCCCCAGGTGATGCTGCCAGATCAGCTGCCCGTTGTCCTGAACTTGCTGTAGATTCCCGAATGCACTGTGCTGCCCCCTGGCACTTTGAAAGAGACACACTCCTCCCCATTCTTCGCTTTGCCCTTGTCTATCACCTCCCCTCAAAATCTGTTCCTAAGTGCCTTTTCCCAGCTCCAACCTACCCTTGGCAGTCTTTTATCTCCCTGTGGTAAAACCTGTCACACTGCACCATGGACATGCCTGTTGTCCCCCTGAGAAGAGAAAAGGGACAGTGAGGGCCCCCCAGCATTTGCAGCTCTAGTGCAGAGCCCCATGCCTGGCTTGCAGGAAATGCCAGATCATGAAGACAAACGGAGATCATCCTCTGGCTAAAACCAGCTCTTCTTTGCCTACCGCAGGATCTGGATCAATACTGAGCAGCCCGTTATTATTGCTGTTTTTCTAGGGATTTTTTACCCATATATTTCCCAGGTCTTGACTCTTTTGGTAGCACTTTAATTCAGGCTTCAACCACTTCCTAGTCAGATCAGGTGAAATCATTTTCCTTCCCATAGCCTCGGTGTATTTCACACCTAGCAAATCTTTTTTGAAAGATCTTATTTACCCATTGGACAGATCAAAAGTAGGTAGAGAGGCAGGCAGAGAGAGGGGTGGGGGAGCAGGCTCCCCGCTGAGCAGAGAGCCCGATGTGGGGCTCCATCCCAGGACCCTGAAATCATGACCTGAGCCGAAGGCAGAGGCCTAAACCACTGAGCCACCCAGGAGCCCCCATATCTCGTAATTTTTAATCAACGTGCAAAAAGTATTGTACATATTGATGAAGTTCAAACAAATTCTGTGAAACCGTAGATGGACTTAAAGATACTATTATGTATCAAATATTGTAAAAATTAAGCAAGGAAAGAGCACACATAAAATAACCAAAGCATACAAACTTGGGTAGATACAATAGGTGTGATCATGTTCTACTTCATAAAGAGATGAGTTAATAGATAAATAGAAGTAACTAGACTTTTTAGACGTTAATAAAACTTTGCCTGTTATTTCTTAGCTATATAAAATAGATGGTTTTCTAACAAAAACGCTTATCTTAAAAATATTTAAAAATAAATTTCAGGCTACTCATAAGGTTCTATTTACTTTTCCACTGAAGGAAAAGCTGGTTGTTGTAGTTGTAGTTGTTTGTTTGTTTTAGTCTCCTCCTAGTTTTTATTATTATAATGTGGAATGAGGAATGTTAAATTGAAAAGTGAATCATTTTATAGACAAAATTCATTACTTGATTCACTTCCTGGTACAGCAGATGGAACTCCTGAAAACATGCCCTTTTGCCTTACAGAAGAGTAACAGTTATGCTTACTTCTGAAACATGCTTGGTGGTGGCCCTAAATAGTGACACCATACTAAACATTTTGAATATTTGCAATTAATTTTTATAGTCATAGGGCTCCAAAAGGCGCTGCTAGTCTCTTAGTAGGTATTTCAATAAAGCTAAAAGTTGCCTGACTGTTTAAAAATATTAACAAGGCACAAAACATGGCAGAAGTATTGTCCTCAGATATTATTTTTTTCCATATGCTCCTGATTCCAGACATGACAAGTTATTTTTTTAAATTTTTTTATAAAAGATTTTATTTATTTCTTTGACAGAGATCACAAGTAGGCAGGGTCAGGCAGAGTGAGAGGGGGGAAGCAGGCTCCCCTGCTGAGCTGAGAGCCCGATGTGGGACTCGATCCAAGGATTCTGGGATCATGACCTGAGCCGAAGGCAGAGGCTTTAACCCACTGAGCCACCCAGGTGCCCCCATGACAAGTTATTTTTTTTTAAAGATTTTATTTATTTATTTGACAGAGAGAGAGATTACAAGTAGGCAGAGAGGCAGGCAAAGAGAGAGAGGAGGTAGCAGGCTCCCCGTTGAGCAGAGAGCCCAATGTGGGGCTCCATCCCTGGACCCTGAGATCATGACCTGAGCTGAAGGCAGCGGCTTAACCCACAAGCCACCCAGGAACCCGACAAGTTCTTTTTGATAGATATATATATACAATGTATTTTCCAGTTATAAGAAAAATGGTTCTGCTCTTTTTAACCTTTTTTTAAAAATTACATAATTTTTTTAAATTTAAATTTTGTTTTTTAATGTTTTACCTTTCTTTTCTTTTTTTTTAAAAAGATTTTATTTATTTATTTGACAGACAGAGATCACAAGTAGGCAGAGAGACAGGTAGATAGAGAGAGAGAGAGAGAGAAGCAGGCTTCCTGCGGAGCAGAGAGCCCGATGCAGGGCTCAATTCCAGGACCCTGAGATCATGACCCGAGCCGAAGGCAGCAGCCCAAACCACTGAGCCACCCAGGCACCCCAATGTTTTACTTTTCAATATACTACTTAGAATATAAACCCTATTCCATTTTGTAAGAAGGTTACCATTTAAAAAATGTTAATTTTCTCATTGTGTCTTCCCCTCTCATTGCTTTATTTTGAATAAAACATTTCACAATAAACATAACTGATGCTTTCCTTTTGATGGTCCCTCTGTTGGTCATATTGTATATGAGCCATGACAATTAGTTTTACAACATTTATTCATGTTTGTTGATATGTTTTATCATAACGAATTTTCCCTCCCTTATCTAGATTCCCCAGCTTTCAGACAGGTGGACACTTAATAAACCATACCCAAGGGATGTATCAAGTACTTCTTAGACATCTCTCAGATCCTTGAGGTCTCATTTTGCCTAGGGATTTGCAATAGGTTCTGCCAGAGGCACCACTGTGACAACTGATGTCCATGGTCTATCTCCTGCTAAGCTCAAGAGGTCACTGGTTTCCAAGTTTATCTATACAATTAATGCACTCCATCAAGTTCTTTTTTTTTTTTAATATTAACAAACTTATTTTAAAGTTTATATGGAGAGGCAAAGACTCACAATAGTCAACATAGTGTTGAAGGAGAACAAAGCCTGAGGACTGACTTCAAAGTTTACCATAACGATGGGGCGCCTGGTTGGCTCAGTGGGTTAAGCTTCTGCCTTTGGCTCAGGTCATGATCCCAGGGGCCTGGGGTCGAGTCCCGTATTGGGCTCTCTGCTCAGCAGGGAGCCTGCTTCTCCTCATTTCTCTCTCTGTCTGTCTCTCTGCCTATTTGTGATCTCTCTCTCTCTGTCAAATAAATAAATAAACCTTTAAAAAAAGTATACCATAACGATAATTGGAAGCAAGATATTGTAATACCACAGAAAGACTAGATTAAAGGAACAGAATATATATTATCAATTATATTTTATATTTAATATAAAAGCAAAAGCAATACAAGAGAGCAAAATACAATCTTTTAAACAAATGGTTCTGGAGTAATGGTGAAGCTAAATGTAAAAATATAAAATAAAAATAAAATAAATAATAAAATAAAATAAATCCAGGCAGATATCATACACTCTTCACAAAAATTAACTCAGATTAAATTATAAACCTAAACATGAAACATGTAGAAGGTAATATAGAAGAAAATTTAAATGACCTTGGTTTTGGAAATAACTTTAGCTACAGAAGCACAAGCACTGAATTTAAAAATGTCTACTCTGTGAAACAATGCCAAGAGAATGAAAAGGCAAAGCACAGACTGTGAGAAAAAATTTGCAAAATACACATCTGGCCAAGGACTGTTAATCAAAAAGACACAAAGACCCCTTAAAACTCAACAATCGTGGAAAAACCTGATTAAAAATGAGCCAAAGACCTTAGCAGATACCTCACCAAAGAAAATATTACAGATGGCAAATAAGCATATAAAAAGATGCTTCACATCCTATGTCATCAGGAAAATGCAAATTAAAACAAAAAAGAGACACCAGTACATACCCAGAATCCAGAACACTGACAACAGAACACGAAATGTTGGTGAGGATGTGGAGCAACAGGAATGTTCTTCCATGTCTATTGAGAATAAAGAATGGAAAACAACTTGGCAGTTTCTTACAAAACTAAACATATTCTTGCCAGATGATTCAGCAGTAGCAGTTCTTGGTATTTATCCAAAGAAGATGAAACCTATACCCACAAAGATGTCTATAGTAGTTTGATTCATTACTGACAAAAGCTTGGAAGCAACCAAGATATCCTTTCATAGGTGAAAGTTCAAATCAAGTGTAGTACATGCAAACAATGGAATCTTATTTAATGCTAGAGAAATGAATTACCAAGCCATGAAAAGATATGGATATAAATATTTAATAAATATTTGATTTTAGGCTTCTACCAGTCTATCAATAGTATTAGTATATTTTAACAGTGAATGCTCAGCATCCAAGAATTTACCTAATAAAATATTTGGGGTTCCATATTTTAAATACTTCAACCTCTATGATTATATTCCTAATAATTTTGAATTGGGGTAAATAAACCTTAATTTTTTGTAACTTGTTTCTTATTGCAAAAGAGCTCAATGAAATTTTAGAAAATAAAAATTTACCAAAAAAAAGTTTAGTTTACTATTGCCAAATAATTTAAAACTTTACCTTATATTCAAATACATATATTTTTCTAAATTGATTTATAGGCTACTAAAACCAAAAACTTTTAGTTATACTAGATTTCATATCATGCAATCAATGCCAGAAAGCCATCTGGCGATGACTTGTCTTAAATAGAGTTAAGATGGGTGTTATTACAATGCAAGATGGAAACAAAGATAGTATAACAATTGAGTGTTACATAACTTTTCTGTTTTGATCAAGTTACTAATCTACAAAAGGCTTTTATCGGTGACACACTTGGGAATTTAACAAAACTTTTAAACTAGCATGTGCGACTCATTCCTAGAAAACAACACAATCAATAACACTTTCTTTAGATGAAATCATGACTATTTCTCCATTTGAATAAAAAAGGGAGCAACCCCAATAAGTTTATTGAACATGAAAAGTTGAAATGCTATAATGCTCCTAAGGAATTAAATGGTCCAGTCATGAATTACAAAAAAAGGATATAAATTACCAAAGTGTTTGTATAATTGCAATGTACAACTGCCCATTATCGTTCAAGAGCGTAGGCTTGTACAAGAACTCTATAAAAGAACTCCACTTCTAAACCGTGGAAAATATGTTCCCTTTCCCCCTATATACAACTATTAAGCCATTCATTTAGCTTTTAAAATATCCACTTAATACAGGCTTTTTACTCATTTGCACAAATACCCAGGAAGTGAAGGAGGGTGTTATACAAATATTAAAGGAAAAGATTGCTCTAGGCAGAGCAAGTAAGTATATAGACTTTGTGTGAACAGCTGGTCTGTTACTTTTGAGGAAAAACAAGGAGGCCAATCAGGAGTTCATAGTGGTGGAGAGAGGAAGAACGTATTGATGTATGACCCTCTAGTACATTGAAACGCCTTCAGTTTTTATTTAATATGAAAGGGGAAGATACCAAAAGACTTTCAACAGCAGAATAAAATCATGTGACTTGATTTTTAGGTTAAGTTGCTGTACCAAAATAAATTTGCAGGGAGAAAGGAGTGCAGTATGTGTGGAAGTGGGGTTATCAATCAAGTCAATAATTCAGGAACATATGATGGTGTTTTTCGCATACTGAGTGGTAATAGAAGTGGTGAGGTATGGTTTTTATTTTGTATCTATTTTGATGGTGAATATTCTGGTGAACAGGATGGGGTATGTGCAGGACAGACAATATCAACATTTATTTTACCTGCACAAACAGAAGGGTGGAGTCTTCATTCCCTGATATGGAGAGAATTCTGAGTTCAAATGTTCTTTCTGATTAAATGGCATAGTGATGATGAGGATTTAGTCAGACAGTGAAAGAGAGCAGTAAGCATAGTGTTAAGCGGTAAGACATTATAATACATTTGAACATCAAAAAAAGTTGTGTTGGATCACCCGTTTATGTGAGTGAGTAAATAAATAAATAAAGCTTCCTGGGGTTCTGATAGAGGTAAAGAAGACTACTATATGATCCAAAGGGGCACGTGCACCAAATGTTTATAGCAGCAATATCCACAATAGCCAAACTATGGAAAGAACCTAGATGCCCATCAACAAATGAATGGTATATATTTCAAATTCAAGTCAGAGATGAAAGAAACATCTGGACTCGGTCCTCGGGTACAGGCAGTATTCTGAACTGAGGCTAGAACCAGAGACCATTCTAATGAAAGGCCTCCACAGGTGGGCTCCGACTCAGTTTCCTGTATGTATATTCATTCATGAAATCGCTCTGCGGGTCAACATGCAGAACAAAACCATTTAATAAAAGTGACAATGAGGAGAGGAAAGGGAGGCCAGAAGGCTTGTGAATGTGGAGAGAGGAAGAGCCAGGGGAGGAGGGGGGCGGGGGGGGGGCGGAAAAACTGAGAATCCCTCCCTGTGCTCCTTGCTGCCAGGGAGGTCTGAGGGACTAGTTTCTACCTGGGATCCCAAGTCCAGTACAAAAGTGGCGGGGCCACAGCTCGGGATGAGGGAAGGGGGTCCTCGGCACACGCGCGTGGGGGTGCCAAACGAAGGGGGCTATTGTGCTCGCTGCGGGGGGCACCTCGCCTGGCTCCATCCCCAGCCCGACCCCGTGGGGACCCGGGTGCGGCGCGTGGTCCGGGGTGGTCCCGCTGCCCCGGGCGTCGCGGGAGGCTGGGTCCCGACACCCCCGCGAGCTCGCCGCCCGCGCTTTCTGCTCCAGGTGAGGGCGCAGCGCGGTGTCACTTTACCTCCTCGCAGAGGGTCGTCCTGAGAAGCCATGGGGCAGGGCGGGTCAGCGGGCCGGGCCGTGGGAGCAGGACAGCGCGGCCTCAGGAGCTGGGCTGGAGCGCGGGAGTGCGGGTGTCCTGCAGTGCGGACTGGGCTGCAGCAGAGCACAGCGGAGCTGCGCGCCCCTCCTCCGCCAGCTCCTCCACCTCCTCTCAGACTCTCCGCTGCGTCCTCAGCGAGCTCACTTCCGGATTCTGCAATTAGCAAAGCCCCTTCTCCGGACCGCCCACGCCCTCGCCCACCTCCCCCTCCGTCCTGAGGCGCGGGCCCGGGGCACGGGCACCGGGAAAGCCCGGGGGGCTTGCGAGGGTGGCCAGCGCCAGCGCTGAGCGGCCTCCTAGCCTGGCTCCCCGAGCGGGTGTCCACCTGCTGCCTGGCTGCAAAAAGATCATCAGCCCTAAACCCCGGCTGCACTCTCGGGTCACTTCGCTGGCTTCCTGATTGTGCCCAAAGCCGGGAACCAGCTTCCCCAGCACAGGCCTGGGCTGAGATGCTTGCCCGCGATCTGTTTAAGCAGTCTCCTCCTCTCCAGGCAGGGTCCGCCATTGCATGATGGCACCCACGAATCACTTAGACCTGGATGTTTTTTGGTTTTTGGTTTCTTTTTTGGTTATTGGTTACTACATGACCTCCATGGTAGGTGATCCACAAAGGGAGTGAAAAGAGGACGCCTGATGCATACGCATATGGCCATTCTAGAAAAAGAGCTTGGGGTTCTCTGGGAAGCGCGGCATTGGTCCTTGCACTATGGTTTTGCTGCATCAAATAGTTCCTTCTTCTTCAAATATAAATATATAAATATATTGATCAAGTCACTCGCATGTCTTAGGAGAATGTCATACCTTTAGTAGCAAACTTGAAATCTTGGACATTGGTTTTGATTTTTGTTTTGGTTTGATTTGGTTCGGTTTTTGTAATTTTAAAAATCCCTCCAGCCCTTGGCTGTGTCTGACCTGAGTGCTTTCTGCTGTTTCTGCAACAAAACTGTCAGGGCAGCGAAAACTCCCATTGTTAACAGTGGCGCCCCCTTCTGAACACTTTGTTAATAAAAAGCTTTTTTTTTTTTTTTTTTTTTTTTTTTTTTGGCTATTGTAAATGTGAAACAACAATGAGGTATTTCAAAGAGGTGAACCACAGGTAAATTTCTCTAAGTGTGGGTGAGGGTTACTCAAAAAGAAACTTGACAAGGCTTTTAAAGATACCGACAATCATTATAACATAACGTGACTGATTGTTACCGTGCTCTTAACCTGGCAAACACTTGTTGGCTTCCAAGAAAGACGAACATAGTTGAGATGGTTCTAGCGGCCTTCTAGCACAGGGTCTCATGAGGCAGGGATTCTAGCCACTGGCTGTGCAAGGCATGAGGCCTGTTAGTGATTCTATTTTTTCTTCTGCAGAATGGGTCTTTCTGCATTCCAGGTCCTTTCTACCCCAATAAATAATGCGGCGATTCTCTCAGTGAGTTGTACTTTTGGTTTAAACAGCCAACTGTCTCTTAAAAAGGACTTTTGTTTAAAGTCCTTTAAAAAAAAAGTCCTTTCAAAAAAACCTTTTTTTTAAATTTTTATTTTTTAATCCCATATGTTTACTCTGATCCTGGAACTTTGTCATTTTGACCTTCTCTGCTGATTAAAATATTCTTCATCATCAGCACCTACTGCTCTCCTCTCCTGGTGGTCTCTCCGGAAGGGGTCTTCTCTAGCTCTTCTAGCAGAGGATGGGCACTTCCCCTCTACCCCTGTTGCCAGACCAACCTTACCTATCCTGCAGGGTCAGGTCGGCCTGGCCTTTTATCTGTTGTTCTCTTCTGAGTGGTTAGTTTTTCATAGATACCGTGCTTTGCTTTTGTCAGGATTTACCCTGGACTATCAAAACCCTTATCTTGTGCCAGTGAATCCTAAGAAACAGACCTGATGAGAGAACCAGGAACTCGAACAGATCATATTTATCCTGAATGTTCCGTCCAAAATGAAGAATACATTTCTGAGGAGCCTCAAGATGTCTTAGAAGGGAAGTTTCACCAACTCTGTCACGTAGGGGCATCCATTCTGATTCTGTGTCAATTTTCCTACTTTCCCAGCTAGTAATTCTCTTCCTCAGAAAGCCCACTCTCAACCGTTTCCTCTCTCAAAGGCAGTTGCTCTTCGAGTCTGCACATGGCACTTGGGGCCTGCTGGTCGTTGGCTACTGCCCTCTGTACCTTGGGTCTAACAGCTTCGGGGCATCAAGATGAAATCGTCTCTTGTTCTAAGACTTACTATAGTTTGGGGCACATGGTAAGCAATAATCACTTTTTTAGTTGATCCAAGGGTTCGACCTTTCTTAATTATTCTAGTACCACAGTTTACTTGTTCTAAGATTTGTCCTCCCCCCCCCATTCTAATAACTCTTGCACTTGATGACATATCCTAGTTTAACTGACAGCATTTCTCTTTCTTAGTCGAACATAAACTATCGTGCATCTTACCCTTGATGAAAGCTAGGTTGCAATTAAATACTCTATGATGGTTACGATTCTGATATTTGAAATCCTCCGGTAGCTCCCTGTGCCCCCACAGTGTAGTACCTCACCTTCTCGGCATAGTATACAAACCAGCTCACCCCCAGTGTTAACCCCGGGGCTCAGCCTCCATCCCCAGGTGATGCTGCCAGATCAGCTGCCCGTTGTCCTGAACTTGCTGTAGATTCCCGAATGCACTGTGCTGCCCCCTGGCACTTTGAAAGTGACACACTCCTCCCCATTCTTCGCTTTGCCCTTGTCTATCACCTCCCCTCAAAATCTGTTCCTAAGTGCCTTTTCCCAGCTCCAACCTACCCTTGGCAGTCTTTTATCTCCCTGTGGTAAAACCTGTCACACTGCACCATGGACATGCCTGTTGTCCCCCTGAGAAGAGAAAAGGGACAGTGAGGGCCCCCCAGCATTTGCAGCTCTAGTGCAGAGCCCCATGCCTGGCTTGCAGGAAATGCCAGATCATGAAGACAAACGGAGATCATCCTCTGGCTAAAACCAGCTCTTCTTTGCCTACCGCAGGATCTGGATCAATACTGAGCAGCCCGTTATTATTGCTGTTTTTCTAGGGATTTTTTACCCATATATTTCCCAGGTCTTGACTCTTTTGGTAGCACTTTAATTCAGGCTTCAACCACTTCCTAGTCAGATCAGGTGAAATCATTTTCCTTCCCATAGCCTCGGTGTATTTCACACCTAGCAAATCTTTTTTGAAAGATCTTATTTACCCATTTGACAGATCAAAAGTAGGTAGAGAGGCAGGCAGAGAGAGGGGTGGGGGAGCAGGCTCCCCGCTGAGCAGAGAGCCCGATGTGGGGCTCCATCCCAGGACCCTGAAATCATGACCTGAGCCGAAGGCAGAGGCCTAAACCACTGAGCCACCCAGGAGCCCCCATATCTCGTAATTTTTAATCAACGTGCAAAAAGTATTGTACATATTGATGAAGTTCAAACAAATTCTGTGAAACCATAGATGGACTTAAAGATACTATTATGTATCAAATATTGTAAAAATTAAGCAAGGAAATAGCACACATAAAATAACCAAAGCATACAAACTTGGGTAGATACAATAGGTGTGATCATGTTCTACTTCATAAAGAGATGAGTTAATAGATAAATAGAAGTAACTAGACTTTTTAGACGTTAATAAAACTTTGCCTGTTATTTCTTAGCTATATAAAATAGATGGTTTTCTAACAAAAACGCTTATCTTAAAAATATTTAAAAATAAATTTCAGGCTACTCATAAGGTTCTATTTACTTTTCCACTGAAGGAAAAGCTGGTTGTTGTAGTTGTAGTTGTTTGTTTGTTTTAGTCTCCTCCTAGTTTTTATTATTATAATGTGGAATGAGGAATGTTAAATTGAAAAGTGAATCATTTTATAGACAAAAATCATTACTTGATTCACTTCCTGGTACAGCAGATGGAACTCCTGAAAACATGCCCTTTTGCCTTACAGAAGAGTAACAGTTATGCTTACTTCTGAAACATGCTTGGTGGTGGCCCTAAATAGTGACACCATACTAAACATTTTGAATATTTGCAATTAATTTTTATAGTCATAGGGCTCCCAAAGGCGCTGCTAGTCTCTTAGTAGGTATTTCAATAAAGCTAAAAGTTGCCTGACTGTTTAAAAATATTAACAAGGCACAAAACATGGCAGAAGTATTGTCCTCAGATATTATTTTTTTCCATATGCTCCTGATTCCAGACATGACAAGTTATTTTTTAAAAATTTTTTATAAAAGATTTTATTTATTTCTTTGACAGAGATCACAAGTAGGCAGGGTCAGGCAGAGTGAGAGGGGGGAAGCAGGCTCCCTGCTGAGCTGAGAGCCCGATGTGGGACTCGATCCAAGGATTCTGGGATCATGACCTGAGCCGAAGGCAGAGGCTTTACCCCACTGAGCCACCCAGGTGCCCCCATGACAAGTTATTTTTTTTTAAAGATTTTATTTATGTATTTGACAGAGAGAGAGATTACAAGTAGGCAGAGAGGCAGGCAAAGAGAGAGAGGAGGTAGCAGGCTCCCCGTTGAGCAGAGAGCCCAATGTGGGGCTCCATCCCTGGACCCTGAGATCATGACCTGAGCTGAAGACAGCGGCTTAACCCACAAGCCACCCAGGAACCCGACAAGTTATTTTTGATAGATATATATATACAATGTATTTTCCAGTTATAAGAAAAATGGTTCTGCTCTTTTTAACCTTTTTTAAAAATTACATAATTTTTTTAAATTTAAATTTTATTTTTTAATGTTTTACCTTTCTTTTCTTTTTTTTAAAAAGATTTTATTTATTTATTTGACAGACAGAGATCACAAGTAGGCAGAGAGACAGGCAGAGAGAGAGAGAGAGAGAGAAGCAGGCTTCCTGCGGAGCAGAGAGCCCGATGCAGGGCTCAATTCCAGGACCCTGAGATCATGACCCGAGCCGAAGGCAGCAGCCCAAACCACTGAGCCACCCAGGCACCCCAATGTTTTACTTTTCAATATACTACTTAGAATATAAACCCTATTCCATTTTGTAAGAAGGTTACCATTTAAAAAATGTTAATTTTCTCATTGTGTCTTCCCCTCTCATTGCTTTATTTTGAATAAAACATTTCACAATAAACATAACTGATGCTTTCCTTTTGATGGTCCCTCTGTTGGGCATATTGTATATGAGCCATGACAATTAGTTTTACAACATTTATTCATGTTTGTTGATATGTTTTATCATAACTAATTTTCCCTCCCTTATCTAGATTCCCCAGCTTTCAGACAGGTGGACACTTAATAAACCATACCCAAGGGATGTATCAAGTACTTCTTAGACATCTCTCAGATCCTTGAGGTCTCATTTTGCCTAGGGATTTGCAATAGGTTCTGCCAGAGGCACCACTGTGACAACTGATGTCCATGGTCTATCTCCTGCTAAGCTCAAGAGGTCACTGGTTTCCAAGTTTAGCTATACAATTAATGCACTCCATCAAGTTCTTTTTTTTTTTTTAATATTAACAAACTTATTTTAAAGTTTATATGGAGAGGCAAAGACTCACAATAGTCAACATAGTGTTGAAGGAGAACAAAGCCTGAGGACTGACTTCAAAGTTTACCATAACGATGGGGCGCCTGGTTGGCTCAGTGGGTTAAGCTTCTGCCTTTGGCTCAGGTCATGATCCCAGGGGCCTGGGGTCGAGTCCCGTATTGGGCCCTCTGCTCAGCAGGGAGCCTGCTTCTCCTCATTTCTCTCTCTGTCTGTCTCTCTGCCTATTTGTGATCTCTCTCTCTCTGTCAAATAAATAAATAAACCTTTAAAAAAAGTATACCATAACGATAATTGGAAGCAAGATATTGTAATACCACAGAAAGACTAGATTAAAGGAACAGAATATATATTATCAATTATATTTTATATTTAATATAAAAGCAAAAGCAATACAAGAGAGCAAAATACAATCTTTTAAACAAATGGTTCTGGAGTAATGGTGAAGCTAAATGTAAAAATATAAAATAAAAATAAAATAAATAATAAAATAAAATAAATCCAGGCAGATATCATACACTCTTCACAAAAATTAACTCAGATTAAATTATAAACCTAAACATGAAACATGTAGAAGGTAATATAGAAGAAAATTTAAATGACCTTGGTTTTGGAAATAACTTTAGCTACAGAAGCACAAGCACTGAATTTAAAAATGTCTACTCTGTGAAACAATGCCAAGAGAATGAAAAGGCAAAGCACAGACTGTGAGAAAAAATTTGCAAAATACACATCTGGCCAAGGACTGTTAATCAAAAAGACACAAAGACCCCTTAAAACTCAACAATTGTGGAAAAACCTGATTAAAAATGAGCCAAAGACCTTAGCAGATACCTCACCAAAGAAAATATTACAGATGGCAAATAAGCATATAAAAAGATGCTTCACATCCTATGTCATCAGGAAAATGCAAATTAAAACAAAAAAGAGACACCAGTACATACCCAGAATCCAGAACACTGACAACAGAACACGAAATGTTGGTGAGGATGTGGAGCAACAGGAATGTTCTTCCATGTCTATTGAGAATAAAGAATGGAAAACAACTTGGCAGTTTCTTACAAAACTAAACATATTCTTGCCAGATGATTCAGCAGTAGCAGTTCTTGGTATTTATCCAAAGAAGATGAAACCTATACCCACAAAGATGTCTATAGTAGTTTGATTCATTACTGACAAAAGCTTGGAAGCAACCAAGATATCCTTTCATAGGTGAAAGTTCAAATAAAGTGTAGTACATGCAAACAATGGAATCTTATTTAATGCTAGAGAAATGAATTACCAAGCCATGAAAAGATATGGATATAAATATTTAATAAATATTTGATTTTAGGCTTCTACCAGTCTATCAATAGTAGTAGTATATTTTAACAGTGAATGCTCAGCATTCAAGAATTTACCTAATAAAATATTTGGGGTTCCATATTTTAAATACTTCAAACCTCTATGATTATATTCCTAATAATTTTGAATTGGGGTAAATAAACCTTAATTTTTTGTAACTTGTTTCTTATTGCAAAAGAGCTCAATGAAATTTTAGAAAATAAAAATTTACCAAAAAAAAGTTTAGTTTACTATTGCCAAATAATTTAAAACTTTACCTTATATTCAAATACATATATTTTTCTAAATTGATTTATAGGCTACTAAAACCAAAAACTTTTAGTTATACTAGATTTCATATCATGCAATCAATGCCAGAAAGCCATCTGGCGATGACTTGTCTTAAATAGAGTTAAGATGGGTGTTATTACAATGCAAGATGGAAACAAAGATAGTATAACAATTGAGTGTTACATAACTTTTCTGTTTTGATCAAGTTACTAATCTACAAAAGGCTTTTATCGGTGACACACTTGGGAATTTCACAAAACTTTTAAACTAGCATGTGCGACTCATTCCTAGAAAACAACACAATCAATAACACTTTCTTTAGATGAAATCATGACTATTTCTCCATTTGAATAAAAAAGGGAGCAACCCCAATAAGTTTATTGAACATGAAAAGTTGAAATGCTATAATGCTCCTAAGGAATTAAATGGTCCAGTCATGAATTACAAAAAAAGGATATAAATTACCAAAGTGTTTGTATAATTGCAATTGCCCATTATCGTTCAAGAGTGTAGGCTTGTACAAGAACTCTATAAAAGAACTCCACTTCTAAACCGTGGAAAATATGTTCCCTTTCCCCCTATATACAACTATTAAGCCATTCATTTAGCTTTTAAAATATCCACTTAATACAGGCTTTTTACTCATTTGCACAAATACCCAGGAAGTGAAGGAGGGTGTTATACAAATATTAAAGGAAAAGATTGCTCTAGGCAGAGCAAGTAAGTATATAGTATATAGACTTTGTGTGAACAGCTGGTCTGTTACTTTTGAGGAAAAACAAGGAGGCCAATCAGGAGTTCATAGTGGTGGAGAGAGGAAGAACGTATTGATGTATGACCCTCTAGTACATTGAAACGCCTTCAGTTTTTATTTAATATGAAAGGGGAAGATACCAAAAGACTTTCAACAGCAGAATAAAATCATGTGACTTGATTTTTAGGTTAAGTTGCTGTACCAAAATAAATTTGCAGGGAGAAAGGAGTGCAGTATGTGTGGAAGTGGGGTTATCAATCAAGTCAATAATTCAGGAACATATGATGGTGTTTTTCGCATACTGGGTGGTAATAGAAGTGGTGAGGTATGGTTTTTATTTTGTATCTATTTTGATGGTGAATATTCTGGTGAACTGGATGGGGTATGTGCAGGACAGACAATATCAACATTTATTTTACCTGCACAAACAGAAGGGTGGAGTCTTCATTCCCTGATATGGAGAGAATTCTGAGTTCAAATGTTCTTTCTGATTAAATGGCATAGTGATGATGAGGATTTAGTCAGACAGTGAAAGAGAGCAGTAAGCATAGTGTTAAGCGGTAAGACATTATAATACATTTGAACATCAAAAAAAGTTGTGTTGGATCACCCGTTTATGTGAGTAAATAAATAAATAAAGCTTCCTGGGGTTCTGATAGAGGTAAAGAAGACTACTATATGATCCAAAGGGGCACGTGCACCAAATGTTTATAGCAGCAATATCCACAATAGCCAAACTATGGAAAGAACCTAGATGCCCATCAACAAATGAATGGTATATATTTCAAATTCAAGTCAGAGATGAAAGAAACATCTGGACTCGGTCCTCGGGTACAGGCAGTATTCTGAACTGAGGCTAGAACCAGAGACCATTCTAATGAAAGGCCTCCACAGGTGGGCTCCGACTCAGTTTCCTGTATGTATATTCATTCATGAAATCGCTCTGCGGGTCAACATGCAGAACAAAACCATTTAATAAAAGTGACAATGAGGAGAGGAAAGGGAGGCCAGAAGGCTTGTGAATGTGGAGAGAGGAAGAGCCAGGGGAGGAGGGGGGCGGGGGGGGGGCGGAAAAACTGAGAATCCCTCCCTGTGCTCCTTGCTGCCAGGGAGGTCTGAGGGACTAGTTTCTACCTGGGATCCCAAGTCCAGTACAAAAGTGGCGGGGCCACAGCTCGAGATGAGGGAAGGGGGTCCTCGGCACACGCGCGTGGGGGTGCCAAACGAAGGGGGCTATTGTGCTCGCTGCGGGGGGCACCTCGCCTGGCTCCATCCCCAGCCCGACCCCGTGGGGACCCGGGTGCGGCGCGTGGTCCGGGGTGGTCCCGCTGCCCCGGGGGTCGCGGGAGGCTGGGTCCCGACACCCCCGCGAGCTCGCCGCCCGCGCTTTCTGCTCCAGGTGAGGGCGCAGCGCTGTGTCACTTTACCTCCTCGCAGAGGGTCGTCCTGAGAAGCCATGGGGCAGGGCGGGGCAGCGGGCCGGGCCGTGGGAGCAGGACAGCGCGGCCTCAGGAGCTGGGCTGGAGCGCGGGAGTGCGGGTGTCCTGCAGTGCGGACTGGGCTGCAGCAGAGCACAGCGGAGCTGCGCGCCCCTCCTCCGCCAGCTCCTCCACCTCCTCTCAGACTCTCCGCTGCGTCCTCCGCGAGCTCACTTCCGGATTCTGCAATTAGCAAAGCCCCTTCTCCGGACCGCCCACGCCCTCGCCCACCTCCCCCTCCGTCCTGAGGCGCGGGCCCGGGGCACGGGCACCGGGAAAGCCCGGGGGGCTTGCGAGGGTGGCCAGCGCCAGCGCTGAGCGGCCTCCTAGCCTGGCTCCCCGAGCGGGTGTCCACCTGCTGCCTGGCTGCAAAAAGATCATCAGCCCTAAACCCCGGCTGCACTCTCGGGTCACTTCGCTGGCTTCCTGATTGTGCCCAAAGCCGGGAACCAGCTTCCCCAGCACAGGCCTGGGCTGAGATGCTTGCCCGCGATCTGTTTAAGCAGTCTCCTCCTCTCCAGGCAGGGTCCGCCATTGCATGATGGCACCCACGAATCACTTAGACCTGGATGTTTTTTGGTTTTTGGTTTCTTTTTTGGTTATTGGTTACTACATGACCTCCATGGTAGGTGATCCACAAAGGGAGTGAAAAGAGGACGCCTGATGCATACGCATATGGCCATTCTAGAAAAAGAGCTTGGGGTTCTCTGGGAAGCGCGGCATTGGTCCTTGCACTATGGTTTTGCTGCATCAAATAGTTCCTTCTTCTTCAAATATAAATATATAAATATATTGATCAAGTCACTCGCATGTCTTAGGAGAATGTCATACCTTTAGTAGCAAACTTGAAATCTTGGACATTGGTTTTGATTTTTGTTTTGGTTTGATTTGGTTCGGTTTTTGTAATTTTAAAAATCCCTCCAGCCCTTGGCTGTGTCTGACCTGAGTGCTTTCTGCTGTTTCTGCAACAAAACTGTCAGGGCAGCGAAAACTCTCATTGTTAACAGTGGCGCCCCCTTCTGAACACTTTGTTAATAAAAAGCTTTTTTTTTTTTTTTTTTTTTTGGCTATTGTAAATGTGAAACAACATTGAGGTATTTCAAAGAGGTGAACCACAGGTAAATTTCTCTAAGTGTGGGTGAGGGTTACTCAAAAAGAAACTTGACAAGGCTTTTAAAGATACCGACAATCATTATAACATAACGTGACTGATTGTTACCGTGCTCTTAACCTGGCAAACACTTGTTGGCTTCCAAGAAAGACGAACATAGTTGAGATGGTTCTAGCGGCCTTCTAGCACAGGGTCTCATGAGGCAGGGATTCTAGCCACTGGCTGTGCAAGGCATGAGGCCTGTTAGTGATTCTATTTTTTCTTCTGCAGAATGGGTCTTTCTGCATTCCAGGTCCTTTCTACCCCAATAAATAATGCGGCGATTCTCTCAGTGAGTTGTACTTTTGGTTTAAACAGCCAACCGTCTCTTAAAAAGGACTTTTGTTTAAAGTCCTTTAAAAAAAAAGTCCTTTCAAAAAAAACTTTTTTTTTTTAATTTTTATTTTTTAATCCCATATGTTTACTCTGATCCTGGAACTTTGTCATTTTGACCTTCTCTGCTGATTAAAATATTCTTCATCATCAGCACCTACTGCTCTCCTCTCCTGGTGGTCTCTCCGGAAGGGGTTTTCTCTAGCTCTTCTAGCAGAGGATGGGCACTTCCCCTCTACCCCTGTTGCCAGACCAACCTTACCTATCCTGCAGGGTCAGGTCGGCCTGGCCTTTTATCTGTTGTTCTCTTCTGAGTGGTTAGTTTTTCATAGATACCGTGCTTTGCTTTTGTCAGGATTTACCCTGGACTATCAAAACCCTTATCTTGTGCCAGTGAATCCTAAGAAACAGACCTGATGAGAGAACCAGGAACTCGAACAGATCATATTTATCCTGAATGTTCCGTCCAAAATGAAGAATACATTTCTGAGGAGCCTCAAGATGTCTTAGAAGGGAAGTTTCACCAACTCTGTCACGTAGGGGCATCAATTCTGATTCTGTGTCAATTTTCCTACTTTCCCAGCTAGTAATTCTCTTCCTCAGAAAGCCCACTCTCAACCGTTTCCTCTCTCAAAGGCAGTTGCTCTTAGAGTCTGCACATGGCACTTGGGGCCTGCTGGTCGTTGGCTACTGCCCTCTGTACCTTGGGTCTAACAGCTTCGGGGCATCAAGATGAAATCGTCTCTTGTTCTAAGACTTACTATAGTTTGGGGCACATGGTAAGCAATAATCACTTTTTTAGTTGATCCAAGGGTTCGACCTTTCTTAATTATTCTAGTACCACAGTTTACTTGTTCTAAGATTTGTCCTCCCCCCCCATTCTAATAACTCTTGCACTTGATGACATATCCTAGTTTAACTGACAGCATTTCTCTTTCTTAGTCGAACATAAACTATAGTGCATCTTACCCTTGATGAAAGCTAGGTTGCAATTAAATACTCTATTATGGTTACGATTCTGATATTTGAAATCCTCCGGTAGCTCCCTGTGCACCCACAGTGTAGTACCTCACCTTCTCGGCATAGTATACAAACCAGCTCACCCCCAGTGTTAACCCCGGGGCTCAGCCTCTATCCCCAGGTGATGCTGCCAGATCAGCTGCCCGTTGTCCTGAACTTGCTGTAGATTCCCGAATGCACTGTGCTGCCCCCTGGCACTTTGAAAGTGACACACTCATCCCCATTCTTCGCTTTGCCCTTGTCTATCACCTCCCCTCAAAATCTGTTCCTAAGTGCCTTTTCCCAGCTCCAACCTACCCTTGGCAGTCTTTTATCTCCCTGTGGTAAAACCTGTCACACTGCACCTTGGACATGCCCGTTGTCCCCCTGAGAAGAGAAAAGGGACAGTGAGGGCCCCCCAGCATTTGCAGCTCTAGTGCAGAGCCCCATGCCTGGCTTGCAGGAAATGCCAGATCATGAAGACAAACGGAGATCATCCTCTGGCTAAAACCAGCTCTTCTTTGCCTACCGCAGGATCTGGATCAATACTGAGCAGCCCGTTATTATTGCTGTTTTTCTAGGGATTTTTTACCCATATATTTCCCAGGTCTTGACTCTTTTTGTAGCACTTTAATTCAGGCTTCAACCACTTCCTAGTCAGATCAGGTGAAATCATTTTCCTTCCCATAGCCTCGGTGTATTTCACACCTAGCAAATCTTTTTTGAAAGATCTTATTTACCCATTGGACAGATCAAAAGTAGGTAGAGAGGCAGGCAGAGAGAGGGGTGGGGGAGCAGGCTCCCCGCTGAGCAGAGAGCCTGATGTGGGGCTCCATCCCAGGACCCTGAAATCATGACCTGAGCCGAAGGCAGAGACCTAAACCACTGAGCCACCCAGGAGCCCCCATATTTCGTAATTTTTAATCAACGTGCAAAAAGTATTGTACATATTGATGAAGTTCAAACAAATTCTGTGAAACCGTAGATGGACTTAAAGATACTATTATGTATCAAATATTGTAAAAATTAAGCAATGAAATAGCACACATAAAATAACCAAAGCATACAAACTTGGGTAGATACAATAGGTGTGATCATGTTCTACTTCATAAAGAGATGAGTTAATAGATAAATAGAAGTAACTAGACTTTTTAGACGTTAATAAAACTTTGCCTGTTATTTCTTAGCTATATAAAATAGATGGTTTTCTAACAAAAACGCTTATCTAAAAAATATTTAAAAATAAATTTCAGGCTACTCATAAGGTTCTATTTACTTTTCCACTGAAGGAAAAGCTGGTTGTTGTAGTTGTAGTTGTTTGTTTGTTTTAGTCTCCTCCTAGTTTTTATTATTATAATGTGGAATGAGGAATGTTAAATTGAAAAGTGAATCATTTTATAGACAAAATTCATTACTTGATTCACTTCCTGGTACAGCAGATGGAACTCCTGAAAACATGCCCTTTTGCCTTACAGAAGAGTAACAGTTATGCTTACTTCTGAAACATGCTTGGTGGTGGCCCTAAATAGTGACACCATACTAAACATTTTGAATATTTGCAATTAATTTTTATAGTCATAGGGCTCCCAAAGGCGCTGCTAGTCTCTTAGTAGGTATTTCAATAAAGCTAAAAGTTGCCTGACTGTTTAAAAATATTAACAAGGCACAAAACATGGCAGAAGTATTGTCCTCAGATATTATTTTTTTCCATATGCTCCTGATTCCAGACATGACAAGTTATTTTTTTAAATTTTTTTATAAAAGATTTTATTTATTTCTTTGACAGAGATCACAAGTAGGCAGGGTCAGGCAGAGTGAGAGGGGGGAAGCAGGCTCCCTGCTGAGCTGAGAGCCCGATGTGGGACTCGATCCAAGGATTCTGGGATCATGACCTGAGCCGAAGGCAGAGGCTTTAACCCACTGAGCCACCCAGGTGCCCCCATGACAAGTTATTTTTTTTTAAAGATTTTATTTATGTATTTGACAGAGAGAGAGATTACAAGTAGGCAGAGAGGCAGGCAAAGAGAGAGAGGAGGTAGCAGGCTCCCCGTTGAGCAGAGAGCCCAATGTGGGGCTCCATCCCTGGACCCTGAGATCATGACCTGAGCTGAAGGCAGCGGCTTAACCCACAAGCCACCCAGGAACCCGACAAGTTATTTTTGATAGATATATATATACAATGTATTTTCCAGTTATAAGAAAAATGGTTCTGCTCTTTTTAACCTTTTTTAAAAATTACATAATTTTTTTAAATTTAAATTTTATTTTTTAATGTTTTACCTTTCTTTTCTTTTTTTTAAAAAGATTTTATTTATTTATTTGACAGACAGAGATCACAAGTAGGCAGAGAGACAGGCAGAGAGAGAGAGAGAGAGAGAAGCAGGCTTCCTGCGGAGCAGAGAGCCCGATGCAGGGCTCAATTCCAGGACCCTGAGATCATGACCCGAGCCGAAGGCAGCAGCCCAAACCACTGAGCCACCCAGGCACCCCAATGTTTTACTTTTCAATATACTACTTAGAATATAAACCCTATTCCATTTTGTAAGAAGGTTACCATTTAAAAAATGTTAATTTTCTCATTGTGTCTTCCCCTCTCATTGCTTTATTTTGAATAAAACATTTCACAATAAACATAACTGATGCTTTCCTTTTGATGGTCCCTCTGTTGGTCATATTGTATATGAGCCATGACAATTAGTTTTACAACATTTATTCATGTTTGTTGATATGTTTTATCATAACGAATTTTCCCTCCCTTATCTAGATTCCCCAGCTTTCAGACAGGTGGACACTTAATAAACCATACCCAAGGGATGTATCAAGTACTTCTTAGACATCTCTCAGATCCTTGAGGTCTCATTTTGCCTAGGGATTTGCAATAGGTTCTGCCAGAGGCACCACTGTGACAACTGATGTCCATGGTCTATCTCCTGCTAAGCTCAAGAGGTCACTGGTTTCCAAGTTTATCTATACAATTAATGCACTCCATCAAGTTCTTTTTTTTTTTTAATATTAACAAACTTATTTTAAAGTTTATATGGAGAGGCAAAGACTCACAATAGTCAACATAGTGTTGAAGGAGAACAAAGCCTGAGGACTGACTTCAAAGTTTACCATAACGATGGGGCGCCTGGTTGGCTCAGTGGGTTAAGCTTCTGCCTTTGGCTCAGGTCATGATCCCAGGGGCCTGGGGTCGAGTCCCGTATTGGGCTCTCTGCTCAGCAGGGAGCCTGCTTCTCCTCATTTCTCTCCCTGTCTGTCTCTCTGCCTATTTGTGATCTCTCTCTCTGTCAAATAAATAAATAAACCTTTAAAAAAAGTATACCATCACGATAATTGGAAGCAAGATATTGTAATACCACAGAAAGACTAGATTAAAGGAACAGAATATATATTATCAATTATATTTTATATTTAATATAAAAGCAAAAGCAATACAAGAGAGCAAAATACAATCTTTTAAACAAATGGTTCTGGAGTAATGGTGAAGCTAAATGTAAAAATATAAAATAAAAATAAAATAAATAATAAAATAAAATAAATCCAGGCAGTTATCATACACTCTTCACAAAAATTAACTCAGATTAAATTATAAACCTAAACATGAAACATGTAGAAGGTAATATAGAAGAAAATTTAAATGACCTTGGTTTTGGAAATAACTTTAGCTACAGAAGCACAAGCACTGAATTTAAAAATGTCTACTCTGTGAAACAATGCCAAGAGAATGAAAAGGCAAAGCACAGACTGTGAGAAAAAATTTGCAAAATACACATCTGGCAAAGGACTGTTAATCAAAAAGACACAAAGACCCCTTAAAACTCAACAATCGTGGAAAAACCTGATTAAAAATGAGCCAAAGACCTTAGCAGATACCTCACCAAAGAAAATATTACAGATGGCAAATAAGCATATAAAAAGATGCTTCACATCCTATGTCATCAGGAAAATGCAAATTAAAACAAAAAAGAGACACCAGTACATACCCAGAATCCAGAACACTGACAACAGAACACGAAATGTTGGTGAGGATGTGGAGCAACAGGAATGTTCTTCCATGTCTATTGAGAATAAAGAATGGAAAACAACTTGGCAGTTTCTTACAAAACTAAACATATTCTTGCCAGATGATTCAGCAGTAGCAGTTCTTGGTATTTATCCAAAGAAGATGAAACCTATACCCACAAAGATGTCTATAGTAGTTTGATTCATTACTGACAAAAGCTTGGAAGCAACCAAGATATCCTTTCATAGGTGAAAGTTCAAATCAAGTGTAGTACATGCAAACAATGGAATCTTATTTAATGCTAGAGAAATGAATTACCAAGCCATGAAAAGATATGGATATAAATATTTAATAAATATTTGATTTTAGGCTTCTACCAGTCTATCAATAGTATTAGTATATTTTAACAGTGAATGCTCAGCATCCAAGAATTTACCTAATAAAATATTTGGGGTTCCATATTTTAAATACTTCAACCTCTATGATTATATTCCTAATAATTTTGAATTGGGGTAAATAAACCTTAATTTTTTGTAACTTGTTTCTTATTGCAAAAGAGCTCAATGAAATTTTAGAAAATAAAAATTTACCAAAAAAAAGTTTAGTTTACTATTGCCAAATAATTTAAAACTTTACCTTATATTCAAATACATATATTTTTCTAAATTGATTTATAGGCTACTAAAACCAAAAACTTTTAGTTATACTAGATTTCATATCATGCAATCAATGCCAGAAAGCCATCTGGCGATGACTTGTCTTAAATAGAGTTAAGATGGGTGTTATTACAATGCAAGATGGAAACAAAGATAGTATAACAATTGAGTGTTACATAACTTTTCTGTTTTGATCAAGTTACTAATCTACAAAAGGCTTTTATCGGTGACACACTTGGGAATTTCACAAAACTTTTAAACTAGCATGTGCGACTCATTCCTAGAAAACAACACAATCAATAACACTTTCTTTAGATGAAATCATGACTATTTCTCCATTTGAATAAAAAAGGGAGCAACCCCAATAAGTTTATTGAACATGAAAAGTTGAAATGCTATAATGCTCCTAAGGAATTAAATGGTCCAGTCATGAATTACAAAAAAAGGATATAAATTACCAAAGTGTTTGTATAATTGCAATTGCCCATTATCGTTCAAGAGTGTAGGCTTGTACAAGAACTCTATAAAAGAACTCCACTTCTAAACCGTGGAAAATATGTTCCCTTTCCCCCTATATACAACTATTAAGCCATTCATTTAGCTTTTAAAATATCCACTTAATACAGGCTTTTTACTCATTTGCACAAATACCCAGGAAGTGAAGGAGGGTGTTATACAAATATTAAAGGAAAAGATTGCTCTAGGCAGAGCAAGTAAGTATATAGTATATAGACTTTGTGTGAACAGCTGGTCTGTTACTTTTGAGGAAAAACAAGGAGGCCAATCAGGAGTTCATAGTGGTGGAGAGAGGAAGAACGTATTGATGTATGACCCTCTAGTACATTGAAACGCCTTCAGTTTTTATTTAATATGAAAGGGGAAGATACCAAAAGACTTTCAACAGCAGAATAAAATCATGTGACTTGATTTTTAGGTTAAGTTGCTGTACCAAAATAAATTTGCAGGGAGAAAGGAGTGCAGTATGTGTGGAAGTGGGGTTATCAATCAAGTCAATAATTCAGGAACATATGATGGTGTTTTTCGCATACTGGGTGGTAATAGAAGTGGTGAGGTATGGTTTTTATTTTGTATCTATTTTGATGGTGAATATTCTGGTGAACTGGATGGGGTATGTGCAGGACAGACAATATCAACATTTATTTTACCTGCACAAACAGAAGGGTGGAGTCTTCATTCCCTGATATGGAGAGAATTCTGAGTTCAAATGTTCTTTCTGATTAAATGGCATAGTGATGATGAGGATTTAGTCAGACAGTGAAAGAGAGCAGTAAGCATAGTGTTAAGCGGTAAGACATTATAATACATTTGAACATCAAAAAAAGTTGTGTTGGATCACCCGTTTATGTGAGTAAATAAATAAATAAAGCTTCCTGGGGTTCTGATAGAGGTAAAGAAGACTACTATATGATCCAAAGGGGCACGTGCACCAAATGTTTATAGCAGCAATATCCACAATAGCCAAACTATGGAAAGAACCTAGATGCCCATCAACAAATGAATGGTATATATTTCAAATTCAAGTCAGAGATGAAAGAAACATCTGGACTCGGTCCTCGGGTACAGGCAGTATTCTGAACTGAGGCTAGAACCAGAGACCATTCTAATGAAAGGCCTCCACAGGTGGGCTCCGACTCAGTTTCCTGTATGTATATTCATTCATGAAATCGCTCTGCGGGTCAACATGCAGAACAAAACCATTTAATAAAAGTGACAATGAGGAGAGGAAAGGGAGGCCAGAAGGCTTGTGAATGTGGAGAGAGGAAGAGCCAGGGGAGGAGGGGGGCGGGGGGGGGGGCGGAAAAACTGAGAATCCCTCCCTGTGCTCCTTGCTGCCAGGGAGGTCTGAGGGACTAGTTTCTACCTGGGATCCCAAGTCCAGTACAAAAGTGGCGGGGCCACAGCTCGAGATGAGGGAAGGGGGTCCTCGGCACACGCGCGTGGGGGTGCCAAACGAAGGGGGCTATTGTGCTCGCTGCGGGGGGCACCTCGCCTGGCTCCATCCCCAGCCCGACCCCGTGGGGACCCGGGTGCGGCGCGTGGTCCGGGGTGGTCCCGCTGCCCCGGGGGTCGCGGGAGGCTGGGTCCCGACACCCCCGCGAGCTCGCCGCCCGCGCTTTCTGCTCCAGGTGAGGGCGCAGCGCTGTGTCACTTTACCTCCTCGCAGAGGGTCGTCCTGAGAAGCCATGGGGCAGGGCGGGGCAGCGGGCCGGGCCGTGGGAGCAGGACAGCGCGGCCTCAGGAGCTGGGCTGGAGCGCGGGAGTGCGGGTGTCCTGCAGTGCGGACTGGGCTGCAGCAGAGCACAGCGGAGCTGCGCGCCCCTCCTCCGCCAGCTCCTCCACCTCCTCTCAGACTCTCCGCTGCGTCCTCCGCGAGCTCACTTCCGGATTCTGCAATTAGCAAAGCCCCTTCTCCGGACCGCCCACGCCCTCGCCCACCTCCCCCTCCGTCCTGAGGCGCGGGCCCGGGGCACGGGCACCGGGAAAGCCCGGGGGGCTTGCGAGGGTGGCCAGCGCCAGCGCTGAGCGGCCTCCTAGCCTGGCTCCCCGAGCGGGTGTCCACCTGCTGCCTGGCTGCAAAAAGATCATCAGCCCTAAACCCCGGCTGCACTCTCGGGTCACTTCCCTGGCTTCCTGATTGTGCCCAAAGCCGGGAACCAGCTTCCCCAGCACAGGCCTGGGCTGAGATGCTTGCCCGGGATCTGTTTAAGCAGTCTCCTCCTCTCCAGGCAGGGTCCGCCATTGCATGATGGCACCCACGAATCACTTAGACCTGGATGTTTTTTGGTTTTTGGTTTCTTTTTTGGTTATTGGTTACTACATGACCTCCATGGTAGGTGATCCACAAAGGGAGTGAAAAGAGGACGCCTGATGCATACGCATATGGCCATTCTAGAAAAAGAGCTTGGGGTTCTCTGGGAAGCGCGGCATTGGTCCTTGCACTATGGTTTTGCTGCATCAAATAGTTCCTTCTTCTTCAAATATAAATATATAAATATATTGATCAAGTCACTCGCATGTCTTAGGAGAATGTCATACCTTTAGTAGCAAACTTGAAATCTTGGACATTGGTTTTGATTTTTGTTTTGGTTTGATTTGGTTCGGTTTTTGTAATTTTAAAAATCCCTCCAGCCCTTGGCTGTGTCTGACCTGAGTGCTTTCTGCTGTTTCTGCAACAAAACTGTCAGGGCAGCGAAAACTCTCATTGTTAACAGTGGCGCCCCCTTCTGAACACTTTGTTAATAAAAAGCTTTTTTTTTTTTTTTTTTTTTTGGCTATTGTAAATGTGAAACAACATTGAGGTATTTCAAAGAGGTGAACCACAGGTAAATTTCTCTAAGTGTGGGTGAGGGTTACTCAAAAAGAAACTTGACAAGGCTTTTAAAGATACCGACAATCATTATAACATAACGTGACTGATTGTTACCGTGCTCTTAACCTGGCAAATACTTGTTGGCTTCCAAGAAAGACGAACATAGTTGAGATGGTTCTAGCGGCCTTCTAGCACAGGGTCTCATGAGGCAGGGATTCTAGCCACTGGCTGTGCAAGGCATGAGGCCTGTTAGTGATTCTATTTTTTCTTCTGCAGAATGGGTCTTTCTGCATTCCAGGTCCTTTCTACCCCAATAAATAATGCGGCGATTCTCTCAGTGAGTTGTACTTTTGGTTTAAACAGCCAACCGTCTCTTAAAAAGGACTTTTGTTTAAAGTCCTTTAAAAAAAAAGTCCTTTCAAAAAAAACTTTTTTTTTTTAATTTTTATTTTTTAATCCCATATGTTTACTCTGATCCTGGAACTTTGTCATTTTGACCTTCTCTGCTGATTAAAATATTCTTCATCATCAGCACCTACTGCTCTCCTCTCCTGGTGGTCTCTCCGGAAGGGGTTTTCTCTAGCTCTTCTAGCAGAGGATGGGCACTTCCCCTCTACCCCTGTTGCCAGACCAACCTTACCTATCCTGCAGGGTCAGGTCGGCCTGGCCTTTTATCTGTTGTTCTCTTCTGAGTGGTTAGTTTTTCATAGATACCGTGCTTTGCTTTTGTCAGGATTTACCCTGGACTATCAAAACCCTTATCTTGTGCCAGTGAATCCTAAGAAACAGACCTGATGAGAGAACCAGGAACTCGAACAGATCATATTTATCCTGAATGTTCCGTCCAAAATGAAGAATACATTTCTGAGGAGCCTCAAGATGTCTTAGAAGGGAAGTTTCACCAACTCTGTCACGTAGGGGCATCAATTCTGATTCTGTGTCAATTTTCCTACTTTCCCAGCTAGTAATTCTCTTCCTCAGAAAGCCCACTCTCAACCGTTTCCTCTCTCAAAGGCAGTTGCTCTTAGAGTCTGCACATGGCACTTGGGGCCTGCTGGTCGTTGGCTACTGCCCTCTGTACCTTGGGTCTAACAGCTTCGGGGCATCAAGATGAAATCGTCTCTTGTTCTAAGACTTACTATAGTTTGGGGCACATGGTAAGCAATAATCACTTTTTTAGTTGATCCAAGGGTTTGACCTTTCTTAATTATTCTAGTACCACAGTTTACTTGTTCTAAGATTTGTCCTCCCCCCCCATTCTAATAACTCTTGCACTTGATGACATATCCTAGTTTAACTGACAGCATTTCTCTTTCTTAGTCGAACATAAACTATAGTGCATCTTACCCTTGATGAAAGCTAGGTTGCAATTGAATACTCTATTATGGTTACGATTCTGATATTTGAAATCCTCCGGTAGCTCCCTGTGCACCCACAGTGTAGTACCTCACCTTCTCGGCATAGTATACAAACCAGCTCACCCCCAGTGTTAACCCCGGGGCTCAGCCTCTATCCCCAGGTGATGCTGCCAGATCAGCTGCCCGTTGTCCTGAACTTGCTGTAGATTCCCGAATGCACTGTGCTGCCCCCTGGCACTTTGAAAGTGACACACTCATCCCCATTCTTCGCTTTGCCCTTGTCTATCACCTCCCCTCAAAATCTGTTCCTAAGTGCCTTTTCCCAGCTCCAACCTACCCTTGGCAGTCTTTTATCTCCCTGTGGTAAAACCTGTCACACTGCACCTTGGACATGCCCGTTGTCCCCCTGAGAAGAGAAAAGGGACAGTGAGGGCCCCCCAGCATTTGCAGCTCTAGTGCAGAGCCCCATGCCTGGCTTGCAGGAAATGCCAGATCATGAAGACAAACGGAGATCATCCTCTGGCTAAAACCAGCTCTTCTTTGCCTACCGCAGGATCTGGATCAATACTGAGCAGCCCGTTATTATTGCTGTTTTTCTAGGGATTTTTTACCCATATATTTCCCAGGTCTTGACTCTTTTTGTAGCACTTTAATTCAGGCTTCAACCACTTCCTAGTCAGATCAGGTGAAATCATTTTCCTTCCCATAGCCTCGGTGTATTTCACACCTAGCAAATCTTTTTTGAAAGATCTTATTTACCCATTGGACAGATCAAAAGTAGGTAGAGAGGCAGGCAGAGAGAGGGGTGGGGGAGCAGGCTCCCCGCTGAGCAGAGAGCCTGATGTGGGGCTCCATCCCAGGACCCTGAAATCATGACCTGAGCCGAAGGCAGAGACCTAAACCACTGAGCCACCCAGGAGCCCCCATATTTCGTAATTTTTAATCAACGTGCAAAAAGTATTGTACATATTGATGAAGTTCAAACAAATTCTGTGAAACCGTAGATGGACTTAAAGATACTATTATGTATCAAATATTGTAAAAATTAAGCAATGAAATAGCACACATAAAATAACCAAAGCATACAAACTTGGGTAGATACAATAGGTGTGATCATGTTCTACTTCATAAAGAGATGAGTTAATAGATAAATAGAAGTAACTAGACTTTTTAGACGTTAATAAAACTTTGCCTGTTATTTCTTAGCTATATAAAATAGATGGTTTTCTAACAAAAACGCTTATCTTAAAAATATTTAAAAATAAATTTCAGGCTACTCATAAGGTTCTATTTACTTTTCCACTGAAGGAAAAGCTGGTTGTTGTAGTTGTAGTTGTTTGTTTGTTTTAGTCTCCTCCTAGTTTTTATTATTATAATGTGGAATGAGGAATGTTAAATTGAAAAGTGAATCATTTTATAGACAAAATTCATTACTTGATTCACTTCCTGGTACAGCAGATGGAACTCCTGAAAACATGCCCTTTTGCCTTACAGAAGAGTAACAGTTATGCTTACTTCTGAAACATGCTTGGTGGTGGCCCTAAATAGTGACACCATACTAAACATTTTGAATATTTGCAATTAATTTTTATAGTCATAGGGCTCCCAAAGGCGCTGCTAGTCTCTTAGTAGGTATTTCAATAAAGCTAAAAGTTGCCTGACTGTTTAAAAATATTAACAAGGCACAAAACATGGCAGAAGTATTGTCCTCAGATATTATTTTTTTCCATATGCTCCTGATTCCAGACATGACAAGTTATTTTTTTAAAATTTTTTATAAAAGATTTTATTTATTTCTTTGACAGAGATCACAAGTAGGCAGGGTCAGGCAGAGTGAGAGGGGGGAAGCAGGCTCCCTGCTGAGCTGAGAGCCCGATGTGGGACTCGATCCAAGGATTCTGGGATCATGACCTGAGCCGAAGGCAGAGGCTTTAACCCACTGAGCCACCCAGGTGCCCCCATGACAAGTTATTTTTTTTTAAAGATTTTATTTATTTATTTGACAGAGAGAGAGATTACAAGTAGGCAGAGAGGCAGGCAAAGAGAGAGAGGAGGTAGCAGGCTCCCCGTTGAGCAGAGAGCCCAATGTGGGGCTCCATCCCTGGACCCTGAGATCATGACCTGAGCTGAAGGCAGCGGCTTAACCCACAAGCCACCCAGGAACCCGACAAGTTATTTTTGATAGATATATATATACAATGTATTTTCCAGTTATAAGAAAAATGGTTCTGCTCTTTTTAACCTTTTTTAAAAATTACATAATTTTTTTAAATTTAAATTTTATTTTTTAATGTTTTACCTTTCTTTTCTTTTTTTTAAAAAGATTTTATTTATTTATTTGACAGACAGAGATCACAAGTAGGCAGAGAGACAGGCAGAGAGAGAGAGAGAGAGAGAAGCAGGCTTCCTGCGGAGCAGAGAGCCCGATGCAGGGCTCAATTCCAGGACCCTGAGATCATGACCCGAGCCGAAGGCAGCAGCCCAAACCACTGAGCCACCCAGGCACCCCAATGTTTTACTTTTCAATATACTACTTAGAATATAAACCCTATTCCATTTTGTAAGAAGGTTACCATTTAAAAAATGTTAATTTTCTCATTGTGTCTTCCCCTCTCATTGCTTTATTTTGAATAAAACATTTCACAATAAACATAACTGATGCTTTCCTTTTGATGGTCCCTCTGTTGGTCATATTGTATATGAGCCATGACAATTAGTTTTACAACATTTATTCATGTTTGTTGATATGTTTTATCATAACTAATTTTCCCTCCCTTATCTAGATTCCCCAGCTTTCAGACAGGTGGACACTTAATAAACCATACCCAAGGGATGTATCAAGTACTTCTTAGACATCTCTCAGATCCTTGAGGTCTGATTTTGCCTAGGGATTTGCAATAGGTTCTGCCAGAGGCACCACTGTGACAACTGATGTCCATGGTCTATCTCCTGCTAAGCTCAAGAGGTCACTGGTTTCCAAGTTTATCTATACAATTAATGCACTCCATCAAGTTCTTTTTTTTTTTTAATATTAACAAACTTATTTTAAAGTTTATATGGAGAGGCAAAGACTCACAATAGTCAACATAGTGTTGAAGGAGAACAAAGCCTGAGGACTGACTTCAAAGTTTACCATAACGATGGGGCGCCTGGTTGGCTCAGTGGGTTAAGCTTCTGCCTTTGGCTCAGGTCATGATCCCAGGGGCCTGGGGTCGAGTCCCGTATTGGGCTCTCTGCTCAGCAGGGAGCCTGCTTCTCCTCATTTCTCTCCCTGTCTGTCTCTCTGCCTATTTGTGATCTCTCTCTCTGTCAAATAAATAAATAAACCTTTAAAAAAAGTATACCATCACGATAATTGGAAGCAAGATATTGTAATACCACAGAAAGACTAGATTAAAGGAACAGAATATATATTATCAATTATATTTTATATTTCATATAAAAGCAAAAGCAATACAAGAGAGCAAAATACAATCTTTTAAACAAATGGTTCTGGAGTAATGGTGAAGCTAAATGTAAAAATATAAAATAAAAATAAAATAAATAATAAAATAAAATAAATCCAGGCAGTTATCATACACTCTTCACAAAAATTAACTCAGATTAAATTATAAACCTAAACATGAAACATGTAGAAGGTAATATAGAAGAAAATTTAAATGACCTTGGTTTTGGAAATAACTTTAGCTACAGAAGCACAAGCACTGAATTTAAAAATGTCTACTCTGTGAAACAATGCCAAGAGAATGAAAAGGCAAAGCACAGACTGTGAGAAAAAATTTGCAAAATACACATCTGGCAAAGGACTGTTAATCAAAAAGACACAAAGACCCCTTAAAACTCAACAATCGTGGAAAAACCTGATTAAAAATGAGCCAAAGACCTTAGCAGATACCTCACCAAAGAAAATATTACAGATGGCAAATAAGCATATAAAAAGATGCTTCACATCCTATGTCATCAGGAAAATGCAAATTAAAACAAAAAAGAGACACCAGTACATACCCAGAATCCAGAACACTGACAACAGAACACGAAATGTTGGTGAGGATGTGGAGCAACAGGAATGTTCTTCCATGTCTATTGAGAATAAAGAATGGAAAACAACTTGGCAGTTTCTTACAAAACTAAACATATTCTTGCCAGATGATTCAGCAGTAGCAGTTCTTGGTATTTATCCAAAGAAGATGAAACCTATACCCACAAAGATGTCTATAGTAGTTTGATTCATTACTGACAAAAGCTTGGAAGCAACCAAGATATCCTTTCATAGGTGAAAGTTCAAATCAAGTGTAGTACATGCAAACAATGGAATCTTATTTAATGCTAGAGAAATGAATTACCAAGCCATGAAAAGATATGGATATAAATATTTAATAAATATTTGATTTTAGGCTTCTACCAGTCTATCAATAGTATTAGTATATTTTAACAGTGAATGCTCAGCATCCAAGAATTTACCTAATAAAATATTTGGGGTTCCATATTTTAAATACTTCAACCTCTATGATTATATTCCTAATAATTTTGAATTGGGGTAAATAAACCTTAATTTTTTGTAACTTGTTTCTTATTGCAAAAGAGCTCAATGAAATTTTAGAAAATAAAAATTTACCAAAAAAAAGTTTAGTTTACTATTGCCAAATAATTTAAAACTTTACCTTATATTCAAATACATATATTTTTCTAAATTGATTTATAGGCTACTAAAACCAAAAACTTTTAGTTATACTAGATTTCATATCATGCAATCAATGCCAGAAAGCCATCTGGCGATGACTTGTCTTAAATAGAGTTAAGATGGGTGTTATTACAATGCAAGATGGAAACAAAGATAGTATAACAATTGAGTGTTACATAACTTTTCTGTTTTGATCAAGTTACTAATCTACAAAAGGCTTTTATCGGTGACACACTTGGGAATTTCACAAAACTTTTAAACTAGCATGTGCGACTCATTCCTAGAAAACAACACAATCAATAACACTTTCTTTAGATGAAATCATGACTATTTCTCCATTTGAATAAAAAAGGGAGCAACCCCAATAAGTTTATTGAACATGAAAAGTTGAAATGCTATAATGCTCCTAAGGAATTAAATGGTCCAGTCATGAATTACAAAAAAAGGATATAAATTACCAAAGTGTTTGTATAATTGCAATTTCCCATTATCGTTCAAGAGTGTAGGCTTGTACAAGAACTCTATAAAAGAACTCCACTTCTAAACCGTGGAAAATATGTTCCCTTTCCCCCTATATACAACTATTAAGCCATTCATTTAGCTTTTAAAATATCCACTTTTTACTCATTTGCACAAATACCCAGGAAGTGAAGGAGGGTGTTATACAAATATTAAAGGAAAAGATTGCTCTAGGCAGAGCAAGTAAGTATATAGTCTATAGACTTTGTGTGAACAGCTGGTCTGTTACTTTTGAGGAAAAACAAGGAGGCCAATCAGGAGTTCATAGTGGTGGAGAGAGGAAGAACGTATTGATGTATGACCCTCTAGTACATTGAAACGCCTTCAGTTTTTATTTAATATGAAAGGGGAAGATACCAAAAGACTTTCAACAGCAGAATAAAATCATGTGACTTGATTTTTAGGTTAAGTTGCTGTACCAAAATAAATTTGCAGGGAGAAAGGAGTGCAGTATGTGTGGAAGTGGGGTTATCAATCAAGTCAATAATTCAGGAACATATGATGGTGTTTTTCGCATACTGGGTGGTAATAGAAGTGGTGAGGTATGGTTTTTATTTTGTATCTATTTTGATGGTGAATATTCTGGTGAACAGGATGGGGTATGTGCAGGACAGACAATATCAACATTTACTTTACCTGCACAAACAGAAGGGTGGAGTCTTCATTCCCTGATATGGAGAGAATTCTGAGTTCAAATGTTCTTTCTGATTAAATGGCATAGTGATGATGAGGATTTAGTCAGACAGTGAAAGAGAGCAGTAAGCATAGTGTTAAGCGGTAAGACATTATAATACATTTGAACATCAAAAAAAGTTGTGTTGGATCACCCGTTTATGTGAGTAAATAAATAAATAAAGCTTCCTGGGGTTCTGATAGAGGTAAAGAAGACTACTATATGATCCAAAGGGGCACGTGCACCAAATGTTTATAGCAGCAATATCCACAATAGCCAAACTATGGAAAGAACCTAGATGCCCATCAACAAATGAATGGTATATATTTCAAATTCAAGTCAGAGATGAAAGAAACATCTGGACTCGGTCCTCAGGTACAGGCAGTATTCTGAACTGAGGCTAGAACCAGAGACCATTCTAATGAAAGGCCTCCACAGGTGGGCTCCGACTCAGTTTCCTGTATGTATATTCATTCATGAAATCGCTCTGCGGGTCAACATGCAGAACAAAACCATTTAATAAAAGTGACAATGAGGAGAGGAAAGGGAGGCCAGAAGGCTTGTGAATGTGGAGAGAGGAAGAGCCAGGGGAGGAGGGGGGCGGGGGGGGGGGGCGGAAAAACTGAGAATCCCTCCCTGTGCTCCTTGCTGCCAGGGAGGTCTGAGGGACTAGTTTCTACCTGGGATCCCAAGTCCAGTACAAAAGTGGCGGGGCCACAGCTCGGGATGAGGGAAGAGGGTCCTCGGCACACGCGCGTGGGGGTGCCAAACGAAGGGGGCTATTGTGCTCGCTGCGGGGGGCACCTCGCCTGGCTCCATCCCCAGCCCGACCCCGTGGGTCCCGGGTGCGGCGCGTGGTCCGGGGTGGTCCCGCTGCCCCGGGGGTCGCGGGAGGCTGGGTCCCGACACCCCCGCGAGCTCGCCGCCCGCGCTTTCTGCTCCAGGTGAGGGCGCAGCGCGGTGTCACTTTACCTCCTCGCAGAGGGTCGTCCTGAGAAGCCATGGGGCAGGGCGGGGCAGCGGGCCGGGCCGTGGGAGCAGGACAGCGCGGCCTCAGGAGCTGGGCTGGAGCGCGGGAGTGCGGGTGTCCTGCAGTGCGGACTGGGCTGCAGCAGAGCACAGCGGAGATGCGCGCCCCTCCTCCGCCAGCTCCTCCACCTCCTCTCAGACTCTCCGCTGCGTCCTCCGCGAGCTCACTTCCGGATTCTGCAATTAGCAAAGCCCCTTCTCCGGACCGCCCACGCCCTCGCCCACCTCCCCCTCCGTCCTGAGGCGCGGGCCCGGGGCACGGGCACCGGGAAAGCCCGGGGGCCTTGCGAGGGTGGCCAGCGCCAGCGCTGAGCGGCCTCCTAGCCTGGCTCCCCGAGCGGGTGTCCACCTGCTGCCTGGCTGCAAAAAGATCATCAGCCCTAAACCCCGGCTGCACTCTCGGGTCACTTCGCTGGCTTCCTGATTGTGCCCAAAGCCGGGAACCAGCTTCCCCAGCACAGGCCTGGGCTGAGATGCTTGCCCGCGATCTGTTTAAGCAGTCTCCTCCTCTCCAGGCAGGGTCCGCCATTGCATGATGGCACCCACGAATCACTTAGACCTGGATGTTTTTTGGTGTTTGGTTTCTTTTTTGGTTATTGGTTACTACATGACCTCCATGGTAGGTGATCCACAAAGGGAGTGAAAAGAGGACGCCTGATGCATACGCATATGGCCATTCTAGAAAAAGAGCTTGGGGTTCTCTGGGAAGCGCGGCATTGGTCCTTGCACTATGGTTTTGCTGCATCAAATAGTTCCTTCTTCTTCAAATATAAATATATAAATATATTGATCAAGTCACTCGCATGTCTTAGGAGAATGTCATACCTTTAGTAGCAAACTTGAAATCTTGGACATTGGTTTTGATTTTTGTTTTGGTTTGATTTGGTTCGGTTTTTGTAATTTTAAAAATCCCTCCAGCCCTTGGCTGTGTCTGACCTGAGTGCTTTCTGCTGTTTCTGCAACAAAACTGTCAGGGCAGCGAAAACTCTCATTGTTAACAGTGGCGCCCCCTTCTGAACACTTTGTTAATAAAAAGCTTTTTTTTTTTTTTTTTTTTTTGGCTATTGTAAATGTGAAACAACATTGAGGTATTTCAAAGAGGTGAACCACAGGTAAATTTCTCTAAGTGTGGGTGAGGGTTACTCAAAAAGAAACTTGACAAGGCTTTTAAAGATACCGACAATCATTATAACATAACGTGACTGATTGTTACCGTGCTCTTAACCTGGCAAACACTTGTTGGCTTCCAAGAAAGACGAACATAGTTGAGATGGTTCTAGCGGCCTTCTAGCACAGGGTCTCATGAGGCAGGGATTCTAGCCACTGGCTGTGCAAGGCATGAGGCCTGTTAGTGATTCTATTTTTTCTTCTGCAGAATGGGTCTTTCTGCATTCCAGGTCCTTTCTACCCCAATAAATAATGCGGCGATTCTCTCAGTGAGTTGTACTTTTGGTTTAAACAGCCAACTGTCTCTTAAAAAGGACTTTTGTTTAAAGTCCTTTAAAAAAAAAGTCCTTTCAAAAAAAACTTTTTTTTAAATTTTTATTTTTTAATCCCATATGTTTACTCTGATCCTGGAACTTTGTCATTTTGACCTTCTCTGCTGATTAAAATATTCTTCATCATCAGCACCTACTGCTCTCCTCTCCTGGTGGTCTCTCCGGAAGCGGTCTTCTCTAGCTCTTCTAGCAGAGGATGGGCACTTCCCCTCTACCCCTGTTGCCAGACCAACCTTACCTATCCTGCAGGGTCAGGTCGGCCTGGCCTTTTATCTGTTGTTCTCTTCTGAGTGGTTAGTTTTTCATAGATACCGTGCTTTGCTTTTGTCAGGATTTACCCTGGACTATCAAAACCCTTATCTTGTGCCAGTGAATCCTAAGAAACAGACCTGATGAGAGAACCAGGAACTCGAACAGATCATATTTATCCTGAATGTTCCGTCCAAAATGAAGAATACATTTCTGAGGAGCCTCAAGATGTCTTAGAAGGGAAGTTTCACCAACTCTGTCACGTAGGGGCATCCATTCTGATTCTGTGTCAATTTTCCTACTTTCCCAGCTAGTAATTCTCTTCCTCAGAAAGCCCACTCTCAACCGTTTCCTCTCTCAAAGGCAGTTGCTCTTAGAGTCTGCACATGGCACTTGGGGCCTGCTGGTCGTTGGCTACTGCCCTCTGTACCTTGGGTCTAACAGCTTCGGGGCATCAAGATGAAATCGTCTCTTGTTCTAAGACTTACTATAGTTTGGGGCACATGGTAAGCAATAATCACTTTTTTAGTTGATCCAAGGGTTCGACCTTTCTTAATTATTCTAGTACCACAGTTTACTTGTTCTAAGATTTGTCCTCCCCCCCCCATTCTAATAACTCTTGCACTTGATGACATATCCTAGTTTAACTGACAGCATTTCTCTTTCTTAGTCGAACATAAACTATCGTGCATCTTACCCTTGATGAAAGCTAGGTTGCAATTAAATACTCTATTATGGTTACGATTCTGATATTTGAAATCCTCCGGTAGCTCCCTGTGCCCCCACAGTGTAGTACCTCACCTTCTCGGCATAGTATACAAACCAGCTCACCCCCAGTGTTAACCCCGGGGCTCAGCCTCCATCCCCAGGTGATGCTGCCAGATCAGCTGCCCGTTGTCCTGAACTTGCTGTAGATTCCCGAATGCACTGTGCTGCCCCCTGGCACTTTGAAAGTGACACACTCATCCCCATTCTTCGCTTTGCCCTTGTCTATCACCTCCCCTCAAAATCTGTTCCTAAGTGCCTTTTCCCAGCTCCAACCTACCCTTGGCAGTCTTTTATCTCCCTGTGGTAAAACCTGTCACACTGCACCTTGGACATGCCCGTTGTCCCCCTGAGAAGAGAAAAGGGACAGTGAGGGCCCCCCAGCATTTGCAGCTCTAGTGCAGAGCCCCATGCCTGGCTTGCAGGAAATGCCAGATCATGAAGACAAACGGAGATCATCCTCTGGCTAAAACCAGCTCTTCTTTGCCTACCGCAGGATCTGGATCAATACTGAGCAGCCCGTTATTATTGCTGTTTTTCTAGGGATTTTTTACCCATATATTTCCCAGGTCTTGACTCTTTTGGTAGCACTTTAATTCAGGCTTCAACCACTTCCTAGTCAGATCAGGTGAAATCATTTTCCTTCCCATAGCCTCGGTGTATTTCACACCTAGCAAATCTTTTTTGAAAGATCTTATTTACCCATTTGACAGATCAAAAGTAGGTAGAGAGGCAGGCAGAGAGAGGGGTGGGGGAGCAGGCTCCCCGCTGAGCAGAGAGCCCGATGTGGGGCTCCATCCCAGGACCCTGAAATCATGACCTGAGCCGAAGGCAGAGGCCTAAACCACTGAGCCACCCAGGAGCCCCCATATCTCGTAATTTTTAATCAACGTGCAAAAAGTATTGTACATATTGATGAAGTTCAAACAAATTCTGTGAAACCGTAGATGGACTTAATGATACTATTATGTATCAAATATTGTAAAAATTAAGCAAGGAAATAGCACACATAAAATAACCAAAGCATACAAACTTGGGTAGATACAATAGGTGTGATCATGTTCTACTTCAAAAAGAGATGAGTTAATAGATAAATAGAAGTAACTAGACTTTTTAGACGTTAATAAAACTTTGCCTGTTATTTCTTAGCTATATAAAATAGATGGTTTTCTAACAAAAACGCTTATCTTAAAAATATTTAAAAATAAATTTCAGGCTACTCATAAGGTTCTATTTACTTTTCCACTGAAGGAAAAGCTGGTTGTTGTAGTTGTAGTTGTTTGTTTGTTTTAGTCTCCTCCTAGTTTTTATTATTATAATGTGGAATGAGGAATGTTAAATTGAAAAGTGAATCATTTTATAGACAAAATTCATTACTTGATTCACTTCCTGGTACAGCAGATGGAACTCCTGAAAACATGCCCTTTTGCCTTACAGAAGAGTAACAGTTATGCTTACTTCTGAAACATGCTTGGTGGTGGCCCTAAATGGTGACACCATACTAAACATTTTGAATATTTGCAATTAATTTTTATAGTCATAGGGCTCCAAAAGGCGCTGCTAGTCTCTTAGTAGGTATTTCAATAAAGCTAAAAGTTGCCTGACTGTTTAAAAATATTAACAAGGCACAAAACATGGCAGAAGTATTGTCCTCAGATATTATTTTTTTCCATATGCTCCTGATTCCAGACATGACAAGTTATTTTTTTAAATTTTTTTATAAAAGATTTTATTTATTTCTTTGACAGAGATCACAAGTAGGCAGGGTCAGGCAGAGTGAGAGGGGGGAAGCAGGCTCCCCTGCTGAGCTGAGAGCCCGATGTGGGACTCCATCCAAGGATTCTGGGATCATGACCTGAGCCGAAGGCAGAGGCTTTAACCCACTGAGCCACCCAGGTGCCCCCATGACAAGTTATTTTTTTTTAAAGATTTTATTTATTTATTTGACAGAGAGAGAGATTACAAGTAGGCAGAGAGGCAGGCAAAGAGAGAGAGGAGGTAGCAGGCTCCCCGTTGAGCAGAGAGCCCAATGTGGGGCTCCATCCCTGGACCCTGAGATCATGACCTGAGCTGAAGGCAGCGGCTTAACCCACAAGCCACCCAGGAACCCGACAAGTTATTTTTGATAGATATATATATACACAATGTATTTTCCAGTTATAAGAAAAATGGTTCTGCTCTTTTTAACCTTTTTTTAAAAATTACATAATTTTTTTAAATTTAAATTTTGTTTTTTAATGTTTTACCTTTCTTTTCTTTTTTTTAAAAAAGATTTTATTTATTTATTTGACAGACAGAGATCACAAGTAGGCAGAGAGACAGGTAGATAGAGAGAGAGAGAGAGAGAAGCAGGCTTCCTGCGGAGCAGAGAGCCCGATGCAGGGCTCAATTCCAGGACCCTGAGATCATGACCCGAGCCGAAGGCAGCAGCCCAAACCACTGAGCCACCCAGGCACCCCAATGTTTTACTTTTCAATATACTACTTAGAATATAAACCCTATTCCATTTTGTAAGAAGGTTACCATTTAAAAAATGTTAATTTTCTCATTGTGTCTTCCCCTCTCATTGCTTTCTTTTGAATAAAACATTTCACAATAAACATAACTGATGCTTTCCTTTTGATGGTCCCTCTGTTGGGCATATTGTATATGAGCCATGACAATTAGTTTTACAACATTTATTCATGTTTGTTGATATGTTTTATCATAACGAATTTTCCCTCCCTTATCTAGATTCCCCAGCTTTCAGACAGGTGGACACTTAATAAACCATACCCAAGGGATGTATCAAGTACTTCTTAGACATCTCTCAGATCCTTGAGGTCTCATTTTGCCTAGGGATTTGCAATAGGTTCTGCCAGAGGCACCACTGTGACAACTGATGTCCATGGTCTATCTCCTGCTAAGCTCAAGAGGTCACTGGTTTCCAAGTTTATCTATACAATTAATGCACTCCATCAAGTTCTTTTTTTTTTTTTAATATTAACAAACTTATTTTAAAGTTTATATGGAGAGGCAAAGACACACAATAGTCAACATAGTGTTGAAGGAGAACAAAGCCTGAGGACTGACTTCAAAGTTTACCATAACGATGGGGCGCCTGGTTGGCTCAGTGGGTTAAGCTTCTGCCTTTGGCTCAGGTCATGATCCCAGGGGCCTGGGGTCGAGTCCCGTATTGGGCTCTCTGCTCAGCAGGGAGCCTGCTTCTCCTCATTTCTCTCCCTGTCTGTCTCTCTGCCTATTTGTGATCTCTCTCTCTGTCAAATAAATAAATAAACCTTTAAAAAAAGTATACCATCACGATAATTGGAAGCAAGATATTGTAATACCACAGAAAGACTAGATTAAAGGAACAGAATATATATTATCAATTATATTTTATATTTCATATAAAAGCAAAAGCAATACAAGAGAGCAAAATACAATCTTTTAAACAAATGGTTCTGGAGTAATGGTGAAGCTAAATGTAAAAATATAAAATAAAAATAAAATAAATAATAAAATAAAATAAATCCAGGCAGTTATCATACACTCTTCACAAAAATTAACTCAGATTAAATTATAAACCTAAACATGAAACATGTAGAAGGTAATATAGAAGAAAATTTAAATGACCTTGGTTTTGGAAATAACTTTAGCTACAGAAGCACAAGCACTGAATTTAAAAATGTCTACTCTGTGAAACAATGCCAAGAGAATGAAAAGGCAAAGCACAGACTGTGAGAAAAAATTTGCAAAATACACATCTGGCCAAGGACTGTTAATCAAAAAGACACAAAGACCCCTTAAAACTCAACAATCGTGGAAAAACCTGATTAAAAATGAGCCAAAGACCTTAGCAGATACCTCACCAAAGAAAATATTACAGATGGCAAATAAGCATATAAAAAGATGCTTCACATCCTATGTCATCAGGAAAATGCAAATTAAAACAAAAAAGAGACACCAGTACATACCCAGAATCCAGAACACTGACAACAGAACACGAAATGTTGGTGAGGATGTGGAGCAACAGGAATGTTCTTCCATGTCTATTGAGAATAAAGAATGGAAAACAACTTGGCAGTTTCTTACAAAACTAAACATATTCTTGCCAGATGATTCAGCAGTAGCAGTTCTTGGTATTTATCCAAAGAAGATGAAACCTATACCCACAAAGATGTCTATAGTAGTTTGATTCATTACTGACAAAAGCTTGGAAGCAACCAAGATATCCTTTCATAGGTGAAAGTTCAAATCAAGTGTAGTACATGCAAACAATGGAATCTTATTTAATGCTAGAGAAATGAATTACCAAGCCATGAAAAGATATGGATATAAATATTTAATAAATATTTGATTTTAGGCTTCTACCAGTCTATCAATAGTATTAGTATATTTTAACAGTGAATGCTCAGCATCCAAGAATTTACCTAATAAAATATTTGGGGTTCCATATTTTAAATACTTCAACCTCTATGATTATATTCCTAATAATTTTGAATTGGGGTAAATAAACCTTAATTTTTTGTAACTTGTTTCTTATTGCAAAAGAGCTCAATGAAATTTTAGAAAATAAAAATTTACCAAAAAAAAGTTTAGTTTACTATTGCCAAATAATTTAAAACTTTACCTTATATTCAAATACATATATTTTTCTAAATTGATTTATAGGCTACTAAAACCAAAAACTTTTAGTTATACTAGATTTCATATCATGCAATCAATGCCAGAAAGCCATCTGGCGATGACTTGTCTTAAATAGAGTTAAGATGGGTGTTATTACAATGCAAGATGGAAACAAAGATAGTATAACAATTGAGTGTTACATAACTTTTCTGTTTTGATCAAGTTACTAATCTACAAAAGGCTTTTATCGGTGACACACTTGGGAATTTAACAAAACTTTTAAACTAGCATGTGCGACTCATTCCTAGAAAACAACACAATCAATAACACTTTCTTTAGATGAAATCATGACTATTTCTCCATTTGAATAAAAAAGGGAGCAACCCCAATAAGTTTATTGAACATGAAAAGTTGAAATGCTATAATGCTCCTAAGGAATTAAATGGTCCAGTCATGAATTACAAAAAAAGGATATAAATTACCAAAGTGTTTGTATAATTGCAATTGCCCATTATCGTTCAAGAGTGTAGGCTTGTACAAGAACTCTATAAAAGAACTCCACTTCTAAACCGTGGAAAATATGTTCCCTTTCCCCCTATATACAACTATTAAGCCATTCATTTAGCTTTTAAAATATCCACTTAATACAGGCTTTTTACTCATTTGCACAAATACCCAGGAAGTGAAGGAGGGTGTTATACAAATATTAAAGGAAAAGATTGCTCTAGGCAGAGCAAGTAAGTATATAGTCTATAGACTTTGTGTGAACAGCTGGTCTGTTACTTTTGAGGAAAAACAAGGAGGCCAATCAGGAGTTCATAGTGGTGGAGAGAGGAAGAACGTATTGATGTATGACCCTCTAGTACATTGAAACGCCTTCAGTTTTTATTTAATATGAAAGGGGAAGATACCAAAAGACTTTCAACAGCAGAATAAAATCATGTGACTTGATTTTTAGGTTAAGTTGCTGTACCAAAATAAATTTGCAGGGAGAAAGGAGTGCAGTATGTGTGGAAGTGGGGTTATCAATCAAGTCAATAATTCAGGAACATATGATGGTGTTTTTCACATACTGGGTGGTAATAGAAGTGGTGAGGTATGGTTTTTATTTTGTATCTATTTTGATGGTGAATATTCTGGTGAACAGGATGGGGTATGTGCAGGACAGACAATATCAACATTTATTTTACCTGCACAAACAGAAGGGTGGAGTCTTCATTCCCTGATATGGAGAGAATTCTGAGTTCAAATGTTCTTTCTGATTAAATGGCATAGTGATGATGAGGATTTAGTCAGACAGTGAAAGAGAGCAGTAAGCATAGTGTTAAGCGGTAAGACATTATAATACATTTGAACATCAAAAAAAGTTGTGTTGGATCACCCGTTTATGTGAGTAAATAAATAAATAAAGCTTCCTGGGGTTCTGATAGAGGTAAAGAAGACTACTATATGATCCAAAGGGGCACGTGCACCAAATGTTTATAGCAGCAATATCCACAATAGCCAAACTATGGAAAGAACCTAGATGCCCATCAACAAATGAATGGTATATATTTCAAATTCAAGTCAGAGATGAAAGAAACATCTGGACTCGGTCCTCAGGTACAGGCAGTATTCTGAACTGAGGCTAGAACCAGAGACCATTCGAATGAAAGGCCTCCACAGGTGGGCTCCGACTCAGTTTCCTGTATGTATATTCATTCATGAAATCGCTCTGCGGGTCAACATGCAGAACAAAACCATTTAATAAAAGTGACAATGAGGAGAGGAAAGGGAGGCCAGAAGGCTTGTGAATGTGGAGAGAGGAAGAGCCAGGGGAGGAGGGGGGCGGGGGGGGGGGGCGGAAAAACTGAGAATCCCTCCCTATGCTCCTTGCTGCCAGGGAGGTCTGAGGGACTAGTTTCTACCTGGGATCCCAAGTCCAGTACAAAAGTGGCGGGGCCACAGCTCGGGATGAGGGAAGAGGGTCCTCGGCACACGCGCGTGGGGGTGCCAAACGAAGGGGGCTATTGTGCTCGCTGCGGGGGGCACCTCGCCTGGCTCCATCCCCCGCCCGACCCCGTGGGGACCCGGGTGCGGCGCGTGGTCCGGGGTGGTCCCGCTGCCCCGGGGGTCGCGGGAGGCTGGGTCCCGACACCCCCGCGAGCTCGCCGCCCGCGCTTTCTGCTCCAGGTGAGGGCGCAGCGCGGTGTCACTTTACCTCCTCGCAGAGGGTCGTCCTGAGAAGCCATGGGGCAGGGCGGGGCAGCGGGCCGGGCCGTGGGAGCAGGACAGCGCGGCCTCAGGAGCTGGGCTGGAGCGCGGGAGTGCGGGTGTCCTGCAGTGCGGACTGGGCTGCAGCAGAGCACAGCGGAGCTGCGCGCCCCTCCTCCGCCAGCTCCTCCACCTCCTCTCAGACTCTCCGCTGCGTCCTCCGCGAGCTCACTTCCGGATTCTGCAATTAGCAAAGCCCCTTCTCCGGACCGCCCACGCCCTCGCCCACCTCCCCCTCCGTCCTGAGGTGCGGGCCCGGGGCACGGGCACCGGGAAAGCCCGGGGGGCTTGCGAGGGTGGCCAGCGCCAGCGCTGAGCGGCCTCCTAGCCTGGCTCCCCGAGCGGGTGTCCACCTGCTGCCTGGCTGCAAAAAGATCATCAGCCCTAAACCCCGGCTGCACTCTCGGGTCACTTCGCTGGCTTCCTGATTGTGCCCAAAGCCGGGAACCAGCTTCCCCAGCTCAGGCCTGGGCTGAGATGCTTGCCCACGATCTGTTTAAGCAGTCTCCTCCTCTCCAGGCAGGGTCCGCCATTGCATGATGGCACCCACGAATCACTTCGACCTGGATGTTTTTTGGTTTTTGGTTTCTTTTTTGGTTATTGGTTATTACATGACCTCCATGGTAGGTGATCCACAAAGGGAGTGAAAAGAGGACGCCTGATGCATACGCATATGGCCATTCTAGAAAAAGAGCTTGGGGTTCTCTGGGAAGCGCGGCATTGGTCCTTGCACTATGGTTTTGCTGCATCAAATAGTTCCTTCTTCTTCAAATATAAATATATAAATATATTGATCAAGTCACTCGCATGTCTTAGGAGAATGTCATAACTTTAGTAGCAAACTTGAAATCTTGGACATTGGTTTTGATTTTTGTTTTGGTTTGATTTGGTTCGGTTTTTGTAATTTTAAAAATCCCTCCAGCCCCCGGCTGTGTCTGACCTGAGTGCTTTCTGCTGTTTCTGCAACAAAACTGTCAGGGCAGCGAAAACTCTCATTGTTAACAGTGGCGCCCCCTTCTGAACACTTTGTTAATAAAAAGCTTTTTTTTTTTTTTTTTTTTTTTTTTTGGCTATTGTAAATGTGAAACAACAATGAGGTATTTCAAAGAGGTGAACCACAGGTAAATTTCTCTAAGTGTGGGTGAGGGTTACTCAAAAAGAAACTTGACAAGGCTTTTAAAGATACCGACAATCATTATAACATAACGTGACTGATTGTTACCGTGCTCTTAACCTGGCAAACACTTGTTGGCTTCCAAGAAAGACGAACATAGTTGAGATGGTTCTAGCGGCCTTCTAGCACAGGGTCTCATGAGGCAGGGATTCTAGCCACTGGCTGTGCAAGGCATGAGGCCTGTTAGTGATTCTATTTTTTCTTCTGCAGAATGGGTCTTTCTGCATTGCAGGTCCTTTCTACCCCAATAAATAATGCGGCGATTCTCTCAGTGAGTTGTACTTTTGGTTTAAACAGCCAGCCGTCTCTTAAAAAGGACTTTTGTTTAAAGTCCTTTAAAAAAAAAGTCCTTTCAAAAAAAACTTTTTTTTTTAATTTTTATTTTTTAATCCCATATGTTTACTCTGATCCTGGAACTTTGTCATTTTGACCTTCTCTGCTGATTAAAATATTCTTCATCATCAGCACCTACTGCTCTCCTAACCTGGTGGTCTCTCCGGAAGCGGTCTTCTCTAGCAATTCTAGCAGAGGATGGGCACTTCCCCTCTACCCCTGTTGCCAGACCAACCTTACCTATCCTGCAGGGTCAGGTCGGCCTGGCCTTTTATCTGTTGTTCTCTTCTGAGTGGTTAGTTTTTCATAGATACCGTGCTTTGCTTTTGTCAGGATTTACCCTGGACTATCAAAACCCTTATCTTGTGCCAGTGAATCCTAAGAAACAGACCTGATGAGAGAACCAGGAACTCGAACAGATCATATTTATCCTGAATGTTCCGTCCAAAATGAAGAATACATTTCTGAGGAGCCTCAAGATGTCTTAGAAGGGAAGTTTCACCAACTCTGTCACGTAGGGGCATCAATTCTGATTCTGTGTCAATTTTCCTACTTTCCCAGCTAGTAATTCTCTTCCTCAGAAAGCCCACTCTCAACCGTTTCCTCTCTCAAAGGCAGTTGCTCTTCGAGTCTGCACATGGCACTTGGGGCCTGCTGGTCGTTGGCTACTGCCCTCTGTACCTTGGGTCTAACAGCTTCGGGGCATCAAGATGAAATCGTCTCTTGTTCTAAGACTTACTATAGTTTGGGGCACATGGTAAGCAATAATCACTTTTTTAGTTGATCCAAGGGTTCGACCTTTCTTAATTATTCTAGTACCACAGTTTACTTGTTCTAAGATTTGCCCCCCCCCCATTCTAATAACTCTTGCACTTGATGACATATCCTAGTTTAACTGACAGCATTTCTCTTTCTTAGTCGAACATAAACTATAGTGCATCTTACCCTTGATGAAAGCTAGGTTGCAATTGAATACTCTATTATGGTTACGATTCTGATATTTGAAATCCTCCGGTAGCTCCCTGTGCCCCCACAGTGTAGTACCTCACCTTCTCGGCATAGTATACAAACCAGCTCACCCCCAGTGTTAACCCCGGGGCTCAGCCTCTATCCCCAGGTGATGCTGCCAGATCAGCTGCCCGTTGTCCTGAACTTGCTGTAGATTCCCGAATGCACTGTGCTGCCCCCTGGCACTTTGAAAGTGACACACTCATCCCCATTCTTCGCTTTGCCCTTGTCTATCACCTCCCCTCAAAATCTGTTCCTAAGTGCCTTTTCCCAGCTCCAACCTACCCTTGGCAGTCTTTTATCTCCCTGTGGTAAAACCTGTCACACTGCACCATGGACATGCCCGTTGTCCCCCTGAGAAGAGAAAAGGGACAGTGAGGGCCCCCCAGCATTTGCAGCTCTAGTGCAGAGCCCCATGCCTGGCTTGCAGGAAATGCCAGATCATGAAGACAAACGGAGATCATCCTCTGGCTAAAACCAGCTCTTCTTTGCCTACCGCAGGATCTGGATCAATACTGAGCAGCCCGTTATTATTGCTGTTTTTCTAGGGATTTTTTACCCATATATTTCCCAGGTCTTGACTCTTTTTGTAGCACTTTAATTCAGGTTTCAACCACTTCCTAGTCAGATCAGGTGAAATCATTTTCCTTCCCATAGCCTCGGTGTATTTCACACCTAGCAAATCTTTTTTGAAAGATCTTATTTACCCATTGGACAGATCAAAAGTAGGTAGAGAGGCAGGCAGAGAGAGGGGTGGGGGAGCAGGCTCCCCGCTGAGCAGAGAGCCCGATGTGGGGCTCCATCCCAGGACCCTGAAATCATGACCTGAGCCGAAGGCAGAGGCCTAAACCACTGAGCCACCCAGGAGCCCCCATATCTCGTAATTTTTAATCAACGTGCAAAAAGTATTGTACATATTGATGAAGTTCAAACAAATTCTGTGAAACCGTAGATGGACTTAAAGATACTATTATGTATCAAATATTGTAAAAATTAAGCAAGGAAATAGCACACATAAAATAACCAAAGCATACAAACTTGGGTAGATACAATAGGTGTGATCATGTTCTACTTCATAAAGAGATGAGTTAATAGATAAATAGAAGTAACTAGACTTTTTAGACGTTAATAAAACTTTGCCTGTTATTTCTTAGCTATATAAAATAGATGGTTTTCTAACAAAAACGCTTATCTTAAAAATATTTAAAAATAAATTTCAGGCTACTCATAAGGTTCTATTTACTTTTCCACTGAAGGAAAAGCTGGTTGTTGTAGTTGTAGTTGTTTGTTTGTTTTAGTCTCCTCCTAGTTTTTATTATTATAATGTGGAATGAGGAATGTTAAATTGAAAAGTGAATCATTTTATAGACAAAATTCATTACTTGATTCACTTCCTGGTACAGCAGATGGAACTCCTGAAAACATGCCCTTTTGCCTTACAGAAGAGTAACAGTTATGCTTACTTCTGAAACATGCTTGGTGGTGGCCCTAAATAGTGACACCATACTAAACATTTTGAATATTTGCAATTAATTTTTATAGTCATAGGGCTCCAAAAGGCGCTGCTAGTCTCTTAGTAGGTATTTCAATAAAGCTAAAAGTTGCCTGACTGTTTAAAAATATTAACAAGGCACAAAACATGGCAGAAGTATTGTCCTCAGATATCATTTTTTTCCATATGCTCCTGATTCCAGACATGACAAGTTATTTTTTTAAATTTTTTTATAAAAGATTTTATTTATTTCTTGGACAGAGATCACAAGTAGGCAGGGTCAGGCAGAGTGAGAGGGGGGAAGCAGGCTCCCTGCTGAGCTGAGAGCCCGATGTGGGACTCGATCCAAGGATTCTGGGATCATGACCTGAGCCGAAGGCAGAGGCTTTAACCCACTGAGCCACCCAGGTGCCCCCATGACAAGTTATTTTTTTTTTAAAGATTTTATTTATGTATTTGACAGAGAGAGAGATTACAAGTAGGCAGAGAGGCAGGCAAAGAGAGAGAGGAGGTAGCAGGCTCCCCGTTGAGCAGAGAGCCCAATGTGGGGCTCCATCCCTGGACCCTGAGATCATGACCTGAGCTGAAGGCAGCGGCTTAACCCACAAGCCACCCAGGAACCCGACAAGTTATTTTTGATAGATATATATATACAATGTATTTTCCAGTTATAAGAAAAATGGTTCTGCTCTTTTTAACCTTTTTTAAAAATTACATAATTTTTTTAAATTTAAATTTTATTTTTTAATGTTTTACCTTTCTTTTCTTTTTTTTAAAAAGATTTTATTTATTTATTTGACAGACAGAGATCACAAGTAGGCAGAGAGACAGGCAGAGAGAGAGAGAGAGAGAGAAGCAGGCTTCCTGCGGAGCAGAGAGCCCGATGCAGGGCTCAATTCCAGGACCCTGAGATCATGACCCGAGCCGAAGGCAGCAGCCCAAACCACTGAGCCACCCAGGCACCCCAATGTTTTACTTTTCAATATACTACTTAGAATATAAACCCTATTCCATTTTGTAAGAAGGTTACCATTTAAAAAATGTTAATTTTCTCATTGTGTCTTCCCCTCTCATTGCTTTATTTTGAATAAAACATTTCACAATAAACATAACTGATGCTTTCCTTTTGATGGTCCCTCTGTTGGTCATATTGTATATGAGCCATGACAATTAGTTTTACAACATTTATTCATGTTTGTTGATATGTTTTATCATAACTAATTTTCCCTCCCTTATCTAGATTCCCCAGCTTTCAGACAGGTGGACACTTAATAAACCATACCCAAGGGATGTATCAAGTACTTCTTAGACATCTCTCAGATCCTTGAGGTCTCATTTTGCCTAGGGATTTGCAATAGGTTCTGCCAGAGGCACCACTGTGACAACTGATGTCCATGGTCTATCTCCTGCTAAGCTCAAGAGGTCACTGGTTTCCAAGTTTATCTATACAATTAATGCACTCCATCAAGTTCTTTTTTTTTTTTTAATATTAACAAACTTATTTTAAAGTTTATATGGAGAGGCAAAGACTCACAATAGTCAACATAGTGTTGAAGGAGAACAAAGCCTGAGGACTGACTTCAAAGTTTACCATAACGATGGGGCGCCTGGTTGGCTCAGTGGGTTAAGCTTCTGCCTTTGGCTCAGGTCATGATCCCAGGGGCCTGGGGTCGAGTCCCGTATTGGGCTCTCTGCTCAGCAGGGAGCCTGCTTCTCCTCATTTCTCTCCCTGTCTGTCTCTCTGCCTATTTGTGATCTCTCTCTCTGTCAAATAAATAAATAAACCTTTAAAAAAAGTATACCATAACGATAATTGGAAGCAAGATATTGTAATACCACAGAAAGACTAGATTAAAGGAACAGAATATATATTATCAATTATATTTTATATTTAATATAAAAGCAAAAGCAATACAAGAGAGCAAAATACAATCTTTTAAACAAATGGTTCTGGAGTAATGGTGAAGCTAAATGTAAAAATATAAAATAAAAATAAAATAAATAATAAAATAAAATAAATCCAGGCAGATATCATACACTCTTCACAAAAATTAACTCAGATTAAATTATAAACCTAAACATGAAACATGTAGAAGGTAATATAGAAGAAAATTTAAATGACCTTGGTTTTGGAAATAACTTTAGCTACAGAAGCACAAGCACTGAATTTAAAAATGTCTACTCTGTGAAACAATGCCAAGAGAATGAAAAGGCAAAGCACAGACTGTGAGAAAAAATTTGCAAAATACACATCTGGCAAAGGACTGTTAATCAAAAAGACACAAAGACCCCTTAAAACTCAACAATCGTGGAAAAACCTGATTAAAAATGAGCCAAAGACCTTAGCAGATACCTCACCAAAGAAAATATTACAGATGGCAAATAAGCATATAAAAAGATGCTTCACATCCTATGTCATCAGGAAAATGCAAATTAAAACAAAAAAGAGACACCAGTACATACCCAGAATCCAGAACACTGACAACAGAACACGAAATGTTGGTGAGGATGTGGAGCAACAGGAATGTTCTTCCATGTCTATTGAGAATAAAGAATGGAAAACAACTTGGCAGTTTCTTACAAAACTAAACATATTCTTGCCAGATGATTCAGCAGTAGCAGTTCTTGGTATTTATCCAAAGAAGATGAAACCTATACCCACAAAGATGTCTATAGTAGTTTGATTCATTACTGACAAAAGCTTGGAAGCAACCAAGATATCCTTTCATAGGTGAAAGTTCAAATCAACTGTAGTACATGCAAACAATGGAATCTTATTTAATGCTAGAGAAATGAATTACCAAGCCATGAAAAGATATGGATATAAATATTTAATAAATATTTGATTTTAGGCTTCTACCAGTCTATCAATAGTATTAGTATATTTTAACAGTGAATGCTCAGCATTCAAGAATTTACCTAATAAAATATTTGGGGTTCCATATTTTAAATACTTCAACCTCTATGATTATATTCCTAATAATTTTGAATTGGGGTAAATAAACCTTAATTTTTTGTAACTTGTTTCTAATTGCAAAAGAGCTCAATGAAATTTTAGAAAATAAAAATTTACCAAAAAAAAGTTTAGTTTACTATTGCCAAATAATTTAAAACTTTACCTTATATTCAAATACATATATTTTTCTAAATTGATTTATAGGCTACTAAAACCAAAAACTTTTAGTTATACTAGATTTCATATCATGCAATCAATGCCAGAAAGCCATCTGGTGATGACTTGTCTTAAATAGAGTTAAGATGGGTGTTATTACAATGCAAGATGGAAACAAAGATAGTATAACAATTGAGTGTTACATAACTTTTCTGTTTTGATCAAGTTACTAATCTACAAAAGGCTTTTATCGGTGACACACTTGGGAATTTAACAAAACTTTTAAACTAGCATGTGCGACTCATTCCTAGAAAACAACACAATCAATAACACTTTCTTTAGATGAAATCATGACTATTTCTCCATTTGAATAAAAAAGGGAGCAACCCCAATAAGTTTATTGAACATGAAAAGTTGAAATGCTATAATGCTCCTAAGGAATTAAATGGTCCAGTCATGAATTACAAAAAAAGGATATAAATTACCAAAATGTTTGTATAATTGCAATTGCCCATTATCGTTCAAGAGTGTAGGCTTGTACAAGAACTCTATAAAAGAACTCCACTTCTAAACCGTGGAAAATATGTTCCCTTTCCCCCTATATACAACTATTAAGCCATTCATTTAGCTTTTAAAATATCCACTTAATACAGGCTTTTTACTCATTTGCACAAATACCCAGGAAGTGAAGGAGGGTGTTATACAAATATTAAAGGAAAAGATTGCTCTAGGCAGAGCAAGTAAGTATATAGTCTATAGACTTTGTGTGAACAGCTGGTCTGTTACTTTTGAGGAAAAACAAGGAGGCCAATCAGGAGTTCATAGTGGTGGAGAGAGGAAGAACGTATTGATGTATGACCCTCTAGTACATTGAAACGCCTTCAGTTTTTATTTAATATGAAAGGGGAAGATACCAAAAGACTTTCAACAGCAGAATAAAATCATGTGACTTGATTTTTAGGTTAAGTTGCTGTACCAAAATAAATTTGCAGGGAGAAAGGAGTGCAGTATGTGTGGAAGTGGGGTTATCAATCAAGTCAATAATTCAGGAACATATGATGGTGTTTTTCACATACTGGGTGGTAATAGAAGTGGTGAGGTATGGTTTTTATTTTGTATCTATTTTGATGGTGAATATTCTGGTGAACAGGATGGGGTATGTGCAGGACAGACAATATCAACATTTATTTTACCTGCACAAACAGAAGGGTGGAGTCTTCATTCCCTGATATGGAGAGAATTCTGAGTTCAAATGTTCTTTCTGATTAAATGGCATAGTGATGATGAGGATTTAGTCAGACAGTGAAAGAGAGCAGTAAGCATAGTGTTAAGCGGTAAGACATTATAATACATTTGAACATCAAAAAAAGTTGTGTTGGATCACCCGTTTATGTGAGTAAATAAATAAATAAAGCTTCCTGGGGTTCTGATAGAGGTAAAGAAGACTACTATATGATCCAAAGGGGCACGTGCACCAAATGTTTATAGCAGCAATATCCACAATAGCCAAACTATGGAAAGAACCTAGATGCCCATCAACAAATGAATGGTATATATTTCAAATTCAAGTCAGAGATGAAAGAAACATCTGGACTCGGTCCTCAGGTACAGGCAGTATTCTGAACTGAGGCTAGAACCAGAGACCATTCGAATGAAAGGCCTCCACAGGTGGGCTCCGACTCAGTTTCCTGTATGTATATTCATTCATGAAATCGCTCTGCGGGTCAACATGCAGAACAAAACCATTTAATAAAAGTGACAATGAGGAGAGGAAAGGGAGGCCAGAAGGCTTGTGAATGTGGAGAGAGGAAGAGCCAGGGGAGGAGGGGGGCGGGGGGGGGGGGGGGGGCGGAAAAACTGAGAATCCCTCCCTATGCTCCTTGCTGCCAGGGAGGTCTGAGGGACTAGTTTCTACCTGGGATCCCAAGTCCAGTACAAAAGTGGCGGGGCCACAGCTCGGGATGAGGGAAGAGGGTCCTCGGCACACGCGCGTGGGGGTGCCAAACGAAGGGGGCTATTGTGCTCGCTGCGGGGGGCACCTCGCCTGGCTCCATCCCCAGCCCGACCCCGTGGGGACCCGGGTGCGGCGCGTGGTCCGGGGTGGTCCCGCTGCCCCGGGGGTCGCGGGAGGCTGGGTCCCGACACCCCCGCGAGCTCGCCGCCCGCGCTTTCTGCTCCAGGTGAGGGCGCAGCGCGGTGTCACTTTACCTCCTCGCAGAGGGTCGTCCTGAGAAGCCATGGGGCAGGGCGGGGCAGCGGGCCGGGCCGTGGGAGCAGGACAGCGCGGCCTCAGGAGCTGGGCTGGCGCGCGGGAGTGCGGGTGTCCTGCAGTGCGGACTGGGCTGCAGCAGAGCACAGCGGAGCTGCGCGCCCCTCCTCCGCCAGCTCCTCCACCTCCTCTCAGACTCTCCGCTGCGTCCTCCGCGAGCTCACTTCCGGATTCTGCAATTAGCAAAGCCCCTTCTCCGGACCGCCCACGCCCTCGCCCACCTCCCCCTCCGTCCTGAGGTGCGGGCCCGGGGCACGGGCACCGGGAAAGCCCGGGGGGCTTGCGAGGGTGGCCAGCGCCAGCGCTGAGCGGCCTCCTAGCCTGGCTCCCCGAGCGGGTGTCCACCTGCTGCCTGGCTGCAAAAAGATCATCAGCCCTAAACCCCGGCTGCACTCTCGGGTCACTTCGCTGGCTTCCTGATTGTGCCCAAAGCCGGGAACCAGCTTCCCCAGCTCAGGCCTGGGCTGAGATGCTTGCCCACGATCTGTTTAAGCAGTCTCCTCCTCTCCAGGCAGGGTCCGCCATTGCATGATGGCACCCACGAATCACTTCGACCTGGATGTTTTTTGGTTTTTGGTTTCTTTTTTGGTTATTGGTTATTACATGACCTCCATGGTAGGTGATCCACAAAGGGAGTGAAAAGAGGACGCCTGATGCATACGCATATGGCCATTCTAGAAAAAGAGCTTGGGGTTCTCTGGGAAGCGCGGCATTGGTCCTTGCACTATGGTTTTGCTGCATCAAATAGTTCCTTCTTCTTCAAATATAAATATATAAATATATTGATCAAGTCACTCGCATGTCTTAGGAGAATGTCATAACTTTAGTAGCAAACTTGAAATCTTGGACATTGGTTTTGATTTTTGTTTTGGTTTGATTTGGTTCGGTTTTTGTAATTTTAAAAATCCCTCCAGCCCCCGGCTGTGTCTGACCTGAGTGCTTTCTGCTGTTTCTGCAACAAAACTGTCAGGGCAGCGAAAACTCTCATTGTTAACAGTGGCGCCCCCTTCTGAACACTTTGTTAATAAAAAGCTTTTTTTTTTTTTTTTTTTTTTTTTTGGCTATTGTAAATGTGAAACAACAATGAGGTATTTCAAAGAGGTGAACCACAGGTAAATTTCTCTAAGTGTGGGTGAGGGTTACTCAAAAAGAAACTTGACAAGGCTTTTAAAGATACCGACAATCATTATAACATAACGTGACTGATTGTTACCGTGCTCTTAACCTGGCAAACACTTGTTGGCTTCCAAGAAAGACGAACATAGTTGAGATGGTTCTAGCGGCCTTCTAGCACAGGGTCTCATGAGGCAGGGATTCTAGCCACTGGCTGTGCAAGGCATGAGGCCTGTTAGTGATTCTATTTTTTCTTCTGCAGAATGGGTCTTTCTGCATTCCAGGTCCTTTCTACCCCAATAAATAATGCGGCGATTCTCTCAGTGAGTTGTACTTTTGGTTTAAACAGCCAGCCGTCTCTTATAAAGGACTTTTGTTTAAAGTCCTTTAAAAAAAAAGTCCTTTCAAAAAAAACTTTTTTTTTTAATTTTTATTTTTTAATCCCATATGTTTACTCTGATCCTGGAACTTTGTCATTTTGACCTTCTCTGCTGATTAAAATATTCTTCATCATCAGCACCTACTGCTCTCCTCTCCTGGTGGTCTCTCCGGAAGCGGTCTTCTCTAGCTCTTCTAGCAGAGGATGGGCACTTCCCCTCTACCCCTGTTGCCAGACCAACCTTACCTATCCTGCAGGGTCAGGTCGGCCTGGCCTTTTATCTGTTGTTCTCTTCTGAGTGGTTAGTTTTTCATAGATACCGTGCTTTGCTTTTGTCAGGATTTACCCTGGACTATCAAAACCCTTATCTTGTGCCAGTGAATCCTAAGAAACAGACCTGATGAGAGAACCAGGAACTCGAACAGATCATATTTATCCTGAATGTTCCGTCCAAAATGAAGAATACATTTCTGAGGAGCCTCAAGATGTCTTAGAAGGGAAGTTTCACCAACTCTGTCACGTAGGGGCATCAATTCTGATTCTGTGTCAATTTTCCTACTTTCCCAGCTAGTAATTCTCTTCCTCAGAAAGCCCACTCTCAACCGTTTCCTCTCTCAAAGGCAGTTGCTCTTCGAGTCTGCACATGGCACTTGGGGCCTGCTGGTCGTTGGCTACTGCCCTCTGTACCTTGGGTCTAACAGCTTCGGGGCATCAAGTGTAAATCGTCTCTTGTTCTAAGACTTAATATAGTTTGGGGCACATGGTAAGCAATAATCACTTTTTTAGTTGATCCAAGTGTTCGACCTTTCTTAATTATTCTAGTACCACAGTTTACTTGTTCTAAGATTTGTCCCCCCCCCCCATTCTAATAACTCTTGCACTTGATGACATATCCTAGTTTAACTGACAGCATTTCTCTTTCTTAGTCGAACATAAACTATAGTGCATCTTACCCTTGATGAAAGCTAGGTTGCAATTGAATACTCTATTATGGTTACGATTCTGATATTTGAAATCCTCCGGTAGCTCCTTGTGCCCCCACAGTGTAGTACCTCACCTTCTCGGCATAGTATACAAACCAGCTCACCCCCAGTGTTAACCCCGGGGCTCAGCCTCTATCCCCAGGTGATGCTGCCAGATCAGCTGCCCGTTGTCCTGAACTTGCTGTAGATTCCCGAATGCACTGTGCTGCCCCCTGGCACTTTGAAAGTGACACACTCATCCCCATTCTTCGCTTTGCCCTTGTCTATCACCTCCCCTCAAAATCTGTTCCTAAGTGCCTTTTCCCAGCTCCAACCTACCCTTGGCAGTCTTTTATCTCCCTGTGGTAAAACCTGTCACACTGCACCATGGACATGCCCGTTGTCCCCCTGAGAAGAGAAAAGGGACAGTGAGGGCCCCCCAGCATTTGCAGCTCTAGTGCAGAGCCCCATGCCTGGCTTGCAGGAAATGCCAGATCATGAAGACAAACGGAGATCATCCTCTGGCTAAAACCAGCTCTTCTTTGCCTACCGCAGGATCTGGATCAATACTGAGCAGCCCGTTATTATTGCTGTTTTTCTAGGGATTTTTTACCCATATATTTCCCAGGTCTTGACTCTTTTGGTAGCACTTTAATTCAGGCTTCAACCACTTCCTAGTCAGATCAGGTGAAATCATTTTCCTTCCCATAGCCTCGGTGTATTTCACACCTAGCAAATCTTTTTTGAAAGATCTTATTTACCCATTGGACAGATCAAAAGTAGGTAGAGAGGCAGGCAGAGAGAGGGGTGGGGGAGCAGGCTCCCCGCTGAGCAGAGAGCCCGATGTGGGGCTCCATCCCAGGACCCTGAAATCATGACCTGAGCCGAAGGCAGAGGCCTAAACCACTGAGCCACCCAGGAGCCCCCATATCTCGTAATTTTTAATCAACGTGCAAAAAGTATTGTACATATTGATGAAGTTCAAACAAATTCTGTGAAACCGTAGATGGACTTAAAGATACTATTATGTATCAAATATTGTAAAAATTAAGCAAGGAAATAGCACACATAAAATAACCAAAGCATACAAACTTGGGTAGATACAATAGGTGTGATCATGTTCTACTTCATAAAGAGATGAGTTAATAGATAAATAGAAGTAACTGGACTTTTTAGACGTTAATAAAACTTTGCCTGTTATTTCGTAGCTATATAAAATAGATGGTTTTCTAACAAAAACGCTTATCTTAAAAATATTTAAAAATAAATTTCAGGCTACTCATAAGGTTCTATTTACTTTTCCACTGAAGGAAAAGCTGGTTGTTGTAGTTGTAGTTGTTTGTTTGTTTTAGTCTCCTCCTAGTTTTTATTATTATAATGTGGAAGGAGGAATGTTAAATTGAAAAGTGAATTATTTTATAGACAAAATTCATTACTTGATTCACTTCCTGGTACAGCAGATGGAACTCCTGAAAACATGCCCTTTTGCCTTACAGAAGAGTAACAGTTATGCTTACTTCTGAAACATGCTTGGTGGTGGCCCTAAATAGTGACACCATACTAAACATTTTGAATATTTGCAATTAATTTTTATAGTCATAGGGCTCCAAAAGGCGCTGCTAGTCTCTTAGTAGGTATTTCAATAAAGCTAAAAGTTGCCTGACTGTTTAAAAATATTAACAAGGCACAAAACATGGCAGAAGTATTGTCCTCAGATATTATTTTTTTCCATATGCTCCTGATTCCAGACATGACAAGTTATTTTTTTAAATTTTTTTATAAAAGATTTTATTTCTTTGACAGAGATCACAAGTAGGCAGGGTCAGGCAGAGTGAGAGGGGGGAAGCAGGCTCCCTGCTGAGCTGAGAGCCCGATGTGGGACTCCATCCAAGGATTCTGGGATCATGACCTGAGCCGAAGGCAGAGGCTTTAACCCACTGAGCCACCCAGGTGCCCCCATGACAAGTTATTTTTTTTTAAAGATTTTATTTATGTATTTGACAGAGAGAGAGATTACAAGTAGGCAGAGAGGCAGGCAAAGAGAGAGAGGAGGTAGCAGGCTCCCCGTTGAGCAGAGAGCCCAATGTGGGGCTCCATCCCTGGACCCTGAGATCATGACCTGAGCTGAAGGCAGCGGCTTAACCCACAAGCCACCCAGGAACCCGACAAGTTATTTTTGATAGATATATATATACAATGTATTTTCCAGTTATAAGAAAAATGGTTCTGCTCTTTTTAACCTTTTAAAAAAATTACATAATTTTTTTAAATTTAAATTTTATTTTTTAATGTTTTACCTTTCTTTTCTTTTTTTTAAAAAGATTTTATTTATTTATTTGACAGACAGAGATCACAAGTAGGCAGAGAGACAGGCAGAGAGAGAGAGAGAGAGAGAAGCAGGCTTCCTGCGGAGCAGAGAGCCCGATGCAGGGCTCAATTCCAGGACCCTGAGATCATGACCCGAGCCGAAGGCAGCAGCCCAAACCACTGAGCCACCCAGGCACCCCAATGTTTTACTTTTCAATATACTACTTAGAATATAAACCCTATTCCATTTTGTAAGAAGGTTACCATTTAAAAAATGTTAATTTTCTCATTGTGTCTTCCCCTCTCATTGCTTTATTTTGAATAAAACATTTCACAATAAACATAACTGATGCTTTCCTTTTGATGGTCCCTCTGTTGGTCATATTGTATATGAGCCATGACAATTAGTTTTACAACATTTTTTTTTTTTTTTTTTTAAAGATTTTATTTATTTATTTGAAAGACGGAGATCACAAGTAGGCAGAGAGGCAGGCAGAGAGAGAGAGAGAGGGAAGCAGGCTTCCTGCGGAGCAGGGAGCCCGATGCGGGGCTCGATCCCAGGACCCTGAGATCATGACCCGAGCCAAAGGCAGCAGCCCAAACCACTGAGCCACCCAGGCGCCCCTAGTTTTACAACATTTATTCATGTTTGTTGATATGTTTTATCATAACGAATTTTCCCTCCCTTATCTAGATTCCCCAGCTTTCAGACAGGTGGACACTTAATAAACCATACCCAAGGGATGTATCAAGTACTTCTTAGACATCTCTCAGATCCTTGAGGTCTCATTTTGCCTAGGGATTTGCAATAGGTTCTGCCAGAGGCACCACTGTGACAACTGATGTCCATGGTCTATCTCCTGCTAAGCTCAAGAGGTCACTGGTTTCCAAGTTTATCTATACAATTAATGCACTCCATCAAGTTCTTTTTTTTTTTTTTTAATATTAACAAACTTATTTTAAAGTTTATATGGAGAGGCAAAGACTCACAATAGTCAACATAGTGTTGAAGGAGAACAAAGCCTGAGGACTGACTTCAAAGTTTACCATAACGATGGGGCGCCTGGTTGGCTCAGTGGGTTAAGCTTCTGCCTTTGGCTCAGGTCATGATCCCAGGGGCCTGGGGTCGAGTCCGGTATTGGGCTCTCTGCTCAGCAGGGAGCCTGCTTCTCCTCATTTCTCTCTCTGTCTGTCTCTCTGCCTATTTGTGATCTCTCTCTCTCTGTCAAATAAATAAATAAACCTTTAAAAAAAGTATACCATCACGATAATTGGAAGCAAGATATTGTAATACCACAGAAAGACTAGATTAAAGGAACAGAATATATATTATCAATTATATTTTATATTTAATATAAAAGCAAAAGCAATACAAGAGAGCAAAATACAATCTTTTAAACAAATGGTTCTGGAGTAATGGTGAAGCTAAATGTAAAAATATAAAATAAAAATAAAATAAATAATAAAATAAAATAAATCCAGGCAGATATCATACACTCTTCACAAAAATTAACTCAGATTAAATTATAAACCTAAACATGAAACATGTAGAAGGTAATATAGAAGAAAATTTAAATGACCTTGGTTTTGGAAATAACTTTAGCTACAGAAGCACAAGCACTGAATTTAAAAATGTCTACTCTGTGAAACAATGCCAAGAGAATGAAAAGGCAAAGCACAGACTGTGAGAAAAAATTTGCAAAATACACATCTGGCAAAGGACTGTTAATCAAAAAGACACAAAGACCCCTTAAAACTCAACAATCGTGGAAAAACCTGATTAAAAATGAGCCAAAGACCTTAGCAGATACCTCACCAAAGAAAATATTACAGATGGCAAATAAGCATATAAAAAGATGCTTCACATCCTATGTCATCAGGAAAATGCAAATTAAAACAAAAAAGAGACACCAGTACATACCCAGAATCCAGAACACTGACAACAGAACACGAAATGTTGGTGAGGATGTGGAGCAACAGGAATGTTCTTCCATGTCTATTGAGAATAAAGAATGGAAAACAACTTGGCAGTTTCTTACAAAACTAAACATATTCTTGCCAGATGATTCAGCAGTAGCAGTTCTTGGTATTTATCCAAAGAAGATGAAACCTATACCCACAAAGATGTCTATAGTAGTTTGATTCATTACTGACAAAAGCTTGGAAGCAACCAAGATATCCTTTCATAGGTGAAAGTTCAAATCAACTGTAGTACATGCAAACAATGGAATCTTATTTAATGCTAGAGAAATGAATTACCAAGCCATGAAAAGATATGGATATAAATATTTAATAAATATTTGATTTTAGGCTTCTACCAGTCTATCAATAGTATTAGTATATTTTAACAGTGAATGCTCAGCATCCAAGAATTTACCTAATAAAATATTTGGGGTTCCATATTTTAAATACTTCAACCTCTATGATTATATTCCTAGTAATTTTGAATTGGGGTAAATAAACCTTAATTTTTTGTAACTTGTTTCTAATTGCAAAAGAGCTCAATGAAATTTTAGAAAATAAAAATTTACCAAAAAAAAGTTTAGTTTACTATTGCCAAATAATTTAAAACTTTACCTTATATTCAAATACATATATTTTTCTAAATTGATTTATAGGCTACTAAAACCAAAAACTTTTAGTTATACTAGATTTCATATCATGCAATCAATGCCAGAAAGCCATCTGGCGATGACTTGTCTTAAATAGAGTTAAGATGGGTGTTATTACAATGCAAGATGGAAACAAAGATAGTATAACAATTGAGTGTTACATAACTTTTCTGTTTTGATCAAGTTACTAATCTACAAAAGGCTTTTATCGGTGACACACTTGGGAATTTAACAAAACTTTTAAACTAGCATGTGCGACTCATTCCTAGAAAACAACACAATCAATAACACTTTCTTTAGATGAAATCATGACTATTTCTCCATTTGAATAAAAAAGGGAGCAACCCCAATAAGTTTATTGAACATGAAAAGTTGAAATGCTATAATGCTCCTAAGGAATTAAATGGTCCAGTCATGAATTACAAAAAAAGGATATAAATTACCAAAGTGTTTGTATAATTGCAATTGCCCATTATCGTTCAAGAGTGTAGGCTTGTACAAGAACTCTATAAAAGAACTCCACTTCTAAACCGTGGAAAATATGTTCCCTTTCCCCCTATATACAACTATTAAGCCATTCATTTAGCTTTTAAAATATCCACTTAATACAGGCTTTTTACTCATTTGCACAAATACCCAGGAAGTGAAGGAGGGTGTTATACAAATATTAAAGGAAAAGATTGCTCTAGGCAGAGCAAGTAAGTATATAGTCTATAGACTTTGTGTGAACAGCTGGTCTGTTACTTTTGAGGAAAAACAAGGAGGCCAATCAGGAGTTCATAGTGGTGGAGAGAGGAAGAACGTATTGATGTATGACCCTCTAGTACATTGAAACGCCTTCAGTTTTTATTTAATATGAAAGGGGAAGATACCAAAAGACTTTCAACAGCAGAATAAAATCATGTGACTTGATTTTTAGGTTAAGTTGCTGTACCAAAATAAATTTGCAGGGAGAAAGGAGTGCAGTATGTGTGGAAGTGGGGTTATCAATCAAGTCAATAATTCAGGAACATATGATGGTGTTTTTCACATACTGGGTGGTAATAGAAGTGGTGAGGTATGGTTTTTATTTTGTATCTATTTTGATGGTGAATATTCTGGTGAACAGGATGGGGTATGTGCAGGACAGACAATATCAACATTTATTTTACCTGCACAAACAGAAGGGTGGAGTCTTCATTCCCTGATATGGAGAGAATTCTGAGTTCAAATGTTCTTTCTGATTAAATGGCATAGTGATGATGAGGATTTAGTCAGACAGTGAAAGAGAGCAGTAAGCATAGTGTTAAGCGGTAAGACATTATAATACATTTGAACATCAAAAAAAGTTGTATTGGATCACCCGTTTATGTGAGTAAATAAATAAATAAAGCTTCCTGGGGTTCTGATAGAGGTAAAGAAGACTACTATATGATCCAAAGGGGCACGTGCACCAAATGTTTATAGCAGCAATATCCACAATAGCCAAACTATGGAAAGAACCTAGATGCCCATCAACAAATGAATGGTATATATTTCAAATTCAAGTCAGAGATGAAAGAAACATCTGGACTCGGTCCTCAGGTACAGGCAGTATTCTGAACTGAGGCTAGAACCAGAGACCATTCGAATGAAAGGCCTCCACAGGTGGGCTCCGACTCAGTTTCCTGTATGTATATTCATTCATGAAATCGCTCTGCGGGTCAACATGCAGAACAAAACCATTTAATAAAAGTGACAATGAGGAGAGGAAAGGGAGGCCAGAAGGCTTGTGAATGTGGAGAGAGGAAGAGCCAGGGGAGGAGGGGGGCGGGGGGGGGGGGGCGGAAAAACTGAGAATCCCTCCCTATGCTCCTTGCTGCCAGGGAGGTCTGAGGGACTAGTTTCTACCTGGGATCCCAAGTCCAGTACAAAAGTGGCGGGGCCACAGCTCGGGATGAGGGAAGAGGGTCCTCGGCACACGCGCGTGGGGGTGCCAAACGAAGGGGGCTATTGTGCTCGCTGCGGGGGGCACCTCGCCTGGCTCCATCCCCAGCCCGACCCCGTGGGGACCCGGGTGCGGCGCGTGGTCCGGGGTGGTCCCGCTGCCCCGGGGGTCGCGGGAGGCTGGGTCCCGACACCCCCGCGAGCTCGCCGCCCGCGCTTTCTGCTCCAGGTGAGGGCGCAGCGCGGTGTCACTTTACCTCCTCGCAGAGGGTCGTCCTGAGAAGCCATGGGGCAGGGCGGGGCAGCGGGCCGGGCCGTGGGAGCAGGACAGCGCGGCCTCAGGAGCTGGGCTGGAGCGCGGGAGTGCGGGTGTCCTGCAGTGCGGACTGGGCTGCAGCAGAGCACAGCGGAGCTGCGCGCCCCTCCTCCGCCAGCTCCTCCACCTCCTCTCAGACTCTCCGCTGCGTCCTCCGCGAGCTCACTTCCGGATTCTGCAATTAGCAAAGCCCCTTCTCCGGACCGCCCACGCCCTCGCCCACCTCCCCCTCCGTCCTGAGGTGCGGGCCCGGGGCACGGGCACCGGGAAAGCCCGGGGGGCTTGCGAGGGTGGCCAGCGCCAGCGCTGAGCGGCCTCCTAGCCTGGCTCCCCGAGCGGGTGTCCACCTGCTGCCTGGCTGCAAAAAGATCATCAGCCCTAAACCCCGGCTGCACTCTCTGGTCACTTCGCTGGCTTCCTGATTGTGCCCAAAGCCGGGAACCAGCTTCCCCAGCTCAGGCCTGGGCTGAGATGCTTGCCCACGATCTGTTTAAGCAGTCTCCTCCTCTCCAGGCAGGGTCCGCCATTGCATGATGGCACCCACGAATCACTTAGACCTGGATGTTTTTTGGTTTTTGGTTTCTTTTTTGGTTATTGGTTATTACATGACCTCCATGGTAGGTGATCCACAAAGGGAGTGAAAAGAGGACGCCTGATGCATACGCATATGGCCATTCTAGAAAAAGAGCTTGGGGTTCTCTGGGAAGCGCGGCATTGGTCCTTGCACTATGGTTTTGCTGCATCAAATAGTTCCTTCTTCTTCAAATATAAATATATAAATATATTGATCAAGTCACTCGCATGTCTTAGGAGAATGTCATACCTTTAGTAGCAAACTTGAAATCTTGGACATTGGTTTTGATTTTTGTTTTGGTTTGATTTGGTTCGGTTTTTGTAATTTTAAAAATCCCTCCAGCCCCTGGCTGTGTCTGACCTGAGTGCTTTCTGCTGTTTCTGCAACAAAACAGTCAGGGCAGCGAAAACTCTCATTGTTAACAGTGGCGCCCCCTTCTGAAAACTTTGTTAATAAAAAGTTTTTTTTTTTTTTTTTTTTTTTTTTTTTTTTTGGCTATTGTAAATGTGAAACAACAATGAGGTATTTCAAAGAGGTGAACCACAGGTAAATTTCTCTAAGTGTGGGTGAGGGTTACTCAAAAAGAAACTTGACAAGGCTTTTAAAGATACCGACAATCATTATAACATAACGTAACTGATTGTTACCGTGCTCTTAACCTGGCAAACACTTGTTGGCTTCCAAGAAAGACGAACATAGTTGAGATGGTTCTAGCGGCCTTCTAGCACAGGGTCTCATGAGGCAGGGATTCTAGCCACTGGCTGTGCAAGGCATGAGGCCTGTTAGTGATTCTATTTTTTCTTCTGCAGAATGGGTCTTTCTGCATTCCAGGTCCTTTCTACCCCAATAAATAATGCGGCGATTCTCTCAGTGAGTTGTACTTTTGGTTTAAACAGCCAGCCGTCTCTTAAAAAGGACTTTTGTTTAAAGTCCTTTAAAAAAAAAGTCCTTTCAAAAAAAACTTTTTTTTTTAATTTTTATTTTTTAATCCCATATGTTTACTCTGATCCTGGAACTTTGTCATTTTGACCTTCTCTGCTGATTAAAATATTCTTCATCATCAGCACCTACTGCTCTCCTCTCCTGGTGGTCTCTCCGGAAGCGGTCTTCTCTAGCTCTTCTAGCAGAGGATGGGCACTTCCCCTCTACCCCTGTTGCCAGACCAACCTTACCTATCCTGCAGGGTCAGGTCGGCCTGGCCTTTTATCTGTTGTTCTCTTCTGAGTGGTTAGTTTTTCATAGATACCGTGCTTTGCTTTTGTCAGGATTTACCCTGGACTATCAAAACCCTTATCTTGTGCCAGTGAATCCTAAGAAACAGACCTGATGAGAGAACCAGGAACTCGAACAGATCATATTTATCCTGAATGTTCCGTCCAAAATGAAGAATACATTTCTGAGGAGCCTCAAGATGTCTTAGAAGGGAAGTTTCACCAACTCTGTCACGTAGGGGCATCAATTCTGATTCTGTGTCAATTTTCCTACTTTCCCAGCTAGTAATTCTCTTCCTCAGAAAGCCCACTCTCAACCGTTTCCTCTCTCAAAGGCAGTTGCTCTTCGAGTCTGCACATGGCACTTGGGGCCTGCTGGTCGTTGGCTACTGCCCTCTGTACCTTGGGTCTAACAGCTTCGGGGCATCAAGATGAAATCGTCTCTTGTTCTAAGACTTACTATAGTTTGGGGCACATGGTAAGCAATAATCACTTTTTTAGTTGATCCAAGTGTTCGACCTTTCTTAATTATTCTAGTACCACAGTTTACTTGTTCTAAGATTTGTCCTCCCCCCCCCCATTCTAATAACTCTTGCACTTGATGACATATCCTAGTTTAACTGACAGCATTTCTCTTTCTTAGTCGAACATAAACTATAGTGCATCTTACCCTTGATGAAAGCTAGGTTGCAATTAAATACTCTATTATGGTTACGATTCTGATATTTGAAATCCTCCGGTAGCTCCCTGTGCCCCCACAGTGTAGTACCTCACCTTCTCGGCATAGTATACAAACCAGCTCACCCCCAGTGTTAACCCCGGGGCTCAGCCTCTATCCCCAGGTGATGCTGCCAGATCAGCTGCCCGTTGTCCTGAACTTGCTGTAGATTCCCGAATGCACTGTGCTGCCCCCTGGCACTTTGAAAGTGACACACTCATCCCCATTCTTCGCTTTGCCCTTGTCTATCACCTCCCCTCAAAATCTGTTCCTAAGTGCCTTTTCCCAGCTCCAACCTACCCTTGGCAGTCTTTTATCTCCCTGTGGTAAAACCTGTCACACTGCACCATGGACATGCCCGTTGTCCCCCTGAGAAGAGAAAAGGGACAGTGAGGGCCCCCCAGCATTTGCAGCTCTAGTGCAGAGCCCCATGCCTGGCTTGCAGGAAATGCCAGATCATGAAGACAAACGGAGATCATCCTCTGGCTAAAACCAGCTCTTCTTTGCCTACCGCAGGATCTGGATCAATACTGAGCAGCCCGTTATTATTGCTGTTTTTCTAGGGATTTTTTACCCATATATTTCCCAGGTCTTGACTCTTTTGGTAGCACTTTAATTCAGGCTTCAACCACTTCCTAGTCAGATCAGGTGAAATCATTTTCCTTCCCATAGCCTCGGTGTATTTCACACCTAGCAAATCTTTTTTGAAAGATCTTATTTACCCATTGGACAGATCAAAAGTAGGTAGAGAGGCAGGCAGAGAGAGGGGTGGGGGAGCAGGCTCCCCGCTGAGCAGAGAGCCCGATGTGGGGCTCCATCCCAGGACCCTGAAATCATGACGTGAGCCGAAGGCAGAGGCCTAAACCACTGAGCCACCCAGGAGCCCCCATATCTCGTAATTTTTAATCAACGTGCAAAAAGTATTGTACATATTGATGAAGTTCAAACAAATTCTGTGAAACCGTAGATGGACTTAAAGATACTATTATGTATCAAATATTGTAAAAATTAAGCAAGGAAATAGCACACATAAAATAACCAAAGCATACAAACTTGGGTAGATACAATAGGTGTGATCATGTTCTACTTCATAAAGAGATGAGTTAATAGATAAATAGAAGTAACTGGACTTTTTAGACGTTAATAAAACTTTACCTGTTATTTCGTAGCTATATAAAATAGATGGTTTTCTAACAAAAACGCTTATCTTAAAAATATTTAAAAATAAATTTCAGGCTACTCATAAGGTTCTATTTACTTTTCCACTGAAGGAAAAGCTGGTTGTTGTAGTTGTAGTTGTTTGTTTGTTTTAGTCTCCTCCTAGTTTTTATTATTATAATGTGGAAGGAGGAATGTTAAATTGAAAAGTGAATTATTTTATAGACAAAATTCATTACTTGATTCACTTCCTGGTACAGCAGATGGAACTCCTGAAAACATGCCCTTTTGCCTTACAGAAGAGTAACAGTTATGCTTACTTCTGAAACATGCTTGGTGGTGGCCCTCAATAGTGACACCATACTAAACATTTTGAATATTTGCAATTAATTTTTATAGTCATAGGGCTCCCAAAGGCGCTGCTAGTCTCTTAGTAGGTATTTCAATAAAGCTAAAAGTTGCCTGACTGTTTAAAAATATTAACAAGGCACAAAACATGGCAGAAGTATTGTCCTCAGATATTATTTTTTTCCATATGCTCCTGATTCCAGACATGACAAGTTATTTTTTTAAATTTTTTTATAAAAGATTTTATTTATTTCTTTGACAGAGATCACAAGTAGGCAGGGTCAGGCAGAGTGAGAGGGGGGAAGCAGGCTCCCTGCTGAGCTGAGAGCCCGATGTGGGACTCGATCCAAGGATTCTGGGATCATGACCTGAGCCGAAGGCAGAGGCTTTAACCCACTGAGCCACCCAGGTGCCCCCATGACAAGTTATTTTTTTTTAAAGATTTTATTTATTTATTTGACAGAGAGAGAGATTACAAGTAGGCAGAGAGGCAGGCAAAGAGAGAGAGGAGGTAGCAGGCTCCCCGTTGAGCAGAGAGCCCAATGTGGGGCTCCATCCCTGGACCCTGAGATCATGACCTGAGCTGAAGGCAGCAGCTTAACCCACAAGCCACCCAGGAACCCGACAAGTTATTTTTGATAGATATATATATACAATGTATTTTCCAGTTATAAGAAAAATGGTTCTGCTCTTTTTAACCTTTTTTAAAAATTACATAATTTTTTTAAATTTAAATTTTATTTTTTAATGTTTTACCTTTCTTTTCTTTTTTTTAAAAAGATTTTATTTATTTATTTGACAGACAGAGATCACAAGTAGGCAGAGAGACAGGCAGAGAGAGAGAGAGAGAGAAGCAGGCTTCCTGCGGAGCAGAGAGCCCGATGCAGGGCTCAATTCCAGGACCCTGAGATCATGACCCGAGCCGAAGGCAGCAGCCCAAACACTGAGCCACCATGGCACCTCAATGTTTTACTTTTCAATATACTACTTAGAATATAAACCCTATTCCATTTTGTAAGAAGGTTACCATTTAAAAAATGTTAATTTTCTCATTGTGTCTTCCCCTCTCATTGCTTTATTTTGAATAAAACATTTCACAATAAACATAACTGATGCTTTCCTTTTGATGGTCCCTCTGTTGGGCATATTGTATATGAGCCATGACAATTAGTTTTACAACATTTATTCATGTTTGTTGATATGTTTTATCATAACGAATTTTCCCTCCCTTATCTAGATTCCCCAGCTTTCAGACAGGTGGACACTTAATAAACCATACCCAAGGGATGTATCAAGTACTTCTTAGACATCTCTCAGATCCTTGAGGTCTCATTTTGCCTAGGGATTTGCAATAGGTTCTGCCAGAGGCACCACTGTGACAACTGATGTCCATGGTCTATCTCCTGCTAAGCTCAAGAGGTCACTGGTTTCCAAGTTTATCTATACAATTAATGCACTCCATCAAGTTCTTTTTTTTTTTTTAATATTAACAAACTTATTTTAAAGTTTATATGGAGAGGCAAAGACTCACAATAGTCAACATAGTGTTGAAGGAGAACAAAGCCTGAGGACTGACTTCAAAGTTTACCATAACGATGGGGCGCCTGGTTGGCTCAGTGGGTTAAGCTTCTGCCTTTGGCTCAGGTCATGATCCCAGGGGCCTGGGGTCGAGTCCCGTATTGGGCTCTCTGCTCAGCAGGGAGCCTGCTTCTCCTCATTTCTCTCTCTGTCTGTCTCTCTGCCTATTTGTGATCTCTCTCTCTCTGTCAAATAAATAAATAAACCTTTAAAAAAAGTATACCATCACGATAATTGGAAGCAAGATATTGTAATACCACAGAAAGACTAGATTAAAGGAACAGAATATATATTATCAATTATATTTTATATTTAATATAAAAGCAAAAGCAATACAAGAGAGCAAAATACAATCTTTTAAACAAATGGTTCTGGAGTAATGGTGAAGCTAAATGTAAAAATATAAAATAAAAATAAAATAAATAATAAAATAAAATAAATCCAGGCAGATATCATACACTCTTCACAAAAATTAACTCAGATTAAATTATAAACCTAAACATGAAACATGTAGAAGGTAATATAGAAGAAAATTTAAATGACCTTGGTTTTGGAAATAACTTTAGCTACAGAAGCACAAGCACTGAATTTAAAAATGTCTACTCTGTGAAACAATGCCAAGAGAATGAAAAGGCAAAGCACAGACTGTGAGAAAAAATTTGCAAAATACACATCTGGCCAAGGACTGTTAATCAAAAAGACACAAAGACCCCTTAAAACTCAACAATCGTGGAAAAACCTGATTAAAAATGAGCCAAAGACCTTAGCAGATACCTCACCAAAGAAAATATTACAGATGGCAAATAAGCATATAAAAAGATGCTTCACATCCTATGTCATCAGGAAAATGCAAATTAAAACAAAAAAGAGACACCAGTACATACCCAGAATCCAGAACACTGACAACAGAACACGAAATGTTGGTGAGGATGTGGAGCAACAGGAATGTTCTTCCATGTCTATTGAGAATAAAGAATGGAAAACAACTTGGCAGTTTCTTACAAAACTAAACATATTCTTGCCAGATGATTCAGCAGTAGCAGTTCTTGGTATTTATCCAAAGAAGATGAAACCTATACCCACAAAGATGTCTATAGTAGTTTGATTCATTACTGACAAAAGCTTGGAAGCAACCAAGATATCCTTTCATAGGTGAAAGTTCAAATCAAGTGTAGTACATGCAAACAATGGAATCTTATTTAATGCTAGAGAAATGAATTACCAAGCCATGAAAAGATATGGATATAAATATTTAATAAATATTTGATTTTAGGCTTCTACCAGTCTATCAATAGTAGTAGTATATTTTAACAGTGAATGCTCAGCATTCAAGAATTTACCTAATAAAATATTTGGGGTTCCATATTTTAAATACTTCAACCTCTATGATTATATTCCTAATAATTTTGAATTGGGGTAAATAAACCTTAATTTTTTGTAACTTGTTTCTTATTGCAAAAGAGCTCAATGAAATTTTAGAAAATAAAAATTTACCAAAAAAAAGTTTAGTTTACTATTGCCAAATAATTTAAAACTTTACCTTATATTCAAATACATATATTTTTCTAAATTGATTTATAGGCTACTAAAACCAAAAACTTTTAGTTATACTAGATTTCATATCATGCAATCAATGCCAGAAAGCCATCTGGCGATGACTTGTCTTAAATAGAGTTAAGATGGGTGTTATTACAATGCAAGATGGAAACAAAGATAGTATAACAATTGAGTGTTACATAACTTTTCTGTTTTGATCAAGTTACTAATCTACAAAAGGCTTTTATCGGTGACACACTTGGGAATTTAACAAAACTTTTAAACTAGCATGTGCGACTCATTCCTAGAAAACAACACAATCAATAACACTTTCTTTAGATGAAATCATGACTATTTCTCCATTTGAATAAAAAAGGGAGCAACCCCAATAAGTTTATTGAACATGAAAAGTTGAAATGCTATAATGCTCCTAAGGAATTAAATGGTCCAGTCATGAATTACAAAAAAAGGATATAAATTACCAAAGTGTTTGTATAATTGCAATGTACAACTGCCCATTATCGTTCAAGAGCGTAGGCTTGTACAAGAACTCTATAAAAGAACTCCACTTCTAAACCGTGGAAAATATGTTCCCTTTCCCCCTATATACAACTATTAAGCCATTCATTTAGCTTTTAAAATATCCACTTAATACAGGCTTTTTACTCATTTGCACAAATACCCAGGAAGTGAAGGAGGGTGTTATACAAATATTAAAGGAAAAGATTGCTCTAGGCAGAGCAAGTAAGTATATAGACTTTGTGTGAACAGCTGGTCTGTTACTTTTGAGGAAAAACAAGGAGGCGAATCAGGAGTTCATAGTGGTGGAGAGAGGAAGAACGTATTGATGTATGACCCTCTAGTACATTGAAACGCCTTCAGTTTTTATTTAATATGAAAGGGGAAGATACCAAAAGACTTTCAACAGCAGAATAAAATCATGTGACTTGATTTTTAGGTTAAGTTGCTGTACCAAAATAAATTTGCAGGGAGAAAGGAGTGCAGTATGTGTGGAAGTGGGGTTATCAATCAAGTCAATAATTCAGGAACATATGATGGTGTTTTTAGCATACTGGGTGGTAATAGAAGTGGTGAGGTATGGTTTTTATTTTGTATCTATTTTGATGGTGAATATTCTGGTGAACAGGATGGGGTATGTGCAGGACAGACAATATCAACATTTATTTTACCTGCACAAACAGAAGGGTGGAGTCTTCATTCCCTGATATGGAGAGAATTCTGAGTTCAAATGTTCTTTCTGATTAAATGGCATAGTGATGATGAGGATTTAGTCAGACAGTGAAAGAGAGCAGTAAGCATAGTGTTAAGCGGTAAGACATTATAATACATTTGAGCATCAAAAAAAGTTGTGTTGGATCACCCGTTTATGTGAGTAAATAAATAAATAAAGCTTCCTGGGGTTCTGATAGAGGTAAAGAAGACTACTATATGATCCAAAGGGGCACGTGCACCAAATGTTTATAGCAGCAATATCCACAATAGCCAAACTATGGAAAGAACCTAGATGCCCATCAACAAATGAATGGTATATATTTCAAATTCAAGTCAGAGATGAAAGAAACATCTGGACTCGGTCCTCAGGTACAGGCAGTATTCTGAACTGAGGCTAGAACCAGAGACCATTCTAATGAAAGGCCTCCACAGGTGGGCTCCGACTCAGTTTCCTGTATGTGTATTCATTCATGAAATCGCTCTGCGGGTCAACATGCAGAACAAAACCATTTAATAAAAGTGACAATGAGGAGAGGAAAGGGAGGCCAGAAGGCTTGTGAATGTGGAGAGAGGAAGAGCCAGGGGAGGAGGGGGGCGGGGGGGGGCGGAAAAACTGAGAATCTCTCCCTGTGCTCCTTGCTGCCAGGGAGGTCTGAGGGACTAGTTTCTACCTGGGATCCCAAGTCCAGTACAAAAGTGGCGGGGCCACAGCTCGGGATGAGGGAAGGGGGTCCTCGGCACACGCGCGTGGGGGTGCCAAACGAAGGGGGCTATTGTGCTCGCTGCGGGGGGCACCTCGCCTGGCTCCATCCCCAGCCCGACCCCGTGGGGACCCGGGTGCGGCGCGTGGTCCGGGGTGGTCCCGCTGCCCCGGGGGTCGCGGGAGGCTGGGTCCCGACACCCCCGCGAGCTCGCCGCCCGCGCTTTCTGCTCCAGGTGAGGGCGCAGCGCAGTGTCACTTTACCTCCTCGCAGAGGGTCGTCCTGAGAAGCCATGGGGCAGGGCGGGGCAGCGGGCCGGGCCGTGGGAGCAGGACAGCGCGGCCTCAGGAGCTGGGCTGGAGCGCGGGAGTGCGGGTGTCCTGCAGTGCGGACTGGGCTGCAGCCGAGCACAGCGGAGCTGCTCGCCCCTCCTCCGCCAGCTCCTCCACCTCCTCTCAGACTCTCCGCTGCGTCCTCCGCGAGCTCACTTCCGGATTCTGCAATTAGCAAAGCCCCTTCTCCGGACCGCCCATGCCCACGCCCTCGCCCACCTCCCCCTCCGTCCTGAGGCGCGGGCCCGGGGCACGGGCACCGGGAAAGCCCGGGGGGCTTGCGAGGGTGGCCAGCGCCAGCGCTGAGCGGCCTCCTAGCCTGGCTCCCCGAGCGGGTGTCCACCTGCTGCCTGGCTGCAAAAAGATCATCAGCCCTAAACCCCGGCTGCACTCTCGGGTCACTTCCCTGGCTTCCTGATTGTGCCCAAAGCCGGGAACCAGCTTCCCCAGCTCAGGCCTGGGCTGAGATGCTTGCCCACGATCTGTTTAAGCAGTCTCCTCCTCTCCAGGCAGGGTCCGCCATTGCATGATGTCACCCACGAATCACTTAGACCTGGATGTTTTTTGGTTTTTGGTTTCTTTTTTGGTTATTGGTTACTACATGACCTCCATGGTAGGTGATCCACAAAGGGAGTGAAAAGAGGACGCCTGATGCATACGCATATGGCCATTCTAGAAAAAGAGCTTGGGGTTCTCTGGGAAGCGCGGCATTGGTCCTTGCACTATGGTTTTGCTGCATCAAATAGTTCCTTCTTCTTCAAATATAAATATATAAATATATTGATCAAGTCACTCGCATGTCTTAGGAGAATGTCATACCTTTAGTAGCAAACTTGAAATAATGGACATTGGTTTTGATTTTTGTTTTGGTTTGATTTGGTTCGGTTTTTGTAATTTTAAAAATCCCTCCAGCCCTTGGCTGTGTCTGACCTGAGTGCTTTCTGCTGTTTCTGCAACAAAACTGTCAGGGCAGCGAAAACTCTCATTGTTAACAGTGGCGCCCCCTTCTGAACACTTTGTTAATAAAAAGCTTTTTTTTTTTTTTTTTTTTTTTTTTTTTTTTTTTGGCTATTGTAAATGTGAAACAACAATGAGGTATTTCAAAGAGGTGAACCACAGGTAAATTTCTCTAAGTGTGGGTGAGGGTTACTCAAAAAGAAACTTGACAAGGCTTTTAAAGATACCGACAATCATTATAACATAACGTGACTGATTGTTACCGTGCTCTTAACCTGGCAAACACTTGTTGGCTTCCAAGAAAGACGAACATAGTTGAGATGGTTCTAGCGGCCTTCTAGCACAGGGTCTCATGAGGCAGGGATTCTAGCCACTGGCTGTGCAAGGCATGAGGCCTGTTAGTGATTCTATTTTTTCTTCTGCAGAATGGGTCTTTCTGCATTCCAGGTCCTTTCTACCCCAATAAATAATGCGGCGATTCTCTCAGTAAGTTGTACTTTTGGTTTAAACAGCCAACTGTCTCTTAAAAAGGACTTTTGTTTAAAGTCCTTTAAAAAAAAAGTCCTTTCAAAAAAACTTTTTTTTTTAATTTTTATTTTTTAATCCCATATGTTTACTCTGATCCTGGAACTTTGTCATTTTGACCTTCTCTGCTGATTAAAATATTCTTCATCATCAGCACCTACTGCTCTCCTCTCCTGGTGGTCTCTCCGGAAGCGGTCTTCTCTAGCTCTTCTAGCAGAGGATGGGCACTTCCCCTCTACCCCTGTTGCCAGACCAACCTTACCTATCCTGCAGGGTCAGGTCGGCCTGGCCTTTTATCTGTTGTTCTCTTCTGAGTGGTTAGTTTTTCATAGATACCGTGCTTTGCTTTTGTCAGGATTTACCCTGGACTATCAAAACCCTTATCTTGTGCCAGTGAATCCTAAGAAACAGACCTGATGAGAGAACGAGGAACTCGAACAGATCATATTTATCCTGAATGTTCCGTCCAAAATGAAGAATACATTTCTGAGGAGCCTCAAGATGTCTTAGAAGGGAAGTTTCACCAACTCTGTCACGTAGGGGCATCAATTCTGATTCTGTGTCAATTTTCCTACTTTCCCAGCTAGTAATTCTCTTCTTCAGAAAGCCCACTCTCAACCGTTTCTTCTCTCAAAGGCAGTTGCTCTTCGAGTCTGCACATGGCACTTGGGGCCTGCTGGTCGTTGGCTACTGCCCTCTGTACCTTGGGTCTAACAGCTTCGGGGCATCAAGATGAAATCGTCTCTTGTTCTAAGACTTACTATAGTTTGGGGCACATGGTAAGCAATAATCACTTTTTTAGTTGATCCAAGTGTTGGACCTTTCTTAATTATTCTAGTACCACAGTTTACTTGTTCTAAGATTTGTCCTCCCCCCTCCATTCTAATAACTCTTGCACTTGATGACATATCCTAGTTTAACTGACAGCATTTCTCTTTCTTAGTCGAACATAAACTATAGTGCATCTTACCCTTGATGAAAGCTAGGTTGCAATTAAATACTCTATTATGGTTACGATTCTGATATTTGAAATCCTCCGGTAGCTCCCTGTGCCCCCACAGTGTAGTACCTCACCTTCTCGGCATAGTATACAAACCAGCTCACCCCCAGTGTTAACCCCGGGGCTCAGCCTCTATCCCCAGGTGATGCTGCCAGATCAGCTGCCCGTTGTCCTGAACTTGCTGTAGATTCCCGAATGCACTTTGCTGCCCCCTGGCACTTTGAAAGTGACACACTCATCCCCATTCTTCGCTTTGCCCTTGTCTATCACCTCCCCTCAAAATCTGTTCCTAAGTGCCTTTTCCCAGCTCCAACCTACCCTTGGCAGTCTTTTATCTCCCTGTGGTAAAACCTGTCACACTGCACCATGGACATGCCCGTTGTCCCCCTGAGAAGAGAAAAGGGACAGTGAGGGCCCCCCAGCATTTGCAGCTCTAGTGCAGAGCCCCATGCCTGGCTTGCAGGAAATGCCAGATCATGAAGACAAACGGAGATCATCCTCTGGCTAAAACCAGCTCTTCTTTGCCTACCGCAGGATCTGGATCAATACTGAGCAGCCCGTTATTATTGCTGTTTTTCTAGGGATTTTTTACCCATATATTTCCCAGGTCTTGACTCTTTTGGTAGCACTTTAATTCAGGCTTCAACCACTTCCTAGTCAGATCAGGTGAAATCATTTTCCTTCCCATAGCCTCGGTGTATTTCACACCTAGCAAATCTTTTTTGAAAGATCTTATTTACCCATTGGACAGATCAAAAGTAGGTAGAGAGGCAGGCAGAGAGAGGGGTGGGGGAGCAGGCTCCCCGCTGAGCAGAGAGCCCGATGTGGGGCTCCATCCCAGGACCCTGAAATCATGACCTGAGCCGAAGGCAGAGGCCTAAACCACTGAGCCACCCAGGAGCCCCCATATCTCGTAATTTTTAATCAACGTGCAAAAAGTATTGTACATATTGATGAAGTTCAAACAAATTCTGTGAAACCGTAGATGGACTTAAAGATACTATTATGTATCAAATATTGTAAAAATTAAGCAAGGAAATAGCACACATAAAATAACCAAAGCATACAAACTTGGGTAGATACAATAGGTGTGATCATGTTCTACTTCATAAAGAGATGAGTTAATAGATAAATAGAAGTAACTAGACTTTTTAGACGTTAATAAAACTTTGCCTGTTATTTCTTAGCTATATAAAATAGATGGTTTTCTAACAAAAACGCTTATCTTAAAAATATTTAAAAATAAATTTCAGGCTACTCATAAGGTTCTATTTACTTTTCCACTGAAGGAAAAGCTGGTTGTTGTAGTTGTAGTTGTTTGTTTGTTTTAGTCTCCTCCTAGTTTTTATTATTATAATGTGGAAGGAGGAATGTTAAATTGAAAAGTGAATTATTTTATAGACAAAATTCATTACTTGATTCACTTCCTGGTACAGCAGATGGAACTCCTGAAAACATGCCCTTTTGCCTTACAGAAGAGTAACAGTTATGCTTACTTCTGAAACATGCTTGGTGGTGGCCCTCAATAGTGACACCATACTAAACATTTTGAATATTTGCAATTAATTTTTATAGTCATAGGGCTCCCAAAGGCGCTGCTAGTCTCTTAGTAGGTATTTCAATAAAGCTAAAAGTTGCCTGACTGTTTAAAAATATTAACAAGGCACAAAACATGGCAGAAGTATTGTCCTCAGATATTATTTTTTTCCATATGCTCCTGATTCCAGACATGACAAGTTATTTTTTTAAATTTTTTTATAAAAGATTTTATTTATTTCTTTGACAGAGATCACAAGTAGGCAGGGTCAGGCAGAGTGAGAGGGGGGAAGCAGGCTCCCTGCTGAGCTGAGAGCCCGATGTGGGACTCAATCCAAGGATTCTGGGATCATGACCTGAGCCGAAGGCAGAGGCTTTAACCCACTGAGCCACCCAGGTGCCCCCATGACAAGTTATTTTTTTTTAAAGATTTTATTTATTTATTTGACAGAGAGAGAGATTACAAGTAGGCAGAGAGGCAGGCAAAGAGAGAGAGGAGGTAGCAGGCTCCCCGTTGAGCAGAGAGCCCAATGTGGGGCTCCATCCCTGGACCCTGAGATCATGACCTGAGCTGAAGGCAGCGGCTTAACCCACAAGCCACCCAGGAACCCGACAAGTTATTTTTGATAGATATATATATACAATGTATTTTCCAGTTATGAGAAAAATGGTTCTGCTCTTTTTAACCTTTTTTAAAAATTACATAATTTTTTTAAATTTAAATTTTATTTTTTAATGTTTTACCTTTCTTTTCTTTTTTTTAAAAAGATTTTATTTATTTATTTGACAGACAGAGATCACAAGTAGGCAGAGAGACAGGCAGAGAGAGAGAGAGAGAGAGAAGCAGGCTTCCTGCGGAGCAGAGAGCCCGATGCAGGGCTCAATTCCAGGACCCTGAGATCATGACCCGAGCCGAAGGCAGCAGCCCAAACCACTGAGCCACCCAGGCACCCCAATGTTTTACTTTTCAATATACTACTTAGAATATAAACCCTATTCCATTTTGTAAGAAGGTTACCATTTAAAAAATGTTAATTTTCTCATTGTGTCTTCCCCTCTCATTGCTTTATTTTGAATAAAACATTTCACAATAAACATAACTGATGCTTTCCTTTTGATGGTCCCTCTGTTGGGCATATTGTATATGAGCCATGACAATTAGTTTTACAACATTTATTCATGTTTGTTGATATGTTTTATCATAACGAATTTTCCCTCCCTTATCTAGATTCCCCAGCTTTCAGACAGGTGGACACTTAATAAACCATACCCAAGGGATGTATCAAGTACTTCTTAGACATCTCTCAGATCCTTGAGGTCTCATTTTGCCTAGGGATTTGCAATAGGTTCTGCCAGAGGCACCACTGTGACAACTGATGTCCATGGTCTATCTCCTGCTAAGCTCAAGAGGTCACTGGTTTCCAAGTTTATCTATACAATTAATGCACTCCATCAAGTTCTTTTTTTTTTTTTAATATTAACAAACTTATTTTAAAGTTTATATGGAGAGGCAAAGACTCACAATAGTCAACATAGTGTTGAAGGAGAACAAAGCCTGAGGACTGACTTCAAAGTTTACCATAACGATGGGGCGCCTGGTTGGCTCAGTGGGTTAAGCTTCTGCCTTTGGCTCAGGTCATGATCCCAGGGGCCTGGGGTCGAGTCCCGTATTGGGCTCTCTGCTCAGCAGGGAGCCTGCTTCTCCTCATTTCTCTCTCTGTCTGTCTCTCTGCCTATTTGAGATCTCTCTCTCTGTCAAATAAATAAATAAACCTTTAAAAAAAGTATACCATAACGATAATTGGAAGCAAGATATTGTAATACCACAGAAAGACTAGATTAAAGGAACAGAATATATATTATCAATTATATTTTATATTTAATATAAAAGCAAAAGCAATACAAGAGAGCAAAATACAATCTTTTAAACAAATGGTTCTGGAGTAATGGTGAAGCTAAATGTAAAAATATGGGGTTCTGATAGAGGTAAAGAAGACTACTATATGATCCAAAGGGGCACGTGCACCAAATGTTTATAGCAGCAATATCCACAATAGCCAAACTATGGAAAGAACCTAGATGCCCATCAACAAATGAATGGTATATATTTCAAATTCAAGTCAGAGATGAAAGAAACATCTGGACTCGGTCCTCAGGTACAGGCAGTATTCTGAACTGAGGCTAGAACCAGAGACCATTCTAATGAAAGGCCTCCACAGGTGGGCTCCGACTCAGTTTCCTGTATGTGTATTCATTCATGAAATCGCTCTGCAGGTCAACATGCAGAACAAAACCATTTAATAAAAGTGACAATGAGGAGAGGAAAGGGAGGCCAGAAGGCTTGTGAATGTGGAGAGAGGAAGAGCCAGGGGAGGAGGGGGGCGGGGGGGGGGCGGAAAAACTGAGAATCCCTCCCTGTGCTCCTTGCTGCCAGGGAGGTCTGAGGGACTAGTTTCTACCTGGGATCCCAAGTCCAGTACAAAAGTGGCGGGGCCACAGCTCGGGATGAGGGAAGGGGGTCCTCGGCACAAGCGCGTGGGGGTGCCAAACGAAGGGGGCTATTGTGCTCGCTGCGGGGGGCACCTCGCCTGGCTCCATCCCCAGCCCGACCCCGTGGGGACCCGGGTGCGGCGCGTGGTCCGGGGTGGTCCCGCTGCCCCGGGGGTCGCGGGAGGCTGGGTCCCGACACCCCCGCGAGCTCGCCGCCCGCGCTTTCTGCTCCAGGTGAGGGCGCAGCGCAGTGTCACTTTACCTCCTCGCAGAGGGTCGTCCTGAGAAGCCATGGGGCAGGGCGGGGCAGCGGGCCGGGCCGTGGGAGCAGGACAGCGCGGCCTCAGGAGCTGGGCTGGAGCGCGGGAGTGCGGGTGTCCTGCAGTGCGGACTGGGCTGCTGCAGAGCACAGCGGAGCTGCGCGCCCCTCCTCCGCCAGCTCCTCCACCTCCTCTCAGACTCTCCGCTGCGTCCTCCGCGAGCTCACTTCCGGATTCTGCAATTAGCAAAGCCCCTTCTCCGGACCGCCCACGCCCTCGCCCACCTCCCCCTCCGTCCTGAGGCGCGGGCCCGGGGCACGGGCACCGGGAAAGCCCGGGGGGCTTGCGAGGGTGGCCAGCGCCAGCGCTGAGCGGCCTCCTAGCCTGGCTCCCCGAGCGGGTGTCCACCTGCTGCCTGTCTGCAAAAAGATCATCAGCCCTAAACCCCGGCTGCACTCTCGGGTCACTTCGCTGGCTTTCTGATTGTGCCCAAAGCCGGGAACCAGCTTCCCCAGCTCAGGCCTGGGCTGAGATGCTTGCCCACCATCTGTTTAAGCAGTCTCCTCCTCTCCAGGCAGGGTCCGCCATTGCATGATGGCACCCACGAATCACTTAGACCTGGATGTTTTTTGGTTTTTTGTTTCTTTTTTGGTTATTGGTTATTACATGACCTCCATGGTAGGTGATCCACAAAGGGAGTGAAAAGAGGACGCCTGATGCATACGCATATGGCCATTCTAGAAAAAGAGCTTGGGGTTCTCTGGGAAGCGCGGCATTGGTCCTTGCACTATGGTTTTGCTGCATCAAATAGTTCCTTCTTCTTCAAATATAAATATATAAATATATTGATCAAGTCACTCGCATGTCTTAGGAGAATGTCATACCTTTAGTAGCAAACTTGAAATAATGGACATTGGTTTTGATTTTTGTTTTGGTTTGATTTGGTTCGGTTTTTGTAATTTTAAAAATCCCTCCAGCCCTAGGCTGTGTCTGACCTGAGTGCTTTCTGCTGTTTCTGCAACAAAACAGTCAGGGCAGCGAAAACTCTCATTGTTAACAGTGGCGCCCCCTTCTGAAAACTTTGTTAATAAAAAGTTTTTTTTTTTTTTTTTGGCTATTGTAAATGTGAAACAACAATGAGGTATTTCAAAGAGGTGAACCACAGGTAAATTTCTCTAAGTGTGGGTGAGGGTTACTCAAAAAGAAACTTGACAAGGCTTTTAAAGATACCGACAATCATTATAACATAACGTAACTGATTGTTACCGTGCTCTTAACCTGGCAAACACTTGTTGGCTTCCAAGAAAGACGAACATAGTTGAGATGGTTCTAGCGGCCTTCTAGCACAGGGTCTCATGAGGCAGGGATTCTAGCCACTGGCTGTGCAAGGCATGAGGCCTGTTAGTGATTCTATTTTTTCTTCTGCAGAATGGGTCTTTCTGCATTCCAGGTCCTTTCTACCCCAATAAATAATGCGGCAATTCTCTCAGTGAGTTGTACTTTTGGTTTAAACAGCCAACCGTCTCTTAAAAAGGACTTTTGTTTAAAGTCCTTTAAAAAAAAAGTCCTTTCAAAAAAAATTCTTTTTTTAATTTTTATTTTTCAATCCCATATGTTTACTCTGATCCTGGAACTTTGTCATTTTGACCTTATCTGCTGATTAAAATATTCTTCATCATCAGCACCTACTGCTCTCCTCTCCTGGTGGTCTCTCCGGAAGGGGTCTTCTCTAGCTCTTCTAGCAGAGGATGGGCACTTCCCCTCTACACCTGTTGCCAGACCAACCTTACCTATCCTGCAGGGTCAGGTCGGCCTGGCCTTTTATCTGTTGTTCTCTTCTGAGTGGTTAGTTTTTCATAGATACCGTGCTTTGCTTTTGTCAGGATTTACCCTGGACTATCAAAACCCTTATCTTGTGCCAGTGAATCCTAAGAAACAGACCTGATGAGAGAACCAGGAACTCGAACAGATCATATTTATCCTGAATGTTCCGTCCAAAATGAAGAATACATTTCTGAGGAGCCTCAAGATTTCTTAGAAGGGAAGTTTCACCAACCCTGTCACGTAGGGGCATCAATTCTGATTCTGTGTCAATGTTCCTACTTTCCCAGCTAGTAATTCTCTTCCTCAGAAAGCCCACTCTCAACCGTTTCCTCTCTCAAAGGCAGTTGCTCTTCGAGTCTGCACATGGCACTTGGGGCCTGCTGGTCGTTGGCTACTGCCCTCTGTACCTTGGGTCTAACAGCTTCGGGGCATCAAGATGAAATCGTCTCTTGTTCTAAGACTTAATATAGTTTGGGGCACATGGTAAGCAATAATCACTTTTTTAGTTGATCCAAGGGTTCGAACTTTCTTAATTATTCTAGTACCACAGTTTACTTGTTCTAAGATTTGTCCTCCCCCCCCCATTCTAATAACTCTTGCACTTGATGACATATCCTAGTTTAACTGACAGCATTTCTCTTTCTTAGTCGAACATAAACTATAGTGCATCTTACCCTTGATGAAAGCTAGGTTGCAATTAAATACTCTATGATGGTTACGATTCTGATATTTGAAATCCTCCGGTAGCTCCCTGTGCCCCCACAGTGTAGTACCTCACCTTCTCGGCATAGTATACAAACCAGCTCACCCCCAGTGTTAACCCCGGGGCTCAGCCTCCATCCCCAGGTGATGCTGCCAGATCAGCTGCCCGTTGTCCTGAACTTGCCGTAGATTCCCGAATGCACTGTGCTGCCCCCTGGCACTTTGAAAGTGACACACTCATCCCCATTCTTCGCTTTGCCCTTGTCTATCACCTCCCCTCAAAATCTGTTCCTAAGTGCCTTTTCCCAGCTCCAACCTACCCTTGGCAGTCTTTTATCTCCCTGTGGTAAAACCTGTCACACTGCACCATGGACATGCCCGTTGTCCCCCTGAGAAGAGAAAAGGGACAGTGAGGGCCCCCCAGCATTTGCAGCTCTAGTGCAGAGCCCCATGCCTGGCTTGCAGGAAATGCCAGATCATGAAGACAAACGGAGATCATCCTCTGGCTAAAACCAGCTCTTCTTTGCCTACCGCAGGATCTGGATCAATACTGAGCAGCCCGTTATTATTGCTGTTTTTCTAGGGATTTTTTACCCATATATTTCCCAGGTCTTGACTCTTTTGGTAGCACTTTAATTCAGGCTTCAACCACTTCCTAGTCAGATCAGGTGAAATCATTTTCCTTCCCATAGCCTCGGTGTATTTCACACCTAGCAAATCTTTTTTGAAAGATCTTATTTACCCATTGGACAGATCAAAAGTAGGTAGAGAGGCAGGCAGAGAGAGGGGTGGGGGAGCAGGCTCCCCGCTGAGCAGAGAGCCCGATGTGGGGCTCCATCCCAGGACCCTGAAATCATGACCTGAGCCGAAGGCAGAGGCCTAAACCACTGAGCCACCCAGGAGCCCCCATATCTCGTAATTTTTAATCAACGTGCAAAAAGTATTGTACATATTGATGAAGTTCAAACAAATTCTGTGAAACCGTAGATGGACTTAAAGATACTATTATGTATCAAATATTGTAAAAATTAAGCAAGGAAATAGCACACATAAAATAACCAAAGCATACAAACTTGGGTAGATACAATAGGTGTGATCATGTTCTACTTCATAAAGAGATGAGTTAATAGATAAATAGAAGTAACTGGACTTTTTAGACGTTAATAAAACTTTACCTGTTATTTCGTAGCTATATAAAATAGATGGTTTTCTAACAAAAACGCTTATCTTAAAAATATTTAAAAATAAATTTCAGGCTACTCATAAGGTTCTATTTACTTTTCCACTGAAGGAAAAGCTGGTTGTTGTAGTTGTAGTTGTTTGTTTGTTTTAGTCTCCTCCTAGTTTTTATTATTATAATGTGGAAGGAGGAATGTTAAATTGAAAAGTGAATTATTTTATAGACAAAATTCATTACTTGATTCACTTCCTGGTACAGCAGATGGAACTCCTGAAAACATGCCCTTTTGCCTTACAGAAGAGTAACAGTTATGCTTACTTCTGAAACATGCTTGGTGGTGGCCCTAAATAGTGACACCATACTAAACATTTTGAATATTTGCAATTAATTTTTATAGTCATAGGGCTCCCAAAGGCGCTGCTAGTCTCTTAGTAGGTATTTCAATAAAGCTAAAAGTTGCCTGACTGTTTAAAAATATTAACAAGGCACAAAACATGGCAGAAGTATTGTCCTCAGATATTATTTTTTTCCATATGCTCCTGATTCCAGACATGACAAGTTATTTTTTTTAAATTTTTTTATAAAAGATTTTATTTATTTCTTTGACAGAGATCACAAGTAGGCAGGGTCAGGCAGAGTGAGAGGGGGGAAGCAGGCTCCCTGCTGAGCTGAGAGCCCGATGTGGGACTCGATCCAAGGATTCTGGGATCATGACCTGAGCCGAAGGCAGAGGCTTTAACCCACTGAGCCACCCAGGTGCCCCCATGACAAGTTATTTTTTTTTAAAGATTTTATTTATGTATTTGACAGAGAGAGAGATTACAAGTAGGCAGAGAGGCAGGCAAAGAGAGAGAGGAGGTAGCAGGCTCCCCGTTGAGCAGAGAGCCCAATGTGGGGCTCCATCCCTGGACCCTGAGATCATGACCTGAGCTGAAGGCAGCGGCTTAACCCACAAGCCACCCAGGAACCCGACAAGTTATTTTTGATAGATATATATATACAATGTATTTTCCAGTTATAAGAAAAATGGTTCTGCTGTTTTTAACATTTTTTAAAAATTACATAATTTTTTTAAATTTAAATTTTATTTTTTAATGTTTTACCTTTCTTTTCTTTTTTTTAAAAAGATTTTATTTATTTATTTGACAGACAGAGATCACAAGTAGGCAGAGAGACAGGCAGAGAGAGAGAGAGAGAGAGAAGCAGGCTTCCTGCGGAGCAGAGAGCCCGATGCAGGGCTCAATTCCAGGACCCTGAGATCATGACCCGAGCCGAAGGCAGCAGCCCAAACCACTGAACCACCCAGGCACCCCAATGTTTTACTTTTCAATATACTACTTAGAATATAAACCCTATTCCATTTTGTAAGAAGGTTACCATTTAAAAAATGTTAATTTTCTCATTGTGTCTTCCCCTCTCATTGCTTTCTTTTGAATAAAACATTTCACAATAAACATAACTGATGCTTTCCTTTTGATGGTCCCTCTGTTGGGCATATTGTATATGAGCCATGACAATTAGTTTTACAACATTTATTCATGTTTGTTGATATGTTTTATCATAACTAATTTTCCCTCCCTTATCTAGATTCCCCAGCTTTCAGACAGGTGGACACTTAATAAACCATACCCAAGGGATGTATCAAGTACTTCTTAGACATCTCTCAGATCGTTGAGGTCTCATTTTGCCTAGGGATTTGCAATAGGTTCTGCCAGAGGCACCACTGTGACAACTGATGTCCATGGTCTATCTCCTGCTAAGCTCAAGAGGTCACTGGTTTCCAAGTTTATCTATACAATTAATGCACTCCATCAAGTTCTTTTTTTTTTTTTAATATTAACAAACTTATTTTAAAGTTTATATGGAGAGGCAAAGACTCACAATAGTCAACATAGTGTTGAAGGAGAACAAAGCCTGAGGACTGACTTCAAAGTTTACCATAACGATGGGGCGCCTGGTTGGCTCAGTGGGTTAAGCTTCTGCCTTTGGCTCAGGTCATGATCCCAGGGGCCTGGGGTCGAGTCCCGTATTGGGCTCTCTGCTCAGCAGGGTGCCTGCTTCTCCTCATTTCTCTCACTGTCTGTCTCTCTGCCTATTTGTGATCTCTCTCTCTCTGTCAAATAAATAAATAAACCTTTAAAAAAAGTATACCATAACGATAATTGGAAGCAAGATATTGTAATACCACAGAAAGACTAGATTAAAGGAACAGAATATATATTATCAATTATATTTTATATTTAATATAAAAGCAAAAGCAATACAAGAGAGCAAAATACAATCTTTTAAACAAATGGTTCTGGAGTAATGGTGAAGCTAAATGTAAAAATATAAAATAAAAATAAAATAAATAATAAAATAAAATAAATCCAGGCAGATATCATACACTCTTCACAAAAATTAACTCAGATTAAATTATAAACCTAAACATGAAACATGTAGAAGGTAATATAGAAGAAAATTTAAATGACCTTGGTTTTGGAAATAACTTTAGCTACAGAAGCACAAGCACTGAATTTAAAAATGTCTACTCTGTGAAACAATGCCAAGAGAATGAAAAGGCAAAGCACAGACTGTGAGAAAAAATTTGCAAAATACACATCTGGCCAAGGACTGTTAATCAAAAAGACACAAAGACCCCTTAAAACTCAACAATCGTGGAAAAACCTGATTAAAAATGAGCCAAAGACCTTAGCAGATACCTCACCAAAGAAAATATTACAGATGGCAAATAAGCATATAAAAAGATGCTTCACATCCTATGTCATCAGGAAAATGCAAATTAAAACAAAAAAGAGACACCAGTACATACCCAGAATCCAGAACACTGACAACAGAACACGAAATGTTGGTGAGGATGTGGAGCAACAGGAATGTTCTTCCATGTCTATTGAGAATAAAGAATGGAAAACAACTTGGCAGTTTCTTACAAAACTAAACATATTCTTGCCAGATGATTCAGCAGTAGCAGTTCTTGGTATTTATCCAAAGAAGATGAAACCTATACCCACAAAGATGTCTATAGTAGTTTGATTCATTACTGACAAAAGCTTGGAAGCAACCAAGATATCCTTTCATAGGTGAAAGTTCAAATCAAGTGTAGTACATGCAAACAATGGAATCTTATTTAATGCTAGAGAAATGAATTACCAAGCCATGAAAAGATATGGATATAAATATTTAATAAATATTTGATTTTAGGCTTCTACCAGTCTATCAATAGTAGTAGTATATTTTAACAGTGAATGCTCAGCATTCAAGAATTTACCTAATAAAATATTTGGGGTTCCATATTTTAAATACTTCAACCTCTATGATTATATTCCTCATAATTTTGAATTGGGGTAAATAAACCTTAATTTTTTGTAACTTGTTTCTTATTGCAAAAGAGCTCAATGAAATTTTAGAAAATAAAAATTTACCAAAAAAAAAGTTTAGTTTACTATTGCCAAATAATTTAAAACTTTACCTTATATTCAAATACATATATTTTTCTAAATTGATTTATAGGCTACTAAAACCAAAAACTTTTAGTTATACTAGATTTCATATCATGCAATCAATGCCAGAAAGCCATCTGGCGATGACTTGTCTTAAATAGAGTTAAGATGGGTGTTATTACAATGCAAGATGGAAACAAAGATAGTATAACAATTGAGTGTTACATAACTTTTCTGTTTTGATCAAGTTACTAATCTACAAAAGGCTTTTATCGGTGACACACTTGGGAATTTAACAAAACTTTTAAACTAGCATGTGCGACTCATTCCTAGAAAACAACACAATCAATAACACTTTCTTTAGATGAAATCATGACTATTTCTCCATTTGAATAAAAAAGGGAGCAACCCCAATAAGTTTATTGAACATGAAAAGTTGAAATGCTATAATGCTCCTAAGGAATTAAATGGTCCAGTCATGAATTACAAAAAAAGGATATAAATTACCAAAGTGTTTGTATAATTGCAATGTACAACTGCCCATTATCGTTCAAGAGCATAGGCTTGTACAAGAACTCTATAAAAGAACTCCACTTCTAAACCGTGGAAAATATGTTCCCTTTCCCCCTATATACAACTATTAAGCCATTCATTTAGCTTTTAAAATATCCACTTAATACAGGCTTTTTACTCATTTGCACAAATACCCAGGAAGTGAAGGAGGGTGTTATACAAATATTAAAGGAAAAGATTGCTCTAGGCAGTGCAAGTAAGTATATAGACTTTGTGTGAACAGCTGGTCTGTTACTTTTGAGGAAAAACAAGGAGGCGAATCAGGAGTTCATAGTGGTGGAGAGAGGAAGAACGTATTGATGTATGACCCTCTAGTACATTGAAACGCCTTCAGTTTTTATTTAATATGAAAGGGGAAGATACCAAAAGACTTTCAACAGCAGAATAAAATCATGTGACTTGATTTTTAGGTTAAGTTGCTGTACCAAAATAAATTTGCAGGGAGAAAGGAGTGCAGTATGTGTGGAAGTGGGGTTATCAATCAAGTCAATAATTCAGGAACATATGATGGTGTTTTTAGCATACTGGGTGGTAATAGAAGTGGTGAGGTATGGTTTTTATTTTGTATCTATTTTGATGGTGAATATTCTGGTGAACAGGATGGGGTATGTGCAGGACAGACAATATCAACATTTATTTTACCTGCACAAACAGAAGGGTGGAGTCTTCATTCCCTGATATGGAGAGAATTCTGAGTTCAAATGTTCTTTCTGATTAAATGGCATAGTGATGATGAGGATTTAGTCAGACAGTGAAAGAGAGCAGTAAGCATAGTGTTAAGCGGTAAGACATTATAATACATTTGAGCATCAAAAAAAGTTGTGTTGGATCACCCGTTTATGTGAGTAAATAAATAAATAAAGCTTCCTGGGGTTCTGATAGAGGTAAAGAAGACTACTATATGATCCAAAGGGGCACGTGCACCAAATGTTTATAGCAGCAATATCCACAATAGCCAAACTATGGAAAGAACCTAGATGCCCATCAACAAATGAATGGTATATATTTCAAATTCAAGTCAGAGATGAAAGAAACATCTGGACTCGGTCCTCAGGTACAGGCAGTATTCTGAACTGAGGCTAGAACCAGAGACCATTCTAATGAAAGGCCTCCACAGGTGGGCTCCGACTCAGTTTCCTGTATGTGTATTCATTCATGAAATCGCTCTGCGGGTCAACATGCAGAACAAAACCATTTAATAAAAGTGACAATGAGGAGAGGAAAGGGAGGCCAGAAGGCTTGTGAATGTGGAGAGAGGAAGAGCCAGGGGAGGAGGGGGGCGGGGGGGGGCGGAAAAACTGAGAATCTCTCCCTGTGCTCCTTGCTGCCAGGGAGGTCTGAGGGACTAGTTTCTACCTGGGATCCCAAGTCCAGTACAAAAGTGGCGGGGCCACAGCTCGGGATGAGGGAAGGGGGTCCTCGGCACACGCGCGTGGGGGTGCCAAACGAAGGGGGCTATTGTGCTCGCTGCGGGGGGCACCTCGCCTGGCTCCATCCCCAGCCCGACCCCGTGGGGACCCGGGTGCGGCGCGTGGTCCGGGGTGGTCCCGCTGCCCCGGGGGTCGCGGGAGGCTGGGTCCCGACACCCCCGCGAGCTCGCCGCCCGCGCTTTCTGCTCCAGGTGAGGGCGCAGCGCAGTGTCACTTTACCTCCTCGCAGAGGGTCGTCCTGAGAAGCCATGGGGCAGGGCGGGGCAGCGGGCCGGGCCGTGGGAGCAGGACAGCGCGGCCTCAGGAGCTGGGCTGGAGCGCGGGAGTGCGGGTGTCCTGCAGTGCGGACTGGGCTGCAGCCGAGCACAGCGGAGCTGCTCGCCCCTCCTCCGCCAGCTCCTCCACCTCCTCTCAGACTCTCCGCTGCGTCCTCCGCGAGCTCACTTCCGGATTCTGCAATTAGCAAAGCCCCTTCTCCGGACCGCCCACGCCCACGCCCTCGCCCACCTCCCCCTCCGTCCTGAGGCGCGGGCCCGGGGCACGGGCACCGGGAAAGCCCGGGGGGCTTGCGAGGGTGGCCAGCGCCAGCGCTGAGCGGCCTCCTAGCCTGGCTCCCCGAGCGGGTGTCCACCTGCTGCCTGGCTGCAAAAAGATCATCAGCCCTAAACCCCGGCTGCACTCTCGGGTCACTTCCCTGGCTTCCTGATTGTGCCCAAAGCCGGGAACCAGCTTCCCCAGCTCAGGCCTGGGCTGAGATGCTTGCCCACGATCTGTTTAAGCAGTCTCCTCCTCTCCAGGCAGGGTCCGCCATTGCATGATGTCACCCACGAATCACTTAGACCTGGATGTTTTTTGGTTTTTGGTTTCTTTTTTGGTTATTGGTTACTACATGACCTCCATGGTAGGTGATCCACAAAGGGAGTGAAAAGAGGACGCCTGATGCATACGCATATGGCCATTCTAGAAAAAGAGCTTGGGGTTCTCTGGGAAGCGCGGCATTGGTCCTTGCACTATGGTTTTGCTGCATCAAATAGTTCCTTCTTCTTCAAATATAAATATATAAATATATTGATCAAGTCACTCGCATGTCTTAGGAGAATGTCATACCTTTAGTAGCAAACTTGAAATAATGGACATTGGTTTTGATTTTTGTTTTGGTTTGATTTGGTTCGGTTTTTGTAATTTTAAAAATCCCTCCAGCCCTTGGCTGTGTCTGACCTGAGTGCTTTCTGCTGTTTCTGCAACAAAACTGTCAGGGCAGCGAAAACTCTCATTGTTAACAGTGGCGCCCCCTTCTGAACACTTTGTTAATAAAAAGCTTTTTTTTTTTTTTTTTTTTTTTTTTTTTTTTTTTTTTTTTGGCTATTGTAAATGTGAAACAACAATGAGGTATTTCAAAGAGGTGAACCACAGGTAAATTTCTCTAAGTGTGGGTGAGGGTTACTCAAAAAGAAACTTGACAAGGCTTTTAAAGATACCGACAATCATTATAACATAACGTGACTGATTGTTACCGTGCTCTTAACCTGGCAAACACTTGTTGGCTTCCAAGAAAGACGAACATAGTTGAGATGGTTCTAGCGGCCTTCTAGCACAGGGTCTCATGAGGCAGGGATTCTAGCCACTGGCTGTGCAAGGCATGAGGCCTGTTAGTGATTCTATTTTTTCTTCTGCAGAATGGGTCTTTCTGCATTCCAGGTCCTTTCTACCCCAATAAATAATGCGGCGATTCTCTCAGTAAGTTGTACTTTTGGTTTAAACAGCCAACTGTCTCTTAAAAAGGACTTTTGTTTAAAGTCCTTTAAAAAAAAAGTCCTTTCAAAAAAAACTTTTTTTTTTAATTTTTATTTTTTAATCCCATATGTTTACTCTGATCCTGGAACTTTGTCATTTTGACCTTCTCTGCTGATTAAAATATTCTTCATCATCAGCACCTACTGCTCTCCTCTCCTGGTGGTCTCTCCGGAAGGGGTCTTCTCTAGCTCTTCTAGCAGAGGATGGGCACTTCCCCTCTACCCCTGTTGCCAGACCAACCTTACCTATCCTGCAGGGTCAGGTCGGCCTGGCCTTTTATCTGTTGTTCTCTTCTGAGTGGTTAGTTTTTCATAGATACCGTGCTTTGCTTTTGTCAGGATTTACCCTGGACTATCAAAACCCTTATCTTGTGCCAGTGAATCCTAAGAAACAGACCTGATGAGAGAACCAGGAACTCGAACAGATCATATTTATCCTGAATGTTCCGTCCAAAATGAAGAATACATTTCTGAGGAGCCTCAAGATGTCTTAGAAGGGAAGTTTCACCAACTCTGTCACGTAGGGGCATCAATTCTGATTCTGTGTCAATTTTCCTACTTTCCCAGCTAGTAATTCTCTTCCTCAGAAAGCCCACTCTCAACCGTTTCCTCTCTCAAAGGCAGTTGCTCTTCGAGTCTGCACATGGCACTTGGGGCCTGCTGGTCGTTGGCTACTGCCCTCTGTACCTTGGGTCTAACAGCTTCGGGGCATCAAGATGAAATCGTCTCTTGTTCTAAGACTTACTATAGTTTGGGGCACATGGTAAGCAATCATCACTTTTTTAGTTGATCCAAGTGTTGGACCTTTCTTAATTATTCTAGTACCACAGTTTACTTGTTCTAAGATTTGTCCTCCCCCCCCCCCATTCTAATAACTCTTGCACTTGATGACATATCCTAGTTTAACTGACAGCATTTCTCTTTCTTAGTCGAACATAAACTATAGTGCATCTTACCCTTGATGAAAGCTAGGTTGCAATTAAATACTCTATTATGGTTACGATTCTGATATTTGAAATCCTCCGGTAGCTCCCTGTGCCCCCACAGTGTAGTACCTCACCTTCTCGGCATACTATACAAACCAGCTCACCCCCAGTGTTAACCCAGGGGCTCAGCCTCTATCCCCAGGTGATGCTGCCAGATCAGCTGCCCGTTGTCCTGAACTTGCTGTAGATTCCCGAATGCACTTTGCTGCCCCCTGGCACTTTGAAAGTGACACACTCATCCCCATTCTTCGCTTTGCCCTTGTCTATCACCTCCCCTCAAAATCTGTTCCTAAGTGCCTTTTCCCAGCTCCAACCTACCCTTGGCAGTCTTTTATCTCCCTGTGGTAAAACCTGTCACACTGCACCATGGACATGCCCGTTGTCCCCCTGAGAAGGGAAAAGGGACAGTGAGGGCCCCCCAGCATTTGCAGCTCTAGTGCAGAGCCCCATGCCTGGCTTGCAGGAAATGCCAGATCATGAAGACAAACGGAGATCATCCTCTGGCTAAAACCAGCTCTTCTTTGCCTACCGCAGGATCTGGATCAATACTGAGCAGCCCGTTATTATTGCTGTTTTTCTAGGGATTTTTTACCCATATATTTCCCAGGTCTTGACTCTTTTGGTAGCACTTTAATTCAGGCTTCAACCACTTCCTAGTCAGATCAGGTGAAATCATTTTCCTTCCCATAGCCTCGGTGTATTTCACACCTAGCAAATCTTTTTTGAAAGATCTTATTTACCCATTGGACAGATCAAAAGTAGGTAGAGAGGCAGGCAGAGAGAGGGGTGGGGGAGCAGGCTCCCCGCTGAGCAGAGAGCCCGATGTGGGGCTCCATCCCAGGACCCTGAAATCATGACCTGAGCCGAAGGCAGAGGCCTAAACCACTGAGCCACCCAGGAGCCCCCATATCTCGTAATTTTTAATCAACGTGCAAAAAGTATTGTACATATTGATGAAGTTCAAACAAATTCTGTGAAACCGTAGATGGACTTAAAGATACTATTATGTATCAAATATTGTAAAAATTAAGCAAGGAAATAGCACACATAAAATAACCAAAGCATACAAACTTGGGTAGATACAATAGGTGTGATCATGTTCTACTTCATAAAGAGATGAGTTAATAGATAAATAGAAGTAACTGGACTTTTTAGACGTTAATAAAACTTTGCCTGTTATTTCTTAGCTATATAAAATAGATGGTTTTCTAACAAAAACGCTTATCTTAAAAATATTTAAAAATAAATTTCAGGCTACTCATAAGGTTCTATTTACTTTTCCACTGAAGGAAAAGCTGGTTGTTGTAGTTGTAGTTGTTTGTTTGTTTTAGTCTCCTCCTAGTTTTTATTATTATAATGTGGAAGGAGGAATGTTAAATTGAAAAGTGAATTATTTTATAGACAAAATTCATTACTTGATTCACTTCCTGGTACAGCAGATGGAACTCCTGAAAACATGCCCTTTTGCCTTACAGAAGAGTAACAGTTATGCTTACTTCTGAAACATGCTTGGTGGTGGCCCTCAATAGTGACACCATACTAAACATTTTGAATATTTGCAATTAATTTTTATAGTCATAGGGCTCCAAAAGGCGCTGCTAGTCTCTTAGTAGGTATTTCAATAAAGCTAAAAGTTGCCTGACTGTTTAAAAATATTAACAAGGCACAAAACATGGCAGAAGTATTGTCCTCAGATATTATTTTTTTCCATATGCTCCTGATTCCAGACATGACAAGTTATTTTTTTAAATTTTTTTATAAAAGATTTTATTTATTTCTTGGACAGAGATCACAAGTAGGCAGGGTCAGGCAGAGTGAGAGGGGGGAAGCAGGCTCCCTGCTGAGCTGAGAGCCCGATGTGGGACTCGATCCAAGGATTCTGGGATCATGACCTGAGCCGAAGGCAGAGGCTTTAACCCACTGAGCCACCCAGGTGCCCCCATGACAAGTTATTTTTTTTTAAAGATTTTATTTATTTATTTGACAGAGAGAGAGATTACAAGTAGGCAGAGAGGCAGGCAAAGAGAGAGAGGAGGTAGCAGGCTCCCCGTTGAGCAGAGAGCCCAATGTGGGGCTCCATCCCTGGACCCTGAGATCATGACCTGAGCTGAAGGCAGCGGCTTAACCCACAAGCCACCCAGGAACCCGACAAGTTCTTTTTGATAGATATATATATACAATGTATTTTCCAGTTATAAGAAAAATGGTTCTGCTCTTTTTAACCTTTTTTAAAAATTACATAATTTTTTTAAATTTAAATTTTATTTTTTAATGTTTTACCTTTCTTTTCTTTTTTTTAAAAAGATTTTATTTATTTATTTGACAGACAGAGATCACAAGTAGGCAGAGAGACAGGCAGAGAGAGAGAGAGAGAGAAGCAGGCTTCCTGCGGAGCAGAGAGCCCGATGCAGGGCTCAATTCCAGGACCCTGAGATCATGACCCGAGCCGAAGGCAGCAGCCCAAACCACTGAGCCACCCAGGCACCTCAATGTTTTACTTTTCAATATACTACTTAGAATATAAACCCTATTCCATTTTGTAAGAAGGTTACCATTTAAAAAATGTTAATTTTCTCATTGTGTCTTCCCCTCTCATTGCTTTATTTTGAATAAAACATTTCACAATAAACATAACTGATGCTTTCCTTTTGATGGTCCCTCTGTTGGGCATATTGTATATGAGCCATGACAATTAGTTTTACAACATTTATTCATGTTTGTTGATATGTTTTATCATAACTAATTTTCCCTCCCTTATCTAGATTCCCCAGCTTTCAGACAGGTGGACACTTAATAAACCATACCCAAGGGATGTATCAAGTACTTCTTAGACATCTCTCAGATCCTTGAGGTCTCATTTTGCCTAGGGATTTGCAATAGGTTCTGCCAGAGGCACCACTGTGACAACTGATGTCCATGGTCTATCTCCTGCTAAGCTCAAGAGGTCACTGGTTTCCAAGTTTATCTATACAATTAATGCACTCCATCAAGTTCTTTTTTTTTTTTTAATATTAACAAACTTATTTTAAAGTTTATATGGAGAGGCAAAGACTCACAATAGTCAACATAGTGTTGAAGGAGAACAAAGCCTGAGGACTGACTTCAAAGTTTACCATAACGATGGGGCGCCTGGTTGGCTCAGTGGGTTAAGCTTCTGCCTTTGGCTCAGGTCATGATCCCAGGGGCCTGGGGTCAAGTCCCATATTGGGCTCTCTGCTCAGCAGGGAGCCTGCTTCTCCTCATTTCTCTCCCTGTCTGTCTCTCTGCCTATTTGTGATCTCTCTCTCTGTCAAATAAATAAATAAACCTTTAAAAAAAGTATACCATAACGATAATTGGAAGCAAGATATTGTAATACCACAGAAAGACTAGATTAAAGGAACAGAATATATATTATCAATTATATTTTATATTTCATATAAAAGCAAAAGCAATACAAGAGAGCAAAATACAATCTTTTAAACAAATGGTTCTGGAGTAATGGTGAAGCTAAATGTAAAAATATGGGGTTCTGATAGAGGTAAAGAAGACTACTATATGATCCAAAGGGGCACGTGCACCAAATGTTTATAGCAGCAATATCCACAATAGCCAAACTATGGAAAGAACCTAGATGCCCATCAACAAATGAATGGTATATATTTCAAATTCAAGTCAGAGATGAAAGAAACATCTGGACTCGGTCCTCAGGTACAGGCAGTATTCTGAACTGAGGCTAGAACCAGAGACCATTCTAATGAAAGGCCTCCACAGGTGGGCTCCGACTCAGTTTCCTGTATGTGTATTCATTCATGAAATCGCTCTGCGGGTTAACATGCAGAACAAAACCATTTAATAAAAGTGACAATGAGGAGAGGAAAGGGAGGCCAGAAGGCTTGTGAATGTGGAGAGAGGAAGAGCCAGGGGAGGAGGGGAGAGGGGGGGGGGGCGGAAAAACTGAGAATCCCTCCCTGTGCTCCTTGCTGCCAGGGAGGTCTGAGGGACTAGTTTCTACCTGGGATCCCAAGTCCAGTACAAAAGTGGCGGGGCCACAGCTCGGGATGAGGGAAGGGGGTCCTCGGCACACGCGCGTGGGGGTGCCAAACGAAGGGGGCTATTGTGCTCGCTGCGGGGGGCACCTCGCCTGGCTCCATCCCCAGCCCGACCCCGTGGGGACCCGGGTGCGGCGCGTGGTCCGGGGTGGTCCCGCTGCCCCGGGGGTCGCGGGAGGCTGGGTCCCGACACCCCCGCGAGCTCGCCGCCCGCGCTTTCTGCTCCAGGTGAGGGCGCAGCGCAGTGTCACTTTACCTCCTCGCAGAGGGTCGTCCTGAGAAGCCATGGGGCAGGGCGGGGCAGCGGGCCGGGCTGTGGGAGCAGGACAGCGCGGCCTCAGGAGCTGGGCTGGAGCGCGGGAGTGCGGGTGTCCTGCAGTGCGGACTGGGCTGCAGCAGAGCACAGCGGAGCTGCTCGCCCCTCCTCCGCCAGCTCCTCCACCTCCTCTCAGACTCTCCGCTGCGTCCTCCGCGAGCTCACTTCCGGATTCTGCAATTAGCAAAGCCCCTTCTCCGGACCGCCCACGCCCTCGCCCACCTCCCCCTCCGTCCTGAGGCGCGGGCCCGGGGCACGGGCACCGGGAAAGCCCGGGGGGCTTGCGAGGGTGGCCAGCGCCAGCGCTGAGCGGCCTCCTAGCCTGGCTCCCCGAGCGGGTGTCCACCTGCTGCCTGGCTGCAAAAAGATCATCAGCCCTAAACCCCGGCTGCACTCTCGGGTCACTTCGCTGGCTTCCTGATTGTGCCCAAAGCCGGGAACCAGCTTCCCCAGCTCAGGCCTGGGCTGAGATGCTTGCCCACGATCTGTTTAAGCAGTCTCCTCCTCTCCAGGCAGGGTCCGCCATTGCATGATGGCACCCACGAATCACTTAGACCTGGATGTTTTTTGGTTTTTTGTTTCTTTTTTGGTTATTGGTTATTACATGACCTCCATGGTAGGTGATCCACAAAGGGAGTGAAAAGAGGACGCCTGATGCACACGCATATGGCCATTCTAGAAAAAGAGCTTGGGGTTCTCTGGGAAGCGCGGCATTGGTCCTTGCACTATGGTTTTGCTGCATCAAATAGTTCCTTCTTCTTCAAATATAAATATATAAATATATTGATCAAGTCACTCGCATGTCTTAGGAGAATGTCATACCTTTAGTAGCAAACTTGAAATCTTGGACATTGGTTTTGATTTTTGTTTTGGTTTGATTTGGTTCGGTTTTTGTAATTTTAAAAATCCCTCCAGCCCTTGGCTGTGTCTGACCTGAGTGCTTTCTGCTGTTTCTGCAACAAAACTGTCAGGGCAGCGAAAACTCCCATTGTTAACAGCGGCGCCCCCTTCTGAACACTTTGTTAATAAAAAGCTTTTTTTTTTTTTTTTTTTTTTTTTTTTTGGCTATTGTAAATGTGAAACAACAATGAGGTATTTCAAAGAGGTGAACCACAGGTAAATTTCTCTAAGTGTGGGTGAGGGTTACTCAAAAAGAAACTTGACAAGGCTTTTAAAGATACCGACAATCATTATAACATAACGTGACTGATTGTTACCGTGCTCTTAACCTGGCAAACACTTGTTGGCTTCCAAGAAAGACGAACATAGTTGAGATGGTTCTAGCGGCCTTCTAGCACAGGGTCTCATGAGGCAGGGATTCTAGCCACTGGCTGTGCAAGGCATGAGGCCTGTTAGTGATTCTATTTTTTCTTCTGCAGAATGGGTCTTTCTGCATTGCAGGTCCTTTCTACCCCAATAAATAATGCGGCGATTCTCTCAGTGAGTTGTACTTTTGGTTTAAACAGCCAACTGTCTCTTAAAAAGGACTTTTGTTTAAAGTCCTTTAAAAAAAAAGTCCTTTCAAAAAAAACTTTTTTTTTTAATTTTTATTTTTTAATCCCATATGTTTACTCTGATCCTGGAACTTTGTCATTTTGACCTTCTCTGCTGATTAAAATATTCTTCATCATCAGCACCTACTGCTCTCCTCTCCTGGTGGTCTCTCCGGAAGCGGTCTTCTCTAGCTCTTCTAGCAGAGGATGGGCACTTCCCCTCTACCCCTGTTGCCAGACCAACCTTACCTATCCTGCAGGGTCAGGTCGGCCTGGCCTTTTATCTGTTGTTCTCTTCTGAGTGGTTAGTTTTTCATAGATACCGTGCTTTGCTTTTGTCAGGATTTACCCTGGACTATCAAAACCCTTATCTTGTGCCAGTGAATCCTAAGAAACAGACCTGATGAGAGAACCAGGAACTCGAACAGATCATATTTATCCTGAATGTTCCGTCCAAAATGAAGAATACATTTCTGAGGAGCCTCAAGATGTCTTAGAAGGGAAGTTTCACCAACTCTGTCACGTAGGGGCATCAATTCTGATTCTGTGTCAATATTCCTACTTTCCCAGCTAGTAATTCTCTTCCTCAGAAAGCCCACTCTCAACCGTTTCCTCTCTCAAAGGCAGTTGCTCTTAGAGTCTGCACATGGCACTTGGGGCCTGCTGGTCGTTGGCTACTGCCCTCTGTACCTTGGGTCTAACAGCTTCGGGGCATCAAGATGAAATCGTCTCTTGTTCTAAGACTTACTATAGTTTGGGGCACATGGTAAGCAATAATCACTTTTTTAGTTGATCCAAGTGTTGGACCTTTCTTAATTATTCTAGTACCACAGTTTACTTGTTCTAAGATTTGTCCTCCCCCCCCCCATTCTAATAACTCTTGCACTTGATGACATATCCTAGTTTAACTGACAGCATTTCTCTTTCTTAGTCGAACATAAACTATAGTGCATCTTACCCTTGATGAAAGCTAGGTTGCAATTAAATACTCTATTATGGTTACGATTCTGATATTTGAAATCCTCCGGTAGCTCCCTGTGCCCCCACAGTGTAGTACCTCACCTTCTCGGCATAGTATACAAACCAGCTCACCCCCAGTGTTAACCCCGGGGCTCAGCCTCCATCCCCAGGTGATGCTGCCAGATCAGCTGCCGGTTGTCCTGAACTTGCTGTAGATTCCCGAATGCACTGTGCTGCCCCCTGGCACTTTGAAAGTGACACACTCATCCCCATTCTTCGCTTTGCCCTTGTCTATCACCTCCCCTCAAAATCTGTTCCTAAGTGCCTTTTCCCAGCTCCAACCTACCCTTGGCAGTCTTTTATCTCCCTGTGGTAAAACCTGTCACACTGCACCATGGACATGCCCGTTGTCCCCCTGAGAAGAGAAAAGGGACAGTGAGGGCCCCCCAGCATTTGCAGCTCTAGTGCAGAGCCCCATGCCTGGCTTGCAGGAAATGCCAGATCATGAAGACAAACGGAGATCATCCTCTGGCTAAAACCAGCTCTTCTTTGCCTACCGCAGGATCTGGATCAATACTGAGCAGCCCGTTATTATTGCTGTTTTTCTAGGGATTTTTTACCCATATACTTCCCAGGTCTTGACTCTTTTTGTAGCACTTTAATTCAGGCTTCAACCACTTCCTAGTCAGATCAGGTGAAATCATTTTCCTTCCCATAGCCTCGGTGTATTTCACACCTAGCAAATCTTTTTTGAAAGATCTTATTTACCCATTGGACAGATCAAAAGTAGGTAGAGAGGCAGGCAGAGAGAGGGGTGGGGGAGCAGGCTCCCCGCTGAGCAGAGAGCCCGATGTGGGGCTCCATCCCAGGACCCTGAAATCATGACCTGAGCCGAAGGCAGAGGCCTAAACCACTGAGCCACCCAGGAGCCCCCATATCTCGTAATTTTTAATCAACGTGCAAAAAGTATTGTACATATTGATGAAGTTCAAACAAATTCTGTGAAACCGTAGATGGACTTAAAGATACTATTATGTATCAAATATTGTAAAAATTAAGCAAGGAAATAGCACACATAAAATAACCAAAGCATACAAACTTGGGTAGATACAATAGGTGTGATCATGTTCTACTTCATAAAGAGATGAGTTAATAGATAAATAGAAGTAACTAGACTTTTTAGACGTTAATAAAACTTTGCCTGTTATTTCGTAGCTATATAAAATAGATGGTTTTCTAACAAAAACGCTTATCTTAAAAATATTTAAAAATAAATTTCAGGCTACTCATAAGGTTCTATTTACTTTTCCACTGAAGGAAAAGCTGGTTGTTGTAGTTGTAGTTGTTTGTTTGTTTTAGTCTCCTCCTAGTTTTTATTATTATAATGTGGAAGGAGGAATGTTAAATTGAAAAGTGAATCATTTTATAGACAAAATTCATTACTTGATTCACTTCCTGGTACAGCAGATGGAACTCCTGAAAACATGCCCTTTTGCCTTACAGAAGAGTAACAGTTATGCTTACTTCTGAAACATGCTTGGTGGTGGCCCTAAATAGTGACACCATACTAAACATTTTGAATATTTGCAATTAATTTTTATAGTCATAGGGCTCCCAAAGGCGCTGCTAGTCTCTTAGTAGGTATTTCAATAAAGCTAAAAGTTGCCTGACTGTTTAAAAATATTAACAAGGCACAAAACATGGCAGAAGTATTGTCCTCAGATATTATTTTTTTCCATATGCTCCTGATTCCAGACATGACAAGTTATTTTTTAAAATTTTTTTATAAAAGATTTTATTTATTTCTTGGACAGAGATCACAAGTAGGCAGGGTCAGGCAGAGTGAGAGGGGGGAAGCAGGCTCCCTGCTGAGCTGAGAGCCCGATGTGGGACTCGATCCAAGGATTCTGGGATCATGACCTGAGCCGAAGGCAGAGGCTTTAACCCACTGAGCCACCCAGGTGCCCCCATGACAAGTTATTTTTTTTTAAAGATTTTATTTATGTATTTGACAGAGAGAGAGGTTACAAGTAGGCAGAGAGGCAGGCAAAGAGAGAGGGGAGGTAGCAGGCTCCCCGTTGAGCAGAGAGCCCAATGTGGGGCTCCATCCCTGGACCCTGAGATCATGACCTGAGCTGAAGGCAGCGGCTTAACCCACAAGCCACCCAGGAACCCGACAAGTTCTTTTTGATAGATATATATATACAATGTATTTTCCAGTTATAAGAAAAATGGTTCTGCTCTTTTTAACCTTTTTTAAAAATTACATAATTTTTTTAAATTTAAATTTTATTTTTTAATGTTTTACCTTTCTTTTCTTTTTTTTAAAAAGATTTTATTTATTTATTTGACAGACAGAGATCACAAGTAGGCAGAGAGACAGGCAGAGAGAGAGAGAGAGAGAAGCAGGCTTCCTGCGGAGCAGAGAGCCCGATGCAGGGCTCAATTCCAGGACCCTGAGATCATGACCCGAGCCGAAGGCAGCAGCCCAAACCACTGAGCCACCCAGGCACCTCAATGTTTTACTTTTCAATATACTACTTAGAATATAAACCCTATTCCATTTTGTAAGAAGGTTACCATTTAAAAAATGTTAATTTTCTCATTGTGTCTTCCCCTCTCATTGCTTTATTTTGAATAAAACATTTCACAATAAACATAACTGATGCTTTCCTTTTGATGGTCCCTCTGTTGGTCATATTGTATATGAGCCATGACAATTAGTTTTACAACATTTATTCATGTTTGTTGATATGTTTTATCATAACTAATTTTCCCTCCCTTATCTAGATTCCCCAGCTTTCAGACAGGTGGACACTTAATAAACCATACCCAAGGGATGTATCAAGTACTTCTTAGACATCTCTCAGATCCTTGAGGTCTCATTTTGCCTAGGGATTTGCAATAGGTTCTGCCAGAGGCACCACTGTGACAACTGATGTCCATGGTCTATCTCCTGCTAAGCTCAAGAGGTCACTGGTTTCCAAGTTTATCTATACAATTAATGCACTCCATCAAGTTCTTTTTTTTTTTTTAATATTAACAAACTTATTTTAAAGTTTATATGGAGAGGCAAAGACTCACAATAGTCAACATAGTGTTGAAGGAGAACAAAGCCTGAGGACTGACTTCAAAGTTTACCATAACGATGGGGCGCCTGGTTGGCTCAGTGGGTTAAGCTTCTGCCTTTGGCTCAGGTCATGATCCCAGGGGCCTGGGGTCGAGTCCCGTATTGGGCTCTCTGCTCAGCAGGGAGCCTGCTTCTCCTCATTTCTCTCCCTGTCTGTCTCTCTGCCTATTTGTGATCTCTCTCTCTGTCAAATAAATAAATAAACCTTTAAAAAAAGTATACCATAACGATAATTGGAAGCAAGATATTGTAATACCACAGAAAGACTAGATTAAAGGAACAGAATATATATTATCAATTATATTTTATATTTCATATAAAAGCAAAAGCAATACAAGAGAGCAAAATACAATCTTTTAAACAAATGGTTCTGGAGTAATGGTGAAGCTAAATGTAAAAATATGGGGTTCTGATAGAGGTAAAGAAGACTACTATATGATCCAAAGGGGCACGTGCACCAAATGTTTATAGCAGCAATATCCACAATAGCCAAACTATGGAAAGAACCTAGATGCCCATCAACAAATGAATGGTATATATTTCAAATTCAAGTCAGAGATGAAAGAAACATCTGGACTCGGTCCTCAGGTACAGGCAGTATTCTGAACTGAGGCTAGAACCAGAGACCATTCTAATGAAAGGCCTCCACAGGTGGGCTCCGACTCAGTTTCCTGTATGTGTATTCATTCATGAAATCGCTCTGCAGGTCAACATGCAGAACAAAACCATTTAATAAAAGTGACAATGAGGAGAGGAAAGGGAGGCCAGAAGGCTTGTGAATGTGGAGAGAGGAAGAGCCAGGGGAGGAGGGGGGCGGGGGGGGGCGGAAAAACTGAGAATCTCTCCCTGTGCTCCCTGCTGCCAGGGAGGTCTGAGGGACTAGTTTCTACCTGGGATCCCAAGTCCAGTACAAAAGTGGCGGGGCCACAGCTCGGGATGAGGGAAGGGGGTCCTCGACACACGCGCGTGGGGGTGCCAAACGAAGGGGGCTATTGTGCTCGCTGCGGGGGGCACCTCGCCTGGCTCCATCCCCAGCCCGACCCCGTGGGGACCCGGGTGCGGCGCGTGGTCCGGGGTGGTCCCGCTGCCCCGGGGGTCGCGGGAGGCTGGGTCCCGACACCCCCGCGAGCTCGCCGCCCGCGCTTTCTGCTCCAGGTGAGGGCGCAGCGCAGTGTCACTTTACCTCCTCGCAGAGGGTCGTCCTGAGAAGCCATGGGGCAGGGCGGGGCAGCGGGCCGGGCCGTGGGAGCAGGACAGCGCGGCCTCAGGAGCTGGGCTGGAGCGCGGGAGTGCGGGTGTCCTGCAGTGCGGACTGGGCTGCAGCAGAGCACAGCGGAGCTGCGCGCCCCTCCTCCGCCAGCTCCTCCACCTCCTCTCAGACTCTCCGCTGCGTCCTCCGCGAGCTCACTTCCGGATTCTGCAATTAGCAAAGCCCCTTCTCCGGACCGCCCACGCCCACGCCCTCGCCCACCTCCCCCTCCGTCCTGAGGCGCGGGCCCGGGGCACGGGCACCGGGAAAGCCCGGGGGGCTTGCGAGGGTGGCCAGCGCCAGCGCTGAGCGGCCTCCTAGCCTGGCTCCCCGAGCGGGTGTCCACCTGCTGCCTGGCTGCAAAAAGATCATCAGCCCTAAACCCCGGCTGCACTCTCGGGTCACTTCGCTGGCTTCCTGATTGTGCCCAAAGCCGGGAACCAGCTTCCCCAGCTCAGGCCTGGGCTGAGATGCTTGCCCACCATCTGTTTAAGCAGTCTCCTCCTCTCCAGGCAGGGTCCGCCATTGCATGATGGCACCCACGAATCACTTAGACCTGGATGTTTTTTGGTTTTTTGTTTCTTTTTTGGTTATTGGTTATTACATGACCTCCATGGTAGGTGATCCACAAAGGGAGTGAAAAGAGGACGCCTGATGCATACGCATATGGCCATTCTAGAAAAAGAGCTTGGGGTTCTCTGGGAAGCGCGGCATTGGTCCTTGCACTATGGTTTTGCTGCATCAAATAGTTCCTTCTTCTTCAAATATAAATATATAAATATATTGATCAAGTCACTCGCATGTCTTAGGAGAATGTCATACCTTTAGTAGCAAACTTGAAATAATGGACATTGGTTTTGATTTTTGTTTTGGTTTGATTTGGTTCGGTTTTTGTAATTTTAAAAATCCCTCCAGCCCTAGGCTGTGTCTGACCTGAGTGCTTTCTGCTGTTTCTGCAACAAAACAGTCAGGGCAGCGAAAACTCTCATTGTTAACAGTGGCGCCCCCTTCTGAAAACTTTGTTAATAAAAAGTTTTTTTTTTTTTTTTTTTTTTTTTTTTTTTGGCTATTGTAAATGTGAAACAACAATGAGGTATTTCAAAGAGGTGAACCACAGGTAAATTTCTCTAAGTGTGGGTGAGGGTTACTCAAAAAGAAACTTGACAAGGCTTTTAAAGATACCGACAATCATTATAACATAACGTGACTGATTGTTACCGTGCTCTTAACCTGGCAAACACTTGTTGGCTTCCAAGAAAGACGAACATAGTTGAGATGGTTCTAGCGGCCTTCTAGCACAGGGTCTCATGAGGCAGGGATTCTAGCCACTGGCTGTGCAAGGCATGAGGCCTGTTAGTGATTCTATTTTTTCTTCTGCAGAATGGGTCTTTCTGCATTCCAGGTCCTTTCTACCCCAATAAATAATGCGGCAATTCTCTCAGTGAGTTGTACTTTTGGTTTAAACAGCCAACTGTCTCTTAGAAAGGACTTTTGTTTAAAGTCCTTTAAAAAAAAAGTCCTTTCAAAAAAAATTCTTTTTTTAATTTTTATTTTTCAATCCCATATGTTTACTCTGATCCTGGAACTTTGTCATTTTGACCTTATCTGCTGATTAAAATATTCTTCATCATCAGCACCTACTGCTCTCCTCTCCTGGTGGTCTCTCCGGAAGGGGTCTTCTCTAGCTCTTCTAGCAGAGGATGGGCACTTCCCCTCTACCCCTGTTGCCAGACCAACCTTACCTATCCTGCAGGGTCAGGTCGGCCTGGCCTTTTATCTGTTGTTCTCTTCTGAGTGGTTAGTTTTTCATAGATACCGTGCTTTGCTTTTGTCAGGATTTACCCTGGACTATCAAAACCCTTATCTTGTGCCAGTGAATCCTAAGAAACAGACCTGATGAGAGAACCAGGAACTCGAACAGATCATATTTATCCTGAATGTTCCGTCCAAAATGAAGAATACATTTCTGAGGAGCCTCAAGATTTCTTAGAAGGGAAGTTTCACCAACCCTGTCACGTAGGGGCATCAATTCTGATTCTGTGTCAATGTTCCTACTTTCCCAGCTAGTAATTCTCTTCCTCAGAAAGCCCACTCTCAACCGTTTCCTCTCTCAAAGGCAGTTGCTCTTCGAGTCTGCACATGGCACTTGGGGCCTGCTGGTCGTTGGCTACTGCCCTCTGTACCTTGGGTCTAACAGCTTCGGGGCATCAAGATGAAATCGTCTCTTGTTCTAAGACTTAATATAGTTTGGGGCACATGGTAAGCAATAATCACTTTTTTAGTTGATCCAAGGGTTCGAACTTTCTTAATTATTCTAGTACCACAGTTTACTTGTTCTAAGATTTGTCCTCCCCCCCCCATTCTAATAACTCTTGCACTTGATGACATATCCTAGTTTAACTGACAGCATTTCTCTTTCTTAGTCGAACATAAACTATAGTGCATCTTACCCTTGATGAAAGCTAGGTTGGAATTGAATACTCTATTATGGTTACGATTCTGATATTTGAAATCCTCCGGTAGCTCCCTGTGCCCCCACAGTGTAGTACCTCACCTTCTCGGCATAGTATACAAACCAGCTCACCCCCAGTGTTAACCCCGGGGCTCAGCCTCCATCCCCAGGTGATGCTGCCAGATCAGCTGCCCGTTGTCCTGAACTTGCCGTAGATTCCCGAATGCACTGTGCTGCCCCCTGGCACTTTGAAAGTGACACACTCATCCCCATTCTTCGCTTTGCCCTTGTCTATCACCTCCCCTCAAAATCTGTTCCTAAGTGCCTTTTCCCAGCTCCAACCTACCCTTGGCAGTCTTTTATCTCCCTGTGGTAAAACCTGTCACACTGCACCATGGACATGCCCGTTGTCCCCCTGAGAAGAGAAAAGGGACAGTGAGGGCCCCCCAGCATTTGCAGCTCTAGTGCAGAGCCCCATGCCTGGCTTGCAGGAAATGCCAGATCATGAAGACAAACGGAGATCATCCTCTGGCTAAAACCAGCTCTTCTTTGCCTACCGCAGGATCTGGATCAATACTGAGCAGCCCGTTATTATTGCTGTTTTTCTAGGGATTTTTTACCCATATATTTCCCAGGTCTTGACTCTTTTGGTAGCACTTTAATTCAGGCTTCAACCACTTCCTAGTCAGATCAGGTGAAATCATTTTCCTTCCCATAGCCTCGGTGTATTTCACACCTAGCAAATCTTTTTTGAAAGATCTTATTTACCCATTGGACAGATCAAAAGTAGGTAGAGAGGCAGGCAGAGAGAGGGGTGGGGGAGCAGGCTCCCCGCTGAGCAGAGAGCCCGATGTGGGGCTCCATCCCAGGACCCTGAAATCATGACCTGAGCCGAAGGCAGAGGCCTAAACCACTGAGCCACCCAGGGGCCCCCATATCTCCTAATTTTTAATCAACGTGCAAAAAGTATTGTACATATTGATGAAGTTCAAACAAATTCTGTGAAACCGTAGATGGACTTAAAGATACTATTATGTATCAAATATTGTAAAAATTAAGCAAGGAAATAGCACACATAAAATAACCAAAGCATACAAACTTGGGTAGATACAATAGGTGTGATCATGTTCTACTTCATAAAGAGATGAGTTAATAGATAAATAGAAGTAACTGGACTTTTTAGACGTTAATAAAACTTTACCTGTTATTTCGTAGCTATATAAAATAGATGGTTTTCTAACAAAAACGCTTATCTTAAAAATATTTAAAAATAAATTTCAGGCTACTCATAAGGTTCTATTTACTTTTCCACTGAAGGAAAAGCTGGTTGTTGTAGTTGTAGTTGTTTGTTTGTTTTAGTCTCCTCCTAGTTTTTATTATTATAATGTGGAAGGAGGAATGTTAAATTGAAAAGTGAATTATTTTATAGACAAAATTCATTACTTGATTCACTTCCTGGTACAGCAGATGGAACTCCTGAAAACATGCCCTTTTGCCTTACAGAAGAGTAACAGTTATGCTTACTTCTGAAACATGCTTGGTGGTGTCCCTAAATAGTGACACCATACTAAACATTTTGAATATTTGCAATTAATTTTTATAGTCATAGGGCTCCAAAAGGCGCTGCTAGTCTCTTAGTAGGTATTTCAATAAAGCTAAAAGTTGCCTGACTGTTTAAAAATATTAACAAGGCACAAAACATGGCAGAAGTATTGTCCTCAGATATTATTTTTTTCCATATGCTCCTGATTCCAGACATGACAAGTTATTTTTTTAAATTTTTTTTATAAAAGATTTTATTTATTTCTTTGACAGAGATCACAAGTAGGAAGGGTCAGGCAGAGTGAGAGGGGGGAAGCAGGCTCCCTGCTGAGCTGAGAGCCCGATGTGGGACTCGATCCAAGGATTCTGGGATCATGACCTGAGCCGAAGGCAGAGGCTTTAACCCACTGAGCCACCCAGGTGCCCCCATGACAAGTTATTTTTTTTTAAAGATTTTATTTATGTATTTGACAGAGAGAGAGATTACAAGGAGGCAGAGAGGCAGGCAAAGAGAGAGAGGAGGTAGCAGGCTCCCCGTTGAGCAGAGAGCCCAATGTGGGGCTCCATCCCTGGACCCTGAGATCATGACCTGAGCTGAAGGCAGCGGCTTAACCCACAAGCCACCCAGGAACCCGACAAGTTATTTTTGATAGATATATATATACAATGTATTTTCCAGTTATAAGAAAAATGGTTCTGCTGTTTTTAACATTTTTTAAAAATTACATAATTTTTTTAAATTTAAATTTTATTTTTTAATGTTTTACCTTTCTTTTCTTTTTTTTAAAAAGATTTTATTTATTTATTTGACAGACAGAGATCACAAGTAGGCAGAGAGACAGGCAGAGAGAGAGAGAGAGAGAGAAGCAGGCTTCCTGCGGAGCAGAGAGCCCGATGCAGGGCTCAATTCCAGGACCCTGAGATCATGACCCGAGCCGAAGGCAGCAGCCCAAACCACTGAGCCACCCAGGCACCCCAATGTTTTACTTTTCAATATACTACTTAGAATATAAACCCTATTCCATTTTGTAAGAAGGTTACCATTTAAAAAATGTTAATTTTCTCATTGTGTCTTCCCCTCTCATTGCTTTATTTTGAATAAAACATTTCACAATAAACATAACTGATGCTTTCCTTTTGATGGTCCCTCTGTTGGTCATATTGTATATGAGCCATGACAATTAGTTTTACAACATTTATTCATGTTTGTTGATATGTTTTATCATAACTAATTTTCCCTCCCTTATCTAGATTCCCCAGCTTTCAGACAGGTGGACACTTAATAAACCATACCCAAGGGATGTATCAAGTACTTCTTAGACATCTCTCAGATCCTTGAGGTCTCATTTTGCCTAGGGATTTTCAATAGGTTCTGCCAGAGGCACCACTGTGACAACTGATGTCCATGGTCTATCTCCTGCTAAGCTCAAGAGGTCACTGGTTTCCAAGTTTATCTATACAATTAATGCACTCCATCAAGTTCTTTTTTTTTTTTTTAATATTAACAAACTTATTTTAAAGTTTATATGGAGAGGCAAAGACTCACAATAGTCAACATAGTGTTGAAGGAGAACAAAGCCTGAGGACTGACTTCAAAGTTTACCATAACGATGGGGCGCCTGGTTGGCTCAGTGGGTTAAGCTTCTGCCTTTGGCTCAGGTCATGATCCCAGGGGCCTGGGGTGGAGTCCCGTATTGGGCTCTCTGCTCAGCAGGGAGCCTGCTTCTCCTCATTTCTCTCTCTGTCTGTCTCTCTGCCTATTTGTGATCTCTCTCTCTCTGTCAAATAAATAAATAAACCTTTAAAAAAAGTATACCATATCGATAATTGGAAGCAAGATATTGTAATACCACAGAAAGACTAGATTAAAGGAACAGAATATATATTATCAATTATATTTTATATTTAATATAAAAGCAAAAGCAATACAAGAGAGCAAAATACAATCTTTTAAACAAATGGTTCTGGAGTAATGGTGAAGCTAAATGTAAAAATATAAAATAAAAATAAAATAAATAATAAAATAAAATAAATCCAGGCAGATATCATACACTCTTCACAAAAATTAACTCAGATTAAATTATAAACCTAAACATGAAACATGTAGAAGGTAATATAGAAGAAAATTTAAATGACCTTGGTTTTGGAAATAACTTTAGCTACAGAAGCACAAGCACTGAATTTAAAAATGTCTACTCTGTGAAACAATGCCAAGAGAATGAAAAGGCAAAGCACAGACTGTGAGAAAAAATTTGCAAAATACACATCTGGCAAAGGACTGTTAATCAAAAAGACACAAAGACCCCTTAAAACTCAACAATCGTGGAAAAACCTGATTAAAAATGAGCCAAAGACCTTAGCAGATACCTCACCAAAGAAAATATTACAGATGGCAAATAAGCATATAAAAAGATGCTTCACATCCTATGTCATCAGGAAAATGCAAATTAAAACAAAAAAGAGACACCAGTACATACCCAGAATCCAGAACACTGACAACAGAACACGAAATGTTGGTGAGGATGTGGAGCAACAGGAATGTTCTTCCATGTCTATTGAGAATAAAGAATGGAAAACAACTTGGCAGTTTCTTACAAAACTAAACATATTCTTGCCAGATGATTCAGCAGTAGCAGTTCTTGGTATTTATCCAAAGAAGATGAAACCTATACCCACAAAGATGTCTATAGTAGTTTGATTCATTACTGACAAAAGCTTGGAAGCAACCAAGATATCCTTTCATAGGTGAAAGTTCAAATCAAGTGTAGTACACGCAAACAATGGAATCTTATTTAATGCTAGAGAAATGAATTACCAAGCCATGAAAAGATATGGATATAAATATTTAATAAATATTGGATTTTAGGCTTCTACCAGTCTATCAATAGTAGTAGTATATTTTAACAGTGAATGCTCAGCATTCAAGAATTTACCTAATAAAATATTTGGGGTTCCATATTTTAAATACTTCAACCTCTATGATTATATTCCTAATAATTTTGAATTGGGGTAAATAAACCTTAATTTTTTGTAACTTGTTTCTTATTGCAAAAGAGCTCAATGAAATTTTAGAAAATAAAAATTTACCAAAAAAAAAGTTTAGTTTACTATTGCCAAATAATTTAAAACTTTACCTTATATTCAAATACATATATTTTTCTAAATTGATTTATAGGCTACTAAAACCAAAAACTTTTAGTTATACTAGATTTCATATCATGCAATCAATGCCAGAAAGCCATCTGGCGATGACTTGTCTTAAATAGAGTTAAGATGGGTGTTATTACAATGCAAGATGGAAACAAAGATAGTATAACAATTGAGTGTTACATAACTTTTCTGTTTTGATCAAGTTACTAATCTACAAAAGGCTTTTATCGGTGACACACTTGGGAATTTAACAAAACTTTTAAACTAGCATGTGCGACTCATTCCTAGAAAACAACACAATCAATAACACTTTCTTTAGATGAAATCATGACTATTTCTCCATTTGAATAAAAAAGGGAGCAACCCCAATAAGTTTATTGAACATGAAAAGTTGAAATGCTATAATGCTCCTAAGGAATTAAATGGTCCAGTCATGAATTACAAAAAAAGGATATAAATTACCAAAGTGTTTGTATAATTGCAATGTACAACTGCCCATTATCGTTCAAGAGCGTAGGCTTGTACAAGAACTCTATAAAAGAACTCCACTTCTAAACCGTGGAAAATATGTTCCCTTTCCCCCTATATACAACTATTAAGCCATTCATTTAGCTTTTAAAATATCCACTTAATACAGGCTTTTTACTCATTTGCACAAATACCCAGGAAGTGAAGGAGGGTGTTATACAAATATTAAAGGAAAAGATTGCTCTAGGCAGAGCAAGTAAGTATATAGACTTTGTGTGAACAGCTGGTCTGTTACTTTTGAGGAAAAACAAGGAGGCGAATCAGGAGTTCATAGTGGTGGAGAGAGGAAGAACGTATTGATGTATGACCCTCTAGTACATTGAAACGCCTTCAGTTTTTATTTAATATGAAAGGGGAAGATACCAAAAGACTTTCAACAGCAGAATAAAATCATGTGACTTGATTTTTAGGTTAAGTTGCTGTACCAAAATAAATTTGCAGGGAGAAAGGAGTGCAGTATGTGTGGAAGTGGGGTTATCAATCAAGTCAATAATTCAGGAACATATGATGGTGTTTTTAGCATACTGGGTGGTAATAGAAGTGGTGAGGTATGGTTTTTATTTTGTATCTATTTTGATGGTGAATATTCTGGTGAACAGGATGGGGTATGTGCAGGACAGACAATATCAACATTTATTTTACCTGCACAAACAGAAGGGTGGAGTCTTCATTCCCTGATATGGAGAGAATTCTGAGTTCAAATGTTCTTTCTGATTAAATGGCATAGTGATGATGAGGATTTAGTCAGACAGTGAAAGAGAGCAGTAAGCATAGTGTTAAGCGGTAAGACATTATAATACATTTGAGCATCAAAAAAAGTTGTGTTGGATCACCCGTTTATGTGAGTAAATAAATAAATAAAGCTTCCTGGGGTTCTGATAGAGGTAAAGAAGACTACTATATGATCCAAAGGGGCACGTGCACCAAATGTTTATAGCAGCAATATCCACAATAGCCAAACTATGGAAAGAACCTAGATGCCCATCAACAAATGAATGGTATATATTTCAAATTCAAGTCAGAGATGAAAGAAACATCTGGACTCGGTCCTCAGGTACAGGCAGTATTCTGAACTGAGGCTAGAACCAGAGACCATTCTAATGAAAGGCCTCCACAGGTGGGCTCCGACTCAGTTTCCTGTATGTATATTCATTCATGAAATCGCTCTGCGGGTCAACATGCAGAACAAAACCATTTAATAAAAGTGACAATGAGGAGAGGAAAGGGAGGCCAGAAGGCTTGTGAATGTGGAGAGAGGAAGAGCCAGGGGAGGAGGGGGGCGGGGGGGCGGAAAAACTGAGAATCCCTCCCAGTGCTCCTTGCTGCCAGGGAGGTCTGAGGGACTAGTTTCTACCTGGGATCCCAAGTCCAGTACAAAAGTGGCGGGGCCACAGCTCGGGATGAGGGAAGGGGGTCCTCGGCACACGCGCGTGGGGGTGCCAAACGAAGGGGGCTATTGTGCTCGCTGCGGGGGGCACCTCGCCTGGCTCCATCCCCAGCCCGACCCCGTGGGGACCCGGGTGCGGCGCGTGGTCCGGGGTGGTCCCGCTGCCCCGGGGGTCGCGGGAGGCTGGGTCCCGACACCCCCGCGAGCTCGCCGCCCGCGCTTTCTGCTCCAGGTGAGGGCGCAGCGCGGTGTCACTTTACCTCCTCGCAGAGGGTCGTCCTGAGAAGCCATGGGGCAGGGCGGGGCAGCGGGCCGGGCCGTGGGAGCAGGACAGCGCGGCCTCAGGAGCTGGGCTGGCGCGCGGGAGTGCGGGTGTCCTGCAGTGCGGACTGGGCTGCAGCAGAGCACAGCGGAGCTGCGCGCCCCTCCTCCGCCAGCTCCTCCACCTCTTCTCAGACTCTCCGCTGCGTCCTCCGCGAGCTCACTTCCGGATTCTGCAATTAGCAAAGCCCCTTCTCCGGACCGCCCACGCCCTCGCCCACCTCCCCCTCCGTCCTGAGGCGCGGGCCCGGGGCACGGGCACCGGGAAAGCCCGGGGGGCTTGCGAGGGTGGCCAGCGCCAGCGCTGAGCGGCCTCCTAGCCTGGCTCCCCGAGCGGGTGTCCACCTGCTGCCTGGCTGCAAAAAGATCATCAGCCCTAAACCCCGGCTGCACTCTCGGGTCACTTCCCTGGCTTCCTGATTGTGCCCAAAGCCGGGAACCAGCTTCCCCAGCTCAGGCCTGGGCTGAGATGCTTGCCCACGATCTGTTTAAGCAGTCTCCTCCTCTCCAGGCAGGGTCCGCCATTGCATGATGGCACCCACGAATCACTTAGACCTGGATGTTTTTTGGTTTTTTGTTTCTTTTTTGGTTATTGGTTATTCCATGACCTCCATGGTAGGTGATCCACAAAGGGAGTGAAAAGAGGACGCCTGATGCATACGCATATGGCCATTCTAGAAAAAGAGCTTGGGGTTCTCTGGGAAGCGCGGCATTGGTCCTTGCACTATGGTTTTGCTGCATCAAATAGTTCCTTCTTCTTCAAATATAAATATATAAATATATTGATCAAGTCACTCGCATGTCTTAGGAGAATGTCATACCTTTAGTAGCAAACTTGAAATCTTGGACATTGGTTTTGATTTTTGTTTTGGTTTGATTTGGTTCGGTTTTTGTAATTTAAAAAATCCCTCCAGCCCTTGGCTGTGGCTGACCTGAGTGCTTTCTGCTGTTTCTGCAACAAAACTGTCAGGGCAGCGAAAACTCCCATTGTTAACAGTGGCGCCCCCTTCTGAACACTTTGTTAATAAAAAGCTTTTTTTTTTTTTTTTTTTTTTTTTTTTGGCTATTGTAAATGTGAAACAACAATGAGGTATTTCAAAGAGGTGAACCACAGGTAAATTTCTCTAAGTGTGGGTGAGGATTACTCAAAAAGAAACTTGAAAAGGCTTTTAAAGATACCGACAATCATTATAACATAACGTGACTGATTGTTACCCTGCTCTTAACCTGGCAAACACTTGTTGGCTTCCAAGAAAGACGAACATAGTTGAGATGGTTCTAGCGGCCTTCTAGCACAGGGTCTCATGAGGCAGGGATTCTAGCCACTGGCTGTGCAAGGCATGAGGCCTGTTAGTGATTCTATTTTTTCTTCTGCAGAATGGGTCTTTCTGCATTCCAGGTCCTTTCTACCCCAATAAATAATGCGGCGATTCTCTCAGTGAGTTGTACTTTTGGTTTAATCAGCCAACTGTCTCTTAAAAAGGACTTTTGTTTAAAGTCCTTTAAAAAAAAAGTCCTTTCAAAAAAAACTTTTTTTTTTAATTTTTATTTTTTAATCCCATATGTTTACTCTGATCCTGGAACTTTGTCATTTTGACCTTCTCTGCTGATTAATATATTCTTCATCATCAGCACCTACTGCTCTCCTCTCCTGGTGGTCTCTCCGGAAGCGGTCTTCTCTAGCTCTTCTAGCAGAGGATGGGCACTTCCCCTCTACCCCTGTTGCCAGACCAACCTTACCTATCCTGCAGGGTCAGGTCGGCCTGGCCTTTTATCTGTTGTTCTCTTCTGAGTGGTTAGTTTTTCATAGATACCGTGCTTTGCTTTTGTCAGGATTTACCCTGGACTATCAAAACCCTTATCTTGTGCCAGTGAATCCTAAGAAACAGACCTGATGAGAGAACCAGGAACTCGAACAGATCATATTTATCCTGAATGTTCCGTCCAAAATGAAGAATACATTTCTGAGGAGCCTCAAGATGTCTTAGAAGGGAAGTTTCACCAACTCTGTCACGTAGGGGCATCAATTCTGATTCTGTGTCAATTTTCCTACTTTCCCAGCTAGTAATTCTCTTCCTCAGAAAGCCCACTCTCAACCGTTTCCTCTCTCAAAGGCAGTTGCTCTTCGAGTCTGCACATGGCACTTGGGGCCTGCTGGTCGTTGGCTACTGCCCTCTGTACCTTGGGTCTAACAGCTTCGGGGCATCAAGATGAAATCGTCTCTTGTTCTAAGACTTACTATAGTTTGGGGCACATGGTAAGCAATAATCACTTTTTTAGTTGATCCAAGTGTTGGACCTTTCTTAATTATTCTAGTACCACAGTTTACTTGTTCTAAGATTTGTCCTCCCCCCCCCCATTCTAATAACTCTTGCACTTGATGACATATCCTAGTTTAACTGACAGCATTTCTCTTTCTTAGTCGAACATAAACTATAGTGCATCTTACCCTTGATGAAAGCTAGGTTGCAATTAAATACTCTATTATGGTTACGATTCTGATATTTGAAATCCTCCGGTAGCTCCCTGTGCCCCCACAGTGTAGTACCTCACCTTCTCGGCATAGTATACAAACCAGCTCACCCCCAGTGTTAACCCCGGGGCTCAGCCTCTATCCCCAGGTGATGCTGCCAGATCAGCTGCCCGTTGTCCTGAACTTGCTGTAGATTCCCGAATGCACTGTGCTGCCCCCTGGCACTTTGAAAGTGACACACTCATCCCCATTCTTCGCTTTGCCCTTGTCTATCACCTCCCCTCAAAATCTGTTCCTAAGTGCCTTTTCCCAGCTCCAACCTACCCTTGGCAGTCTTTTATCTCCCTGTGGTAAAACCTGTCACACTGCACCATGGACATGCCCGTTGTCCCCCTGAGAAGAGAAAAGGGACAGTGAGGGCCCCCCAGCATTTGCAGCTCTAGTGCAGAGCCCCATGCCTGGCTTGCAGGAAATGCCAGATCACGAAGACAAACGGAGATCATCCTCTGGCTAAAACCAGCTCTTCTTTGCCTACCGCAGGATCTGGATCAATACTGAGCAGCCCGTTATTATTGCTGTTTTTCTAGGGATTTTTTACCCATATATTTCCCAGGTCTTGACTCTTTTGGTAGCACTTTAATTCAGGCTTCAACCACTTCCTAGTCAGATCAGGTGAAATCATTTTCCTTCCCATAGCCTCGGTGTATTTCACACCTAGCAAATCTTTTTTGAAAGATCTTATTTACCCATTGGACAGATCAAAAGTAGGTAGAGAGGCAGGCAGAGAGAGGGGTGGGGGAGCAGGCTCCCCGCTGAGCAGAGAGCCCGATGTGGGGCTCCATCCCAGGACCCTGAAATCATGACCTGAGCCGAAGGCAGAGGCCTAAACCACTGAGCCACCCAGGAGCCCCCATATCTCGTAATTTTTAATCAACGTGCAAAAAGTATTGTACATATTGATGAAGTTCAAACAAATTCTGTGAAACCGTAGATGGACTTAAAGATACTATTATGTATCAAATATTGTAAAAATTAAGCAAGGAAATAGCACACATAAAATAACCAAAGCATACAAACTTGGGTAGATACAATAGGTGTGATCATGTTCTACTTCATAAAGAGATGAGTTAATAGATAAATAGAAGTAACTAGACTTTTTAGACGTTAATAAAACTTTGCCTGTTATTTCTAAGCTATATAAAATAGATGGTTTTCTAACAAAAACGCTTATCTTAAAAATATTTAAAAATAAATTTCAGGCTACTCATAAGGTTCTATTTACTTTTCCACTGAAGGAAAAGCTGGTTGTTGTAGTTGTAGTTGTTTGTTTGTTTTAGTCTCCTCCTAGTTTTTATTATTATAATGTGGAAGGAGGAATGTTAAATTGAAAAGTGAATTATTTTATAGACAAAATTCATTACTTGATTCACTTCCTGGTACAGCAGATGGAACTCCTGAAAACATGCCCTTTTGCCTTACAGAAGAGTAACAGTTATGCTTACTTCTGAAACATGCTTGGTGGTGGCCCTCAATAGTGACACCATACTAAACATTTTGAATATTTGCAATTAATTTTTATAGTCATAGGGCTCCAAAAGGCGCTGCTAGTCTCTTAGTAGGTATTTCAATAAAGCTAAAAGTTGCCTGACTGTTTAAAAATATTAACAAGGCACAAAACATGGCAGAAGTATTGTCCTCAGATATTATTTTTTTCCATATGCTCCTGATTCCAGACATGACAAGTTATTTTTTTAAATTTTTTTATAAAAGATTTTATTTATTTCTTTGACAGAGATCACAAGTAGGCAGGGTCAGGCAGAGTGAGAGGGGGGAAGCAGGCTCCCTGCTGAGCTGAGAGCCCGATGTGGGACTCGATCCAAGGATTCTGGGATCATGACCTGAGCCGAAGGCAGAGGCTTTAACCCACTGAGCCACCCAGGTGCCCCCATGACAAGTTATTTTTTTTTAAAGATTTTATTTATGTATTTGACAGAGAGAGAGGTTACAAGTAGGCAGAGAGGCAGGCAAAGAGAGAGAGGAGGTAGCAGGCTCCCCGTTGAGCAGAGAGCCCAATGTGGGGCTCCATCCCTGGACCCTGAGATCATGACCTGAGCTGAAGGCAGCGGCTTATCCCACAAGCCACCCAGGAACCCGACAAGTTCTTTTTGATAGATATATATATACAATGTATTTTCCAGTTATAAGAAAAATGGTTCTGCTCTTTTTAAACTTTTTTAAAAATTACATAATTTTTTTAAATTTAAATTTTATTTTTTAATGTTTTACCTTTCTTTTCTTTTTTTAAAAAAGATTTTATTTATTTATTTGACAGACAGAGATCACAAGTAGGCAGAGAGACAGGCAGAGAGAGAGAGAGAAGCAGGCTTCCTGCGGAGCAGAGAGCCCGATGCAGGGCTCAATTCCAGGACCCTGAAATCATGACCCGAGCCGAAGTTAGCAGCCCAAACCACTGAGCCACCCAGGCACCTCAATGTTTTACTTTTCAATATACTACTTAGAATATAAACCCTATTCCATTTTGTAAGAAGGTTACCATTTAAAAAATGTTAATTTTCTCATTGTGTCTTCCCCTCTCATTGCTTTCTTTTGAATAAAACATTTCACAATAAACATAACTGATGCTTTCCTTTTGATGGTCCCTCTGTTGGGCATATTGTATATGAGCCATGACAATTAGTTTTACAACATTTATTCATGTTTGTTGATATGTTTTATCATAACTAATTTTCCCTCCCTTATCTAGATTCCCCAGCTTTCAGACAGGTGGACACTTAATAAACCATACCCAAGGGATGTATCAAGTACTTCTTAGACATCTCTCAGATCCTTGAGGTCTGATTTTGCCTAGGGATTTGCAATAGGTTCTGCCAGAGGCACCACTGTGACAACTGATGTCCATGGTCTATCTCCTGCTAAGCTCAAGAGGTCACTGGTTTCCAAGTTTATCTATACAATTAATGCACTCCATCAAGTTCTTTTTTTTTTTTTAATACTAACAAACTTATTTTAAAGTTTATATGGAGAGGCAAAGACTCACAATAGTCAACATCGTGTTGAAGGAGAACAAAGCCTGAGGACTGACTTCAAAGTTTACCATAACGATGGGGCGCCTGGTTGGCTCAGTGGGTTAAGCTTCTGCCTTTGGCTCAGGTCATGATCCCAGGGGCCTGGGGTCGAGTCCCGTATTGGGCTCTCTGCTCAGCAGGGAGCCTGCTTCTCCTCATTTCTCTCCCTGTCTGTCTCTCTGCCTATTTGTGATCTCTCTCTCTGTCAAATAAATAAATAAACCTTTAAAAAAAGTATACCATAACGATAATTGGAAGCAAGATATTGTAATACCACAGAAAGACTAGATTAAAGGAACAGAATATATATTATCAATTATATTTTATATTTCATATAAAAGCAAAAGCAATACAAGAGAGCAAAATACAATCTTTTAAACAAATGGTTCTGGAGTAATGGTGAAGCTAAATGTAAAAATATGGGGTTCTGATAGAGGTAAAGAAGACTACTATATGATCCAAAGGGGCACGTGCACCAAATGTTTATAGCAGCAATATCCACAATAGCCAAACTATGGAAAGAACCTAGATGCCCATCAACAAATGAATGGTATATATTTCAAATTCAAGTCAGAGATGAAGAAACATCTGGACTCGGTCCTCAGGTACAGGCAGTATTCTGAACTGAGGCTAGAACCAGAGACCATTCTAATGAAAGGCCTCCACAGGTGGGCTCCGACTCAGTTTCCTGTATGTGTATTCATTCATGAAATCGCTCTGCAGGTCAACATGCAGAACAAAACCATTTAATAAAAGTGACAATGAGGAGAGGAAAGGGAGGCCAGAAGGCTTGTGAATGTGGAGAGAGGAAGAGCCAGGGGAGGAGGGGGGCGGGGGGGGGGCGGAAAAACTGAGAATCTCTCCCTGTGCTCCTTGCTGCCAGGGAGGTCTGAGGGACTAGTTTCTACCTGGGATCCCAAGTCCAGTACAAAAGTGGCGGGGCCACAGCTCGGGATGAGGGAAGGGGGTCCTCGGCACACGCGCGTGGGGGTGCCAAACGAAGGGGGCTATTGTGCTCGCTGCGGGGGGCACCTCGCCTGGCTCCATCCCCAGCCCGACCCCGTGGGGACCCGGGTGCGGCGCGTGGTCCGGGGTGGTCCCGCTGCCCCGGGGGTCGCGGGAGGCTGGGTCCCGACACCCCCGCGAGCTCGCCGCCCGCGCTTTCTGCTCCAGGTGAGGGCGCAGCGCGGTGTCACTTTACCTCCTCGCAGAGGGTCGTCCTGAGAAGCCATGGGGCAGGGCGGGGCAGCGGGCCGGGCCGTGGGAGCAGGACAGCGCGGCCTCAGGAGCTGGGCTGGAGCGCGGGAGTGCGGGTGTCCTGCAGTGCGGACTGGGCTGCAGCAGAGCACAGCGGAGCTGCGCGCCCCTCCTCCGCCAGCTCCTCCACCTCCTCTCAGACTCTCCGCTGCGTCCTCCGCGAGCTCACTTCCGGATTCTGCAATTAGCAAAGCCCCTTCTCTGGACCGCCCACGCCCATGCCCTCGCCCACCTCCCCCTCCGTCCTGAGGCGGGGGCCCGGGGCACGGGCACCGGGAAAGCCCGGGGGGCTTGCGAGGGTGGCCAGCGCCAGCGCTGAGCGGCCTCCTAGCCGGGCTCCCCGAGCGGGTGTCCACCTGCTGCCTGGCTGCAAAAAGATCATCAGCCCTAAACCCCGGCTGCACTCTCGGGTCACTTCCCTGGCTTCCTGATTGTGCCCAAAGCTGGGAACCAGCTTCCCCAGCTCAGGCCTGGGCTGAGATGCTTGCCCACGATCTGTTTAAGCAGTCTCCTCCTCTCCAGGCAGGGTCCGCCATTGCATGATGGCACCCACGAATCACTTAGACCTGGATGTTTTTTGGTTTTTGGTTTCTTTTTTGGTTATTGGTTACTACATGACCTCCATGGTAGGTGATCCACAAAGGGAGTGAAAAGAGGACGCCTGATGCATAGGCATATGGCCATTCTAGAAAAAGAGCTTGGGGTTCTCTGGGAAGCGCGGCATTGGTCCTTGCACTATGGTTTTGCTGCATCAAATAGTTCCTTCTTCTTCAAATATAAATATATAAATATATTGATCAAGTCACTCGCATGTCTTAGGAGAATGTCATACCTTTAGTAGCAAACTTGAAATAATGGACATTGGTTTTGATTTTTGTTTTGGTTTGATTTGGTTCGGTTTTTGTAATTTTAAAAATCCCTCCAGCCCTTGGCTGTGTCTGACCTGAGTGCTTTCTGCTGTTTCTGCAACAAAACTGTCAGGGCAGCGAAAACTCTCATTGTTAACAGTGGCGCCCCCTTCTGAACACTTTGTTAATAAAAAGCTTTTTTTTTTTTTTTTTTTTTTTTTTGGCTATTGTAAATGTGAAACAACAATGAGGTATTTCAAAGAGGTGAACCACAGGTAAATTTCTCTAAGTGTGGGTGAGGGTTACTCAAAAAGAAACTTGACAAGGCTTTTAAAGATACCGACAATCATTATAACATAACGTGACTGATTGTTACCGTGCTCTTAACCTGGCAAACACTTGTTGGCTTCCAAGAAAGACGAACATAGTTGAGATGGTTCTAGCGGCCTTCTAGCACAGGGTCTCATGAGGCAGGGATTCTAGCCACTGGCTGTGCAAGGCATGAGGCCTGTTAGTGATTCTATTTTTTCTTCTGCAGAATGGGTCTTTCTGCATTCCAGGTCCTTTCTACCCCAATAAATAATGCGGCGATTCTCTCAGTAAGTTGTACTTTTGGTTTAAACAGCCAACTGTCTCTTAAAAAGGACTTTTGTTTAAAGTCCTTTAAAAAAAAAGTCCTTTCAAAAAAAACTTTTTTTTTTAATTTTTATTTTTTAATCCCATATGTTTACTCTGATCCTGGAACTTTGTCATTTTGACCTTCTCTGCTGATTAAAATATTCTTCATCATCAGCACCTACTGCTCTCCTCTCCTGGTGGTCTCTCCGGAAGGGGTCTTCTCTAGCTCTTCTAGCAGAGGATGGGCACTTCCCCTCTACCCCTGTTGCCAGACCAACCTTACCTATCCTGCAGGGTCAGGTCGGCCTGGCCTTTTATCTGTTGTTCTCTTCTGAGTGGTTAGTTTTTCATAGATACCGTGCTTTGCTTTTGTCAGGATTTACCCTGGACTATCAAAACCCTTATCTTGTGCCAGTGAATCCTAAGAAACAGACCTGATGAGAGAACCAGGAACTCGAACAGATCATATTTATCCTGAATGTTCCGTCCAAAATGAAGAATACATTTCTGAGGAGCCTCAAGATGTCTTAGAAGGGAAGTTTCACCAACTCTGTCACGTAGGGGCATCAATTCTGATTCTGTGTCAATTTTCCTACTTTCCCAGCTAGTAATTCTCTTCCTCAGAAAGCCCACTCTCAACCGTTTCCTCTCTCAAAGGCAGTTGCTCTTCGAGTCTGCACATGGCACTTGGGGCCTGCTGGTCGTTGGCTACTGCCCTCTGTACCTTGGGTCTAACAGCTTCGGGGCATCAAGATGAAATCGTCTCTTGTTCTAAGACTTAATATAGTTTGGGGCACATGGTAAGCAATCATCACTTTTTTAGTTGATCCAAGTGTTCGACCTTTCTTAATTATTCTAGTACCACAGTTTACTTGTTCTAAGATTTGTCCTCCCTCCCCCATTCTAATAACTCTTGCACTTGATGACATATCCTAGTTTAACTGACAGCATTTCTCTTTCTTAGTCGAACATAAACTATAGTGCATCTTACCCTTGATGAAAGCTAGGTTGCAATTAAATACTCTATTATGGTTACGATTCTGATATTTGAAATCCTCCGGTAGCTCCCTGTGCCCCCACAGTGTAGTACCTCACCTTCTCGGCATAGTATACAAACCAGCTCACCCCCAGTGTTAACCCCGGGGCTCAGCCTCCATCCCCAGGTGATGCTGCCAGATCAGCTGCCCGTTGTCCTGAATTTGCCATAGATTCCGGAATGCACTGTGCTGCCCCCTGGCACTTTGAAAGTGACACACTCATCCCCATTCTTCGCTTTGCCCTTGTCTATCACCTCCCCTCAAAATCTGTTCCTAAGTGCCTTTTCCCAGCTCCAACCTACCCTTGGCAGTCTTTTATCTCCCTGTGGTAAAACCTGTCACACTGCACCATGGACAGGCCCGTTGTCCCCCTGAGAAGGGAAAAGGGACAGTGAGGGCCCCCCAGCATTTGCAGCTCTAGTGCAGAGCCCCATGCCTGGCTTGCAGGAAATGCCAGATCATGAAGACAAACGGAGATCATCCTCTGGCTAAAACCAGCTCTTCTTTGCCTACCGCAGGATCTGGATCAATACTGAGCAGCCCGTTATTATTGCTGTTTTTCTAGGGATTTTTTACCCATATATTTCCCAGGTCTTGACTCTTTTTGTAGCACTTTAATTCAGGCTTCAACCACTTCCTAGTCAGATCAGGTGAAATCATTTTCCTTCCCATAGCCTCGGTGTATTTCACACCTAGCAAATCTTTTTTGAAAGATCTTATTTACCCATTGGACAGATCAAAAGTAGGTAGAGAGGCAGGCAGAGAGAGGGGTGGGGGAGCAGGCTCCCCGCTGAGCAGAGAGCCCGATGTGGGGCTCCATCCCAGGACCCTGAAATCATGACCTGAGCCGAAGGCAGAGGCCTAAACCACTGAGCCACCCAGGAGCCCCCATATCTCGTAATTTTTAATCAATGTGCAAAAAGTATTGTACATATTGATGAAGTTCAAACAAATTCTGTGAAACCGTAGATGGACTTAAAGATACTATTGTGTATCAAATATTGTAAAAATTAAGCAAGGAAATAGCACACATAAAATAACCAAAGCATACAAACTTGGGTAGATACAATAGGTGTGATCATGTTCTACTTCATAAAGAGATGAGTTAATAGATAAATAGAAGTAACTAGACTTTTTAGACGTTAATAAAACTTTGCCTGTTATTTCTTAGCTATATAAAATAGATGGTTTTCTAACAAAAACGCTTATCTTAAAAATATTTAAAAATAAATTTCAGGCTACTCATAAGGTTCTATTTACTTTTCCACTGAAGGAAAAGCTGGTTGTTGTAGTTGTAGTTGTTTGTTTGTTTTAGTCTCCTCCTAGTTTTTATTATTATAATGTGGAAGGAGGAATGTTAAATTGAAAAGTGAATTATTTTATAGACAAAATTCATTACTTGATTCACTTCCTGGTACAGCAGATGGAACTCCTGAAAACATGCCCTTTTGCCTTACAGAAGAGTAACAGTTATGCTTACTTCTGAAACATGCTTGGTGGTGGCCCTCAATAGTGACACCATACTAAACATTTTGAATATTTGCAATTAATTTTTATAGTCATAGGGCTCCAAAAGGCGCTGCTAGTCTCTTAGTAGGTATTTCAATAAAGCTAAAAGTTGCCTGACTGTTTAAAAATATTAACAAGGCACAAAACATGGCAGAAGTATTGTCCTCAGATATTATTTTTTTCCATATGCTCCTGATTCCAGACATGACAAGTTATTTTTTTAAATTTTTTTATAAAAGATTTTATTTATTTCTTGGACAGAGATCACAAGTAGGCAGGGTCAGGCAGAGTGAGAGGGGGGAAGCAGGCTCCCTGCTGAGCTGAGAGCCCGATGTGGGACTCGACCCAAGGATTCTGGGATCATGACCTGAGCCGAAGGCAGAGGCTTTAACCCACTGAGCCACCCAGGTGCCCCCATGACAAGTTATTTTTTTTTAAAGATTTTATTTATTTATTTGACAGAGAGAGAGATTACAAGTAGGCAGAGAGGCAGGCAAAGAGAGAGAGGAGGTAGCAGGCTCCCCGTTGAGCAGAGAGCCCAATGTGGGGCTCCATCCCTGGACCCTGAGATCATGACCTGAGCTGAAGACAGCGGCTTAACCCACAAGCCACCCAGGAACCCGACAAGTTATTTTTGATAGATATATATATACAATGTATTTTCCAGTTATAAGAAAAATGGTTCTGCTCTTTTTAACCTTTTTTAAAAATTACATAATTTTTTTAAATTTAAATTTTATTTTTTAATGTTTTACCTTTCTTTTCTTTTTTTTAAAAAGATTTTATTTATTTATTTGACAGACAGAGATCACAAGTAGGCAGAGAGACAGGCAGAGAGAGAGAGAGAGAGAGAAGCAGGCTTCCTGCGGAGCAGAGAGCCCGATGCAGGGCTCAATTCCAGGACCCTGAGATCATGACCCGAGCCGAAGGCAGCAGCCCAAACCACTGAGCCACCCAGGCACCCCAATGTTTTACTTTTCAATATACTACTTAGAATATAAACCCTATTCCATTTTGTAAGAAGGTTACCATTTAAAAAATGTTAATTTTCTCATTGTGTCTTCCCCTCTCATTGCTTTATTTTGAATAAAACATTTCACAATAAACATAACTGATGCTTTCCTTTTGATGGTCCCTCTGTTGGTCATATTGTATATGAGCCATGACATTTAGTTTTACAACATTTATTCATGTTTGTTGATATGTTTTATCATAACTAATTTTCCCTCCCTTATCTAGATTCCCCAGCTTTCAGACAGGTGGACACTTAATAAACCATACCCAAGGGATGTATCAAGTACTTCTTAGACATCTCTCAGATCCTTGAGGTCTCATTTTGCCTAGGGATTTGCAATAGGTTCTGCCAGAGGCACCACTGTGACAACTGATGTCCATGGTCTATCTCCTGCTAAGCTCAAGAGGTCACTGGTTTCCAAGTTTATCTATACAATTAATGCACTCCATCAAGTTCTTTTTTTTTTTAATATTAACAAACTTATTTTAAAGTTTATATGGAGAGGCAAAGACTCACAATAGTCAACATAGTGTTGAAGGAGAACAAAGCCTGAGGACTGACTTCAAAGTTTACCATAACGATGGGGCGCCTGGTTGGCTCAGTGGGTTAAGCTTCTGCCTTTGGCTCAGGTCATGATCCCAGGGGCCTGGGGTCTAGTCCCGTATTGGGCTCTCTGCTCAGCAGGGAGCCTGCTTCTCCTCATTTCTCTCTCTGTCTGTCTCTCTGCCTATTTGAGATCTCTCTCTCTGTCAAATAAATAAATAAACCTTTAAAAAAAGTATACCATAACGATAATTGGAAGCAAGATATTGTAATACCACAGAAAGACTAGATTAAAGGAACAGAATATATATTATCAATTATATTTTATATTTAATATAAAAGCAAAAGCAATACAAGAGAGCAAAATACAATCTTTTAAACAAATGGTTCTGGAGTAATGGTGAAGCTAAATGTAAAAATATGGGGTTCTGATAGAGGTAAAGAAGACTACTATATGATCCAAAGGGGCACGTGCACCAAATGTTTATAGCAGCAATATCCACAATAGCCAAACTATGGAAAGAACCTAGATGCCCATCAACAAATGAATGGTATATATTTCAAATTCAAGTCAGAGATGAAAGAAACATCTGGACTCGGTCCTCGGGTACAGGCAGTATTCTGAACTGAGGCTAGAACCAGAGACCATTCTAATGAAAGGCCTCCACAGGTGGGCTCCGACTCAGTTTCCTGTATGTATATTCATTCATGAAATCGCTCTGCAGGTCAACATGCAGAACAAAACCATTTAATAAAAGTGACAATGAGGAGAGGAAAGGGAGGCCAGAAGGCTTGTGAATGTGGAGAGAGGAAGAGCCAGGGGAGGAGGGGGGCGGGGGGGGGCGGAAAAACTGAGAATCCCTCCCTGTGCTCCTTGCTGCCAGGGAGGTCTGAGGGACTAGTTTCTACCTGGGATCCCAAGTCCAGTACAAAAGTGGCGGGGCCACAGCTCGGGATGAGGGAAGGGGGTCCTCGGCACACGCGCGTGGGGGTGCCAAACGAAGGGGGCTATTGTGCTCGCTGCGGGGGGCACCTCGCCTGGCTCCATCCCCAGCCCGACCCCGTGGGGACCCGGGTGCGGCGCGTGGTCCGGGGTGGTCCCGCTGCCCCGGGGGTCGCGGGAGGCTGGGTCCCGACACCCCCGCGAGCTCGCCGCCCGCGCTTTCTGCTCCAGGTGAGGGCGCAGCGCAGTGTCACTTTAGCTCCTCGCAGAGGGTCGTCCTGAGAAGCCATGGGGCAGGGCGGGGCAGCGGGCCGGGCCGTGGGAGCAGGACAGCGCGGCCTCAGGAGCTGGGCTGGAGCGCGGGAGTGCGGGTGTCCTGCAGTGCGGACTGGGCTGCAGCAGAGCACAGCGGAGCTGCGCGCCCCTCCTCCGCCAGCTCCTCCACCTCCTCTCAGACTCTCCGCTGCGTCCTCCGCGAGCTCACTTCCGGATTCTGCAATTAGCAAAGCCCCTTCTCCGGACCGCCCACGCCCTCGCCCACCTCCCCCTCCGTCCTGAGGCGCGGGCCCGGGGCACGGGCACCGGGAAAGCCCGGGGGGCTTGCGAGGGTGGCCAGCGCCAGCGCTGAGCGGCCTCCTAGCCTGGCTCCCCGAGCGGGTGTCCACCTGCTGCCTGGCTGCAAAAAGATCATCAGCCCTAAACCCCGGCTGCACTCTCGGGTCACTTCGCTGGCTTCCTGATTGTGCCCAAAGCCGGGAACCAGCTTCCCCAGCTCAGGCCTGGGCTGAGATGCTTGCCCACGATCTGTTTAAGCAGTCTCCTCCTCTCCAGGCAGGGTCCGCCATTGCATGATGGCACCCACGAATCACTTAGACCTGGATGTTTTTTGGTTTTTGGTTTCGTTTTTGGTTATTGGTTATTCCATGACCTCCATGGTAGGTGATCCACAAAGGGAGTGAAAAGAGGACGCCTGATGCATACGCATATGGCCATTCTAGAAAAAGAGCTTGGGGTTCTCTGGGAAGCGCGGCATTGGTCCTTGCACTATGGTTTTGCTGCATCAAATAGTTCCTTCTTCTTCAAATATAAATATATAAATATATTGATCAAGTCACTCGCATGTCTTAGGAGAATGTCATACCTTTAGTAGCAAACTTGAAATCTTGGACATTGGTTTTGATTTTTGTTTTGGTTTGATTTGGTTCGGTTTTTGTAATTTTAAAAATCCCTCCAGCCCCCGGCTGTGTCTGACCTGAGTGCTTTCTGCTGTTTCTGCAACAAAACTGTCAGGGCAGCGAAAACTCTCATTGTTAACAGTGGCGCCCCCTTCTGAACACTTTGTTAATAAAAAGCTTTTTTATTTTTTTCTTTTTTTTTTGGCTATTGTAAATGTGAAACAACAATGAGGTATTTCAAAGAGGTGAACCACAGGTAAATTTCTCAAAGTGTGGGTGAGGATTACTCAAAAAGAAACTTGACAAGGCTTTTAAAGATACCGACAATCATTATAACATAACGTGACTGATTGTTACCGTGCTCTTAACCTGGCAAACACTTGTTGGCTTCCAAGAAAGACGAACATAGTTGAGATGGTTCTAGCGGCCTTCTAGCACAGGGTCTCATGAGGCAGGGATTCTAGCCACTGGCTGTGCAAGGCATGAGGCCTGTTAGTGATTCTATTTTTTCTTCTGCAGAATGGGTCTTTCTGCATTCCAGGTCCTTTCTACCCCAATAAATAATGCGGCGATTCTCTCAGTGAGTTGTACTTTTGGTTTAAACAGCCAACTGTCTCTTAAAAAGGACTTTTCTTTAAAGTCCTTTAAAAAAAAAGTCGTTTCAAAAAAAACTTTTTTTTTAATTTTTATTTTTTAATCCCATATGTTTACTCTGATCCTGGAACTTTGTCATTTTGACCTTCTCTGCTGATTAAAATATTCTTCATCATCAGCACCTACTGCTCTCCTCTCCTGGTGGTCTCTCCGGAAGGGGTCTTCTCTAGCTCTTCTAGCAGAGGATGGGCACTTCCCCTCTACCCCTGTTGCCAGACCAACCTTACCTATCCTGCAGGGTCAGGTCGGCCTGGCCTTTTATCTGTTGTTCTCTTCTGAGTGGTTAGTTTTTCATAGATACCGTGCTTTGCTTTTGTCAGGATTTACCCTGGACTATCAAAACCCTTATCTTGTGCCAGTGAATCCTAAGAAACAGACCTGATGAGAGAACCAGGAACTCGAACAGATCATATTTATCCTGAATGTTCCGTCCAAAATGAAGAATACATTTCTGAGGAGCCTCAAGATGTCTTAGAAGGGAAGTTTCACCAACTCTGTCACGTAGGGGCATCCATTCTGATTCTGTGTCAATTTTCCTACTTTCCCAGCTAGTAATTCTCTTCCTCAGAAAGCCCACTCTCAACCGTTTCCTCTCTCAAAGGCAGTTGCTCTTCGAGTCTGCACATGGCACTTGGGGCCTGCTGGTCGTTGGCTACTGCCCTCTGTACCTTGGGTCTAACAGCTTCGGGGCATCAAGATGAAATCGTCTCTTGTTCTAAGACTTAATATAGTTTGGGGCACATGGTAAGCAATCATCACTTTTTTAGTTGATCCAAGGGTTCGACCTTTCTTAATTATTCTAGTACCACAGTTTACTTGTTCTAAGATTTGTCCTCCCTCCCCCATTCTAATAACTCTTGCACTTGATGACATATCCTAGTTTAACTGACAGCATTTCTCTTTCTTAGTCGAACATAAACTATAGTGCATCTTACCCTTGATGAAAGCTAGGTTGCAATTAAATACTCTATTATGGTTACGATTCTGATATTTGAAATCCTCCGGTAGCTCCCTGTGCCCCCACAGTGTAGTACCTCACCTTCTCGGCATAGTATACAAACCAGCTCACCCCCAGTGTTAACCCCGGGGCTCAGCCTCCATCCCCAGGTGATGCTGCCAGATCAGCTGCCCGTTGTCCTGAACTTGCTGTAGATTCCCGAATGCACTGTGCTGCCCCCTGGCACTTTGAAAGTGACACACTCATCCCCATTCTTCGCTTTGCCCTTGTCTATCACCTCCCCTCAAAATCTGTTCCTAAGTGCCTTTTCCCAGCTCCAACCTACCCTTGGCAGTCTTTTATCTCCCTGTGGTAAAACCTGTCACACTGCACCATGGACAGGCCCGTTGTCCCCCTGAGAAGGGAAAAGGGACAGTGAGGGCCCCCCAGCATTTGCAGCTCTAGTGCAGAGCCCCATGCCTGGCTTGCAGGAAATGCCAGATCATGAAGACAAACGGAGATCATCCTCTGGCTAAAACCAGCTCTTCTTTGCCTACCGCAGGATCTGGATCAATACTGAGCAGCCCGTTATTATTGCTGTTTTTCTAGGGATTTTTTACCCATATATTTCCCAGGTCTTGACTCTTTTTGTAGCACTTTAATTCAGGCTTCAACCACTTCCTAGTCAGATCAGGTGAAATCATTTTCCTTCCCATAGCCTCGGTGTATTTCACACCTAGCAAATCTTTTTTGAAAGATCTTATTTACCCATTGGACAGATCAAAAGTAGGTAGAGAGGCAGGCAGAGAGAGGGGTGGGGGAGCAGGCTCCCCGCTGAGCAGAGAGCCCGATGTGGGGCTCCATCCCAGGACCCTGAAATCATGACCTGAGCCGAAGGCAGAGGCCTAAACCACTGAGCCACCCAGGAGCCCCCATATCTCGTAATTTTTAATCAACGTGCAAAAAGTATTGTACATATTGATGAAGTTCAAACAAATTCTGTGAAACCGTAGATGGACTTAAAGATACTATTATGTATCAAATATTGTAAAAATTAAGCAAGGAAATAGCACACATAAAATAACCAAAGCATACAAACTTGGGTAGATACAATAGGTGTGATCATGTTCTACTTCATAAAGAGATGAGTTAATAGATAAATAGAAGTAACTAGACTTTTTAGACGTTAATAAAACTTTGCCTGTCATTTCTTAGCTATATAAAATAGATGGTTTTCTAACAAAAACGCTTATCTTAAAAAGATTTAAAAATAAATTTCAGGCTACTCATAAGGTTCTATTTACTTTTCCACTGAAGGAAAAGCTGGTTGTTGTAGTTGTAGTTGTTTGTTTGTTTTAGTCTCCTCCTAGTTTTTATTATTATAATGTGGAAGGAGGAATGTTAAATTGAAAAGTGAATTATTTTATAGACAAAATTCATTACTTGATTCACTTCCTGGTACAGCAGATGGAACTCCTGAAAACATGCCCTTTTGCCTTACAGAAGAGTAACAGTTATGCTTACTTCTGAAACATGCTTGGTGGTGGCCCTCAATAGTGACACCATACTAAACATTTTGAATATTTGCAATTAATTTTTATAGTCATAGGGCTCCAAAAGGCGCTGCTAGTCTCTTAGTAGGTATTTCAATAAAGCTAAAAGTTGCCTGACTGTTTAAAAATATTAACAAGGCACAAAACATGGCAGAAGTATTGTCCTCAGATATTATTTTTTTCCATATGCTCCTGATTCCAGACATGACAAGTTATTTTTTTAAATTTTTTTATAAAAGATTTTATTTATTTCTTTGACAGAGATCACAAGTAGGCAGGGTCAGGCAGAGTGAGAGGGGGGAAGCAGGCTCCCTGCTGAGCTGAGAGCCCGATGTGGGACTCGATCCAAGGATTCTGGGATCATGACCTGAGCCGAAGGCAGAGGCTTTACCCCACTGAGCCACCCAGGTGCCCCCATGACAAGTTATTTTTTTTTAAAGATTTTATTTATTTATTTGACAGAGAGAGAGATTACAAGTAGGCAGAGAGGCAGGCAAAGAGAGAGAGGAGGTAGCAGGCTCCCCGTTGAGCAGAGAGCCCAATGTGGGGCTCCATCCCTGGACCCTGAGATCATGACCTGAGCTGAAGGCAGCGGCTTAACCCACAAGCCACCCAGGAACCCGACAAGTTCTTTTTGATAGATATATATATACAATGTATTTTCCAGTTATAAGAAAAATGGTTCTGCTCTTTTTAACCTTTTTTAAAAATTACATAATTTTTTTAAATTTAAATTTTATTTTTTAATGTTTTACCTTTCTTTTCTTTTTTTTAAAAAGATTTTATTTATTTATTTGACAGACAGAGATCACAAGTAGGCAGAGAGACAGGCAGAGAGAGAGAGAGAGAGAGAAGCAGGCTTCCTGCGGAGCAGAGAGCCCGATGCAGGGCTCAATTCCAGGACCCTGAGATCATGACCCGAGCCGAAGGCAGCAGCCCAAACCACTGAGCCACCCAGGCACCCCAATGTTTTACTTTTCAATATACTACTTAGAATATAAACCCTATTCCATTTTGTAAGAAGGTTACCATTTAAAAAATGTTAATTTTCTCATTGTGTCTTCCCCTCTCATTGCTTTATTTTGAATAAAACATTTCACAATAAACATAACTGATGCTTTCCTTTTGATGGTCCCTCTGTTGGTCATATTGTATATGAGCCATGACAATTAGTTTTACAACATTTATTCATGTTTGTTGATATGTTTTATCATAACTAATTTTCCCTCCCTTATCTAGATTCCCCAGCTTTCAGACAGGTGGACACTTAATAAACCATACCCAAGGGATGTATCAAGTACTTCTTAGACATCTCTCAGATCCTTGAGGTCTCATTTTGCCTAGGGATTTGCAATAGGTTCTGCCAGAGGCACCACTGTGACAACTGATGTCCATGGTCTATCTCCTGCTAAGCTCAAGAGGTCACTGGTTTCCAAGTTTATCTATACAATTAATGCACTCCATCAAGTTCTTTTTTTTTTTTATATTAACAAACTTATTTTAAAGTTTATATGGAGAGGCAAAGACTCACAATAGTCAACATAGTGTTGAAGGAGAACAAAGCCTGAGGACTGACTTCAAAGTTTACCATAACCATGGGGCGCCTGGTTGGCTCAGTGGGTTAAGCTTCTGCCTTTGGCTCAGGTCATGATCCCAGGGGCCTGGGGTCGAGTCCCGTATTGGGCTCTCTGCTCAGCAGGGAGCCTGCTTCTCCTCATTTCTCTCTCTGTCTGTCTCTCTGCCTATTTGTGATCTCTCTCTCTGTCAAATAAATAAATAAACCTTTAAAAAAAGTATACCATAACGATAATTGGAAGCAAGATATTGTAATACCACAGAAAGACTAGATTAAAGGAACAGAATATATATTATCAATTATATTTTATATTTAATATAAAAGCAAAAGCAATACAAGAGAGCAAAATACAATCTTTTAAACAAATGGTTCTGGAGTAATGGTGAAGCTAAATGTAAAAATATGGGGTTCTGATAGAGGTAAAGAAGACTACTATATGATCCAAAGGGGCACGTGCACCAAATGTTTATAGCAGCAATATCCACAATAGCCAAACTATGGAAAGAACCTATATGCCCATCAACAAATGAATGGTATATATTTCAAATTCAAGTCAGAGATGAAAGAAACATCTGGACTCGGTCCTCAGGTACAGGCAGTATTCTGAACTGAGGCTAGAACCAGAGACCATTCTAATGAAAGGCCTCCACAGGTGGGCTCCGACTCAGTTTCCTGTATGTATATTCATTCATGAAATCGCTCTGCAGGTCAACATGCAGAACAAAACCATTTAATAAAAGTGACAATGAGGAGAGGAAAGGGAGGCCAGAAGGCTTGTGAATGTGGAGAGAGGAAGAGCCAGGGGAGGAGGGGGGCGGGGGGGGGCGGAAAAACTGAGAATCCCTCCCTGTGCTCCTTGCTGCCAGGGAGGTCTGAGGGACTAGTTTCTACCTGGGATCCCAAGTCCAGTACAAAAGTGGCGGGGCCACAGCTCGGGATGAGGGAAGGGGGTCCTCGGCACACGCGCGTGGGGGTGCCAAACGAAGGGGGCTATTGTGCTCGCTGCGGGGGGCACCTCGCCTGGCTCCATCCCCAGCCCGACCCCGTGGGGACCCGGGTGCGGCGCGTGGTCCGGGGTGGTCCCGCTGCCCCGGGGGTCGCGGGAGGCTGGGTCCCGACACCCCCGCGAGCTCGCCGCCCGCGCTTTCTGCTCCAGGTGAGGGCGCAGCGCAGTGTCACTTTAGCTCCTCGCAGAGGGTCGTCCTGAGAAGCCATGGGGCAGGGCGGGGCAGCGGGCCGGGCCGTGGGAGCAGGACAGCGCGGCCTCAGGAGCTGGGCTGGAGCGCGGGAGTGCGGGTGTCCTGCAGTGCGGACTGGGCTGCAGCAGAGCACAGCGGAGCTGCGCGCCCCTCCTCCGCCAGCTCCTCCACCTCCTCTCAGACTCTCCGCTGCGTCCTCCGCGAGCTCACTTCCGGATTCTGCAATTAGCAAAGCCCCTTCTCCGGACCGACCACGCCCTCGCCCACCTCCCCCTCCGTCCTGAGGCGCGGGCCCGGGGCACGGTCACCGGGAAAGCCCGGGGGGCTTGCGAGGGTGGCCAGCGCCAGCGCTGAGCGGCCTCCTAGCCTGGCTCCCCGAGCGGGTGTCCACCTGCTGCCTGGCTGCAAAAAGATCATCAGCCCTAAACCCCGGCTGCACTCTCGGGTCACTTCGCTGGCTTCCTGATTGTGCCCAAAGCCGGGAACCAGCTTCCCCAGCTCAGGCCTGGGCTGAGATGCTTGCCCACGATCTGTTTAAGCAGTCTCCTCCTCTCCAGGCAGGGTCCGCCATTGCATGATGGCACCCACGAATCACTTAGACCTGGATGTTTTTTGGTTTTTTGTTTCTTTTTTGGTTATTGGTTATTACATGACCTCCGTGGTAGGTGATCCACAAAGGGAGTGAAAAGAGGACGCCTGATGCATACGCATATGGCCATTCTAGAAAAAGAGCTTGGGGTTCTCTGGGAAGCGCGGCATTGGTCCTTGCACTATGGTTTTGCTGCATCAAATAGTTCCTTCTTCTTCAAATATAAATATATAAATATATTGATCAAGTCACTCGCATGTCTTAGGAGAATGTCATACCTTTAGTAGCAAACTTGAAATCTTGGACATTGGTTTTGATTTTTGTTTTGGTTTGATTTGGTTCGGTTTTTGTAATTTTAAAAATCCCTCCAGCCCTTGGCTGTGGCTGACCTGAGTGCTTTCTGCTGTTTCTGCAACAAAACTGTCAGGGCAGCGAAAACTCTCATTGTTAAAAGTGGCGCCCCCTTCTGAACACTTTGTTAATAAAAAGCTTTTTTTTTTTTTTTTTGGCTATTGTAAATGTGAAACAACAATGAGGTATTTCAAAGAGGTGAACCACAGGTAAATTTCTCTAAGTGTGTGTGAGGGTTACTCAAAAAGGAACTTGACAAGGCTTTTAAAGATACCGACAATCATTATAACATAACGTGACTGATTGTTACCGTGCTCTTAACCTGGCAAACACTTGTTGGCTTCCAAGAAAGACGAACATAGTTGAGATGGTTCTAGCGGCCTTCTAGCACAGGGTCTCCTGAGGCAGGGATTCTAGCCACTGGCTGTGCAAGGCATGAGGCCTGTTAGTGATTCTATTTTTTCTTCTGCAGAATGGGTCTTTCTGCATTCCAGGTCCTTTCTACCCCAATAAATAATGCGGCGATTCTCTCAGTGAGTTGTACTTTTGGTTTAAACAGCCAACTGTCTCTTAAAAAGGACTTTTGTTTAAAGTCCTTTAAAAAAAAAAGTCCTTTCAAAAAAAACTTTTTTTTTAATTTTTATTTTTTAATCCCATATGTTTACTCTGATCCTGGAACTTTGTCATTTTGACCTTCTCTGCTGATTAAAATATTCTTCATCATCAGCACCTACTGCTCTCCTCTCCTGGTGGTCTCTCCGGAAGGGGTCTTCTCTAGCTCTTCTAGCAGAGGATGGGCACTTCCCCTCTACCCCTGTTGCCAGACCAACCTTACCTATCCTGCAGGGTCAGGTCGGCCTGGCCTTTTATCTGTTGTTCTCTTCTGAGTGGTTAGTTTTTCATAGATACCGTGCTTTGCTTTTGTCAGGATTTACCCTGGACTATCAAAACCCTTATCTTGTGCCAGTGAATCCTAAGAAACAGACCTGATGAGAGAACCAGGAACTCGAACAGATCATATTTATCCTGAATGTTCCGTCCAAAATGAAGAATACATTTCTGAGGAGCCTCAAGATGTCTTAGAAGGGAAGTTTCACCAACTCTGTCACGTAGGGGCATCAATTCTGATTCTGTGTCAATTTTCCTACTTTCCCAGCTAGTAATTCTCTTCCTCAGAAAGCCCACTCTCAACCGTTTCCTCTCTCAAAGGCAGTTGCTCTTCGAGTCTGCACATGGCACTTGGGGCCTGCTGGTCGTTGGCTACTGCCCTCTGTACCTTGGGTCTAACAGCTTCGGGGCATCAAGATGAAATCGTCTCTTGTTCTAAGACTTACTATAGTTTGGGGCACATGGTAAGCAATCATCACTTTTTTAGTTGATCCAAGTGTTCGACCTTTCTTAATTATTCTAGTACCACAGTTTACTTGTTCTAAGATTTGTCCTCCCCCCCCCATTCTAATAACTCTTGCACTTGATGACATATCCTAGTTTAACTGACAGCATTTCTCTTTCTTAGTCGAACATAAACTATAGTGCATCTTACACTTGATGAAAGCTAGGTTGCAATTAAATACTCTATTATGGTTACGATTCTGATATTTGAAATCCTCCGGTAGCTCCCTGTGCCCCCACAGTGTAGTACCTCACCTTCTCGGCATAGTATACAAACCAGCTCACCCCCAGTGTTAACCCCGGGGCTCAGCCTCCATCCCCAGGTGATGCTGCCATATCAGCTGCCCGTTGTCCTGAACTTGCTGTAGATTCCCGAATGCACTGTGCTGCCCCCTGGCACTTTGAATGTGACACACTCATCCCCATTCTTCGCTTTGCCCTTGTCTATCACCTCCCCTCAAAATCTGTTCCTAAGTGCCTTTTCCCAGCTCCACCCTACCCTTGGCAGTCTTTTATCTCCCTGTGGTAAAACCTGTCACACTGCACCATGGACATGCCCGTTGTGCCCCTGAGAAGAGAAAAGGGACAGTGAGGGCCCCCCAGCATTTGCAGCTCTAGTGCAGAGCCCCATGCCTGGCTTGCAGGAAATGCCAGATCATGAAGACAAACGGAGATCATCCTCTGGCTAAAACCAGCTCTTCTTTGCCTACCGCAGGATCTGGATCAATACTGATCAGCCCGTTATTATTGCTGTTTTTCTAGGGATTTTTTACCCATATATTTCCCAGGTCTTGACTCTTTTTGTAGCACTTTAATTCAGGCTTCAACCACTTCCTAGTCAGATCAGGTGAAATCATTTTCCTTCCCATAGCCTCGTTGTATTTCACACCTAGCAAATCTTTTTTGAAAGATCTTATTTACCCATTGGACAGATCAAAAGTAGGTAGAGAGGCAGGCAGAGAGAGGGGTGGGGGAGCAGGCTCCCCGCTGAGCAGAGAGCCCGATGTGGGGCTCCATCCCAGGACCCTGAAATCATGACCTGAGCCGAAGGCAGAGGCCTAAACCACTGAGCCACCCAGGAGCCCCCATATCTCGTAATTTTTAATCAACGTGCAAAAAGTATTGTACATATTGATGAAGTTCAAACAAATTCTGTGAAACCGTAGATGGACTTAAAGATACTATTATGTATCAAATATTGTAAAAATTAAGCAAGGAAATAGCACACATAAAATAACCAAAGCATACAAACTTGGGTAGATACAATAGGTGTGATCATGTTCTACTTCATAAAGAGATGAGTTAATAGATAAATAGAAGTAACTAGACTTTTTAGACGTTAATAAAACTTTGCCTGTTATTTCTTAGCTATATAAAATAGATGGTTTTCTAACAAAAACGCTTATCTTAAAAATATTTAAAAATAAATTTCAGGCTACTCATAAGGTTCTATTTACTTTTCCACTGAAGGAAAAGCTGGTTGTTGTAGTTGTAGTTGTTTGTTTGTTTTAGTCTCCTCCTAGTTTTTATTATTATAATGTGGAAGGAGGAATGTTAAATTGAAAAGTGAATTATTTTATAGACAAAATTCATTACTTGATTCACTTCCTGGTACAGCAGATGGAACTCCTGAAAACATGCCCTTTTGCCTTACAGAAGAGTAACAGTTATGCTTACTTCTGAAACATGCTTGGTGGTGGCCCTCAATAGTGACACCATACTAAACATTTTGAATATTTGCAATTAATTTTTATAGTCATAGGGCTCCAAAAGGCGCTGCTAGTCTCTTAGTAGGTATTTCAATAAAGCTAAAAGTTGCCTGACTGTTTAAAAATATTAACAAGGCACAAAACATGGCAGAAGTATTGTCCTCAGATATTATTTTTTTCCATATGCTCCTGATTCCAGACATGACAAGTTATTTTTTTAAATTTTCTTATAAAAGATTTTATTTATTTCTTTGACAGAGATCACAAGTAGGCAGGGTCAGGCAGAGTGAGAGGGGGGAAGCAGGCTCCCTGCTGAGCTGAGAGCCCGATGTGGGACTCGATCCAAGGATTCTGGGATCATGACCTGAGCCGAAGGCAGAGGCTTTAACCCACTGAGCCACCCAGGTGCCCCCATGACAAGTTATTTTTTTTTTAAGATTTTATTTATGTATTTGACAGAGAGAGAGATTACAAGTAGGCAGAGAGGCAGGCAAAGAGAGAGAGGAGGTAGCAGGCTCCCCGTTGAGCAGAGAGCCCAATGTGGGGCTCCATCCCTGGACCCTGAGATCATGACCTGAGCTGAAGGCAGCGGCTTAACCCACAAGCCACCCAGGAACCCGACAAGTTATTTTTGATAGATATATATATATACAATGTATTTTCCAGTTATAAGAAAAATGGTTCTGCTCTTTTTAACCTTTTTTAAAAATTACATAATTTTTTTAAATTTAAATTTTATTTTTTAATGTTTTACCTTTCTTTTCTTTTTTTTAAAAAGATTTTATTTATTTATTTGACAGACAGAGATCACAAGTAGGCAGAGAGACAGGCAGAGAGAGAGAGAGAGAGAGAGAGAAGCAGGCTTCCTGCGGAGCAGAGAGCCCGATGCAGGGCTCAATTCCAGGACCCTGAGATCATGACCCGAGCCGAAGGCAGCAGCCCAAACCACTGAGCCACCCAGGCACCCCAATGTTTTACTTTCCAATATACTACTTAGAATATAAACCCTATTCCATTTTGTAAGAAGGTTACCATTTAAAAAATGTTAATTTTCTCATTGTGTCTTCCCCTCTCATTGCTTTATTTTGAATAAAACATTTCACAATAAACATAACTGATGCTTTCCTTTTGATGGTCCCTCTGTTGGTCATATTGTATATGAGCCATGACATTTAGTTTTACAACATTTATTCATGTTTGTTGATATGTTTTATCATAACTAATTTTCCCTCCCTTATCTAGATTCCCCAGCTTTCAGACAGGTGGACACTTAATAAACCATACCCAAGGGATGTATCAAGTACTTCTTAGACATCTCTCAGATCCTTGAGGTCTCATTTTGCCTAGGGATTTGCAATAGGTTCTGCCAGAGGCACCACTGTGACAACTGATGTCCATGGTCTATCTCCTGCTAAGCTCAAGAGGTCACTGGTTTCCAAGTTTATCTATACAATTAATGCACTCCATCAAGTTCTTTTTTTTTTTAATATTAACAAACTTATTTTAAAGTTTATATGGAGAGGCAAAGACTCACAATAGTCAACATAGTGTTGAAGGAGAACAAAGCCTGAGGACTGACTTCAAAGTTTACCATAACCATGGGGCGCCTGGTTGGCTCAGTGGGTTAAGCTTCTGCCTTTGGCTCAGGTCATGATCCCAGGGGCCTGGGGTCGAGTCCCGTATTGGGCTCTCTGCTCAGCAGGGAGCCTGCTTCTCCTCATTTCTCTCTCTGTCTGTCTCTCTGCCTATTTGTGATCTCTCTCTCTGTCAAATAAATAAATAAACCTTTAAAAAAAGTATACCATAACGATAATTGGAAGCAAGATATTGTAATACCACAGAAAGACTAGATTAAAGGAACAGAATATATATTATCAATTATATTTTATATTTCATATAAAAGCAAAAGCAATACAAGAGAGCAAAATACAATCTTTTAAACAAATGGTTCTGGAGTAATGGTGAAGCTAAATGTAAAAATATGGGGTTCTGATAGAGGTAAAGAAGACTACTATATGATCCAAAGGGGCACGTGCACCAAATGTTTATAGCAGCAATATCCACAATAGCCAAACTATGGAAAGAACCTAGATGCCCATCAACAAATGAATGGTATATATTTCAAATTCAAGTCAGAGATGAAAGAAACATCTGGACTCGGTCCTCAGGTAAAGGCAGTATTCTGAACTGAGGCTAGAACCAGAGACCATTCTAATGAAAGGCCTCCAAAGGTGGGCTCCGACTCAGTTTCCTGTATGTATATTCATTCATGAAATCGCTCTGCAGGTCAACATGCAGAACAAAACCATTTAATAAAAGTGACAATGAGGAGAGGAAAGGGAGGCCAGAAGGCTTGTGAATGTGGAGAGAGGAAGAGCCAGGGGAGGAGGGGGGCGGGGGGGGGGGGCGGAAAAACTGAGAATCCCTCCCTGTGCTCCTTGCTGCCAGGGAGGTCTGAGGGACTAGTTTCTACCTGGGATCCCAAGTCCAGTACAAAAGTGGCGGGGCCACAGCTCGGGATGAGGGAAGGGGGTCCTCGGCACACGCGCGTGGGGGTGCCAAACGAAGGGGGCTATTGTGCTCGCTGCGGGGGGCACCTCGCCTGGCTCCATCCCCAGCCCGACCCCTTGGGGACCCGGGTGCGGCGCGTGGTCCGGGGTGGTCCCGCTGCCCCGGGGGTCGCGGGAGGCTGGGTCCCGACACCCCCGCGAGCTCGCCGCCCGCGCTTTCTGCTCCAGGTGAGGGCGCAGCGCAGTGTCACTTTACCTCCTCGCAGAGGGTCGTCCTGAGAAGCCATGGGGCAGGGCGGGGCAGCGGGCCGGGCCGTGGGAGCAGGACAGCGCGGCCTCAGGAGCTGGGCTGGAGCGCGGGAGTGCGGGTGTCCTGCAGTGCGGACTGGGCTGCAGCAGAGCACAGCGGAGCTGCGCGCCCCTCCTCCGCCAGCTCCTCCACCTCCTCTCAGACTCTCCGCTGCGTCCTCCGCGAGCTCACTTCCGGATTCTGCAATTAGCAAAGCCCCTTCTCCGGACTGCCCACGCCCACGCCCTAGCCCACCTCCCCCTCCGTCCTGAGGCGCGGGCCCGGGGCACGGGCACCGGGAAAGCCCGGGGGGCTTGCGAGGGTGGCCAGCGCCAGCGCTGAGCGGCCTCCTAGCCTGGCTCCCCGAGCGGGTGTCCACCTGCTGCCTGGCTGCAAAAAGATCATCAGCCCTAAACCCCGGCTGCACTCTCGGGTCACTTCGCTGGCTTCCTGATTGTGCCCAAAGCCGGGAACCAGCTTCCCCAGCTCAGGCCTGGGCTGAGATGCTTGCCCACGATCTGTTTAAGCAGTCTCCTCCTCTCCAGGCAGGGTCCGCCATTGCATGATGGCACCCACGAATCACTTAGACCTGGATGTTTTTTGGTTTTTTGTTTCTTTTTTGGTTATTGGTTATTCCATGACCTCCATGGTAGGTGATCCACAAAGGGAGTGAAAAGAGGACGCCTGATGCATACGCATATGGCCATTCTAGAAAAAGAGCTTGGGGTTCTCTGGGAAGCGCGGCATTGGTCCTTGCACTATGGTTTTGCTGCATCAAATAGTTCCTTCTTCTTCAAATATAAATATATAAATATATTGATCAAGTCACTCGCATGTCTTAGGAGAATGTCATACCTTTAGTAGCAAACTTGAAATCTTGGACATTGGTTTTGATTTTTGTTTTGGTTTGATTTGGTTCGGTTTTTGTAATTTTAAAAATCCCTCCAGCCCCCGGCTGTGTCTGACCTGAGTGCTTTCTGCTGTTTCTGCAACAAAACTGTCAGGGCAGCGAAAACTCTCATTGTTAACAGTGGCGCCCCCTTCTGAACACTTTGTTAATAAAAAGCTTTTTTTTTTTTTTTTTTTTTTTTTTTTGGCTATTGTAAATGTGAAACAACAATGAGGTATTTCAAAGAGGTGAACCACAGGTAAATTTCTCTAAGTGTGGGTGAGGATTACTCAAAAAGAAACTTGACAAGGCTTTTAAAGATACCGACAATCATTATAACATAACGTGACTGATTGTTACCCTGCTCTTAACCTGGCAAACACTTGTTGGCTTCCAAGAAAGACGAACATAGTTGAGATGGTTCTAGCGGCCTTCTAGCACAGGGTCTCATGAGGCAGTGATTCTAGCCACTGGCTGTGCAAGGCATGAGGCCTGTTAGTGATTCTATTTTTTCTTCTGCAGAATGGGTCTTTCTGCATTCCAGGTCCTTTCTACCCCAATAAATAATGCGGCGATTCTCTCAGTGAGTTGTACTTTTGGTTTAAACAGCCAACTGTCTCTTAAAAAGGACTTTTGTTTAAAGTCCTTTAAAAAAAAAGTCCTTTCAAAAAAAACTTTTTTTTTAATTTTTATTTTTTAATCCCATATGTTTACTCTGATCCTGGAACTTTGTCATTTTGACCTTCTCTGCTGATTAAAATATTCTTCATCATCAGCACCTACTGCTCTCCTCTCCTGGTGGTCTCTCCGGAAGGGGTCTTCTCTAGCTCTTCTAGCAGAGGATGGGCACTTCCCCTCTACCCCTGTTGCCAGACCAACCTTACCTATGCTGCAGGGTCAGGTCGGCCTGGCCTTTTATCTGTTGTTCTCTTCTGAGTGGTTAGTTTTTCATAGATACCGTGCTTTGCTTTTGTCAGGATTTACCCTGGACTATCAAAACCCTTATCTTGTGCCAGTGAATCCTAAGAAACAGACCTGATGAGAGAACCAGGAACTCGAACAGATCATATTTATCCTGAATGTTCCGTCCAAAATGAAGAATACATTTCTGAGGAGCCTCAAGATGTCTTAGAAGGGAAGTTTCACCAACTCTGTCACGTAGGGGCATCAATTCTGATTCTGTGTCAATTTTCCTACTTTCCCAGCTAGTAATTCTCTTCCTCATAAAGCCCACTCTCAACCGTTTCCTCTCTCAAAGGCAGTTGCTCTTTGAGTCTGCACATGGCACTTGGGGCCTGCTGGTCGTTGGCTACTGCCCTCTGTACCTTGGGTCTAACAGCTTCGGGGCATCAAGATGAAATCGTCTCTTGTTCTAAGACTTAATATAGTTTGGGGCACATGGTAAGCAATCATCACTTTTTTAGTTGATCCAAGTGTTCGACCTTTCTTAATTATTCTAGTACCACAGTTTACTTGTTCTAAGATTTGTCCTCCCTCCCCCATTCTAATAACTCTTGCACTTGATGACATATCCTAGTTTAACTGACAGCATTTCTCTTTCTTAGTCGAACATAAACTATAGTGCATCTTACCCTGGATGAAAGCTAGGTTGCAATTAAATACTCTATTATGGTTACGATTCTGATATTTGAAACCCTCCGGTAGCTCCCTGTGCCCCCACAGTGTAGTACCTCACCTTCTCGGCATAGTATACAAACCAGCTCACCCCCAGTGTTAACCCCGGGGCTCAGCCTCCATCCCCAGGTGATGCTGCCAGATCAGCTGCCCGTTGTCCTGAACTTGCTGTAGATTCCCGAATGCACTGTGCTGCCCCCTGGCACTTTGAAAGTGACACACTCATCCCCATTCTTCGCTTTGCCCTTGTCTATCACCTCCCCTCAAAATCTGTTCCTAAGTGCCTTTTCCCAGCTCCAACCTACCCTTGGCAGTCTTTTATCTCCCTGTGGTAAAACCTGTCACACTGCACCATGGACATGCCCGTTGTCCCCCTGAGAAGAGAAAAGGGACAGTGAGGGCCCCCCAGCATTTGCAGCTCTAGTGCAGAGCCCCATGCCTGGCTTGCAGGAAATGCCAGATCATGAAGACAAACGGAGATCATCCTCTGGCTAAAACCAGCTCTTCTTTGCCTACCGCAGGATCTGGATCAATACTGAGCAGCCCGTTATTATTGCTGTTTTTCTAGGGATTTTTTACCCATATATTTCCCAGGTCTTGACTCTTTTTGTAGCACTTTAATTCAGGCTTCAACCACTTCCTAGTCAGATCAGGTGAAATCATTTTCCTTCCCATAGCCTCGGTGTATTTCACACCTAGCAAATCTTTTTTGAAAGATCTTATTTACCCATTGGACAGATCAAAAGTAGGTAGAGAGGCAGGCAGAGAGAGGGGTGGGGGAGCAGGCTCCCCGCTGAGCAGAGAGCCCGATGTGGGGCTCCATCCCAGGACCCTGAAATCATGACCTGAGCCGAAGGCAGAGGCCTAAACCACTGAGCCACCCAGGAGCCCCCATATCTCGTAATTTTTAATCAACGTGCAAAAAGTATTGTACATATTGATGAAGTTCAAACAAATTCTGTGAAACCGTAGATGGACTTAAAGATACTATTATGTATCAAATATTGTAAAAATTAAGCAAGGAAATAGCACACATAAAATAACCAAAGCATACAAACTTGGGTAGATACAATAGGTGTGATCATGTTCTACTTCATAAAGAGATGAGTTAATAGATAAATAGAAGTAACTAGACTTTTTAGACGTTAATAAAACTTTGCCTGTTATTTCTTAGCTATATAAAATAGATGGTTTTCTAACAAAAACGCTTATCTTAAAAATATTTATAAGTAAATTTCAGGCTACTCATAAGGTTCTATTTACTTTTCCACTGAAGGAAAAGCTGGTTGTTGTAGTTGTAGTTGTTTGTTTGTTTTAGTCTCCTCCTAGTTTTTATTATTATAATGTGGAAGGAGGAATGTTAAATTGAAAAGTGAATTATTTTATAGACAAAATTCATTACTTGATTCACTTCCTGGTACAGCAGATGGAACTCCTGAAAACATGCCCTTTTGCCTTACAGAAGAGTAACAGTTATGCTTACTTCTGAAACATGCTTGGTGGTGGCCCTCAATAGTGACACCATACTAAACATTTTGAATATTTGCAATTAATTTTTATAGTCATAGGGCTCCAAAAGGCGCTGCTAGTCTCTTAGTAGGTATTTCAATAAAGCTAAAAGTTGCCTGACTGTTTAAAAATATTAACAAGGCACAAAACATGGCAGAAGTATTGTCCTCAGATATTATTTTTTTCCATATGCTCCTGATTCCAGACATGACAAGTTATTTTTTTAAATTTTTTTATAAAAGATTTTATTTATTTCTTTGACAGAGATCACAAGTAGGCAGGGTCAGGCAGAGTGAGAGGGGGGAAGCAGGCTCCCTGCTGAGCTGAGAGCCCGATGTGGGACTCGATCCAAGGATTCTGGGATCATGACCTGAGCCGAAGGCAGAGGCTTTAACCCACTGAGCCACCCAGGTGCCCCCATGACAAGTTATTTTTTTTTTAAGATTTTATTTATGTATTTGACAGAGAGAGAGATTACAAGTAGGCAGAGAGGCAGGCAAAGAGAGAGAGGAGGTAGCAGGCTCCCCGTTGAGCAGAGAGCCCAATGTGGGGCTCCATCCCTGGACCCTGAGATCATGACCTGAGCTGAAGGCAGCGGCTTAACCCACAAGCCACCCAGGAACCCGACAAGTTATTTTTGATAGATATATATATACAATGTATTTTCCAGTTATAAGAAAAATGGTTCTGCTCTTTTTAACCTTTTTTAAAAATTACATAATTTTTTTAAATTTAAATTTTATTTTTTAATGTTTTACCTTTCTTTTCTTTTCTTTAAAAAGATTTTATTTATTTATTTGACAGACAGAGATCACAAGTAGGCAGAGAGACAGGCAGAGAGAGAGAGAGAGAGAGAAGCAGGCTTCCTGCGGAGCAGAGAGCCCGATGCAGGGCTCAATTCCAGGACCCTGAGATCATGACCCGAGCCGAAGGCAGCAGCCCAAACCACTGAGCCACCCAGGCACCCCAATGTTTTACTTTCCAATATACTACTTAGAATATAAACCCTATTCCATTTTGTAAGAAGGTTACCATTTAAAAAATGGTAATTTTCTCATTGTGTCTTCCCCTCTCATTGCTTTATTTTGAATAAAACATTTCACAATAAACATAACTGATGCTTTCCTTTTGATGGTCCCTCTGTTGGTCATATTGTATATGAGCCATGACAATTAGTTTTACAACATTTATTCATGTTTGTTGATATGTTTTATCATAACTAATTTTCCCTCCCTTATCTAGATTCCCCAGCTTTCAGACAGGTGGACACTTAATAAACCATACCCAAGGGATGTATCAAGTACTTCTTAGACATCTCTCAGATCCTTGAGGTCTCATTTTGCCTAGGGATTTGCAATAGGTTCTGCCAGAGGCACCACTGTGACAACTGATGTCCATGGTCTATCTCCTGCTAAGCTCAAGAGGTCACTGGTTTCCAAGTTTATCTATACAATTAATGCACTCCATCAAGTTCTTTTTTTTTTTTTTATATTAACAAACTTATTTTAAAGTTTATATGGAGAGGCAAAGACTCACAATAGTCAACATAGTGTTGAAGGAGAACAAAGCCTGAGGACTGACTTCAAAGTTTACCATAACGATGGGGCGCCTGGTTGGCTCAGTGGGTTAAGCTTCTGCCTTTGGCTCAGGTCATGATCCCAGGGAGCCTGCTTCTCCTCATTTCTCTCTCTGTCTGTCTCTCTGCCTATTTGTGATCTCTCTCTCTGTCAAATAAATAAATAAACCTTTAAAAAAAGTATACCATAACGATAATTGGAAGCAAGATATTGTAATACCACAGAAAGACTAGATTAAAGGAACAGAATATATATTATCAATTATATTTTATATTTAATATAAAAGCAAAAGCAATACAAGAGAGCAAAATACAATCTTTCAAACAAATGGTTCTGGAGTAATGGTGAAGCTAAATGTAAAAATATAAAATAAAAATAAAATAAATAATAAAATAAAATAAATCCAGGCAGATATCATACACTCTTCACAAAAATTAACTCAGATTAAATTATAAACCTAAACATGAAACATGTAGAAGGTAATATAGAAGAAAATTTAAATGACCTTGGTTTTGGAAATAACTTTAGCTACAAAAGCACAAGCACTGAATTTAAAAATGTCTACTCTGTGAAACAATGCCAAGAGAATGAAAAGGCAAAGCACAGACTGTGAGAAAAAATTTGCAAAATACACATCTGGCAAAGGACTGTTAATCAAAAAGACACAAAGACCCCTTAAAACTCAACAATCGTGGAAAAACCTGATTACAAATGAGCCAAAGACCTTAGCAGATACCTCACAAAAGAAAATATTACAGATGGCAAATAAGCATATAAAAAGATGCTTCACATCATATGTCATCAGGAAAATGCAAATTAAAACAAAAAAGAGACACCAGTACATACCCAGAATCCAGAACACTGACAACAGAACACGAAATGTTGGTGAGGATGTGGAGCAACAGGAATGTTCTTCCATGTCTATTGAGAATAAAGAATGGAAAACAACTTGGCAGTTTCTTACAAAACTAAACATATTCTTGCCAGATGATTCAGCAGTAGCAGTTCTTGGTATTTATCCAAAGAAGATGAAACCTATACCCACAAAGATGTCTATAGTAGTTTGATTCATTACTGACAAAAGCTTGGAAGCAACCAAGATATCCTTTCATAGGTGAAAGTTCAAATCAACTGTAGTACATGCAAACAATGGAATCTTATTTAATGCTAGAGAAATGAATTACCAAGCCATGAAAAGATATGGATATAAATATTTAATAAATATTTGATTTTAGGCTTCTACCAGTCTATCAATAGTAGTAGTATATTTTAACAGTGAATGCTCAGCATTCAAGAATTTACCTAATAAAATATTTGGGGTTCCATATTTTAAATACTTCAACCTCTATGATTATATTCCTAATAATTTTGAATTGGGGTAAATAAACCTTAATTTTTTGTAACTTGTTTCTTATTGCAAAAGAGCCCAATGAAATTTTAGAAAATAAAAATTTACCAAAAAACAGTTTAGTTTACTATTGCCAAATAATTTAAAACTTTACCTTATATTCAAATACATATATTTTTCTAAATTGATTTATAGGCTACTAAAACCAAAAACTTTTAGTTATACTAGATTTCATATCATGCAATCAATGCCAGAAAGCCATCTGGCGATGACTTGTCTTAAATAGAGTTAAGATGGGTGTTATTACAATGCAAGATGGAAACAAAGATAGTATAACAATTGAGTGTTACATAACTTTTCTGTTTTGAGCAAGTTACTAATCTACAAAAGGCTTTTATCGGTGACACACTTGGGAATTTAACAAAACTTTTAAACTAGCATGTGCGACTCATTCCTGGAAAACAACACAATCAATAACACTTTCTTTAGATGAAATCATGACTATTTCTCCATTTGAATAAAAAAGGGAGCAACGCCAATAAGTTTATTGAACATGAAAAGTTGAAATGCTATAATGCTCCTAAGGAATTAAATGGTCCAGTCATGAATTACCAAAAAAGGATATAAATTACCAAAGTGTTTGTATAATTGCAATGTACAACTGCCCATTATCGTTCCATAGTGTAGGCTTGTACAAGAACTCTATAAAAGAACTCCACTTCTAAACCGTGGAAAATATGTTCCCTTTCCCCCTATATACAACTATTAAGCCATTCATTTAGCTTTTAATTTATCCACTTAATACAGGCTTTTTACTCATTTGCACAAATACCCAGGAAGTGAAGGAGGGTGTTATACAAATATTAAAGGAAAAGATTGCTCTAGGCAGAGCAAGTAAGTATATAGACTTTGTGTGAACAGCTGGTCTGTTACTTTTGAGGAAAAACAAGGAGGCCAATCAGGAGTTCATAGTGGTGGAGAGAGGAAGAACGTATTGATGTATGACCCTCTAGTACATTGAAACGCCTTCAGTTTTTATTTAATATGAAAGGGGAAGATACCAAAAGACTTTCAAAAGCAGAATAAAATCATCTGACTTGATTTTTAGGTTAAGTTGCTGTACCAAAATAAATTTGCAGGGAGAAAGGAGTGCAGTATGTGTGGAAGTGGGGTTATCAATCAAGTCAATAATTCAGGAACATATGATGGTGTTTTTAGCATACTGGGTGGTAATAGAAGTGGTGAGGTATGGTTTTTATTTTGTATCTATTCTGATGGTGAATATTCTGGTGAACAGGATGGGGTATGTGCAGGACAGACAATATCAACATTTATTTTACCTGCACAAACAGAAGGGTGGACTCTTCATTCCCTGATATGGAGAGAATTCTGAGTTCAAATGTTCTTTCTGATTAAATGGCATAGTGATGATGAGGATTTAGTCAGACAGTGAAAGAGAGCAGTAAGCATAGTGTTAAGCGGTAAGACATTATAATACATTTGAACATCAAAAAAAGATGTGTTGGATCACCCGTTTATGTGAGTAAATAAATAAATAAAGCTTCCTGGGGTTCTGATAGAGGTAAAGAAGACTACTATATGATCCAAAGGGGCACGTGCACCAAATGTTTATAGAAAGCAATATCCACAATAGCCAAACTATGGAAAGAACCTAGATGCCCATCAACAAATGAATGGTATATATTTCAAATTCAAGTCAGAGACGAAAGAAATATCTGGACTCGGTCCTCAGGTACAGGCAGTATTCTGAACTGAGGCTAGAACCAGAGACCATTCTAATGAAAGGCCTCCACAGGTGGGCTCCGACTCAGTTTCCTGTATGTATATTCATTCATGAAATCGCTCTGCGGGTCAACATGCAGAACAAAACCATTTAATAAAAGTGACAATGAGGAGAGGAAAGGGAGGCCAGAAGGCATGTGAATGTGGAGAGGAAGAGCCAGGGGAGGAGGGGGGAGGGGGGGCGGAAAAACTGAGAATCCCTCCCTGTGCTCCTTGCTGCCAGGGAGGTCTGAGGGACTAGTTTCTACCTGGGATCCCAAGTCCAGTACAAAAGTGGCGGGGCCACAGCTCGGGATGAGGGAAGGGGGTCCTCGGCACACGCGCGTGAAGGGGGCTATTGCGCTCGCTGCGGGGGGCACCTCGCCTGGCTCCATCCCCGGCCCGACCCCGTGGGGACCCGGGTGTGGCGCGTCGTCCGGGGTGGTCCCGCTGCCCCGGTGGTGGCGGGAGGCTGGGTCCCGACACCCCCGCGAGCTCGCGGCCCCCGCTTTCTGCTCCAGGTGAGGGCGCAGCGCGGTGTCACTTTACCTGCTCGCAGAGGGTCGTCCTGAGAAGCCATGGGGCAGGGCGGGGCAGCGGGCCGTGGGAGCGGGACAGTGCGGCCTCAGGAGCTGGGCTGGAGCGCGGGAGTGCGGGTGTCCTGCAGTGCGGACTGGGCTGCAGCAGAGCACAGCGGAGCTGCGCGCCCCTCCTCCGCCAGCTCCTCCACCTCCTCTCAGACTCTCCGCTGCGTCCTCCGCGAGCTCACTCCCGGATTCTGCAATTAGCAAAGCCCCTTCTCCGGACCGCCCACGCCCTCGCCCACCTCCCCCTCCGTCCTGAGGCGCGGGCCCGGGGCACGGGCACCGGGAAAGCCCGGGGGGCTTGCGAGGGTGGCCAGCGCCAGCGCTGAGCGGCCTCCTAGCCTGGCTCCCCGAGCGGGTGTCCACCTGCTGCCTGGCCGCAAAAACATCATCAGCCCTAAACCCCGGCTGCACTCTCGGGTCACTTCGCTGGCTTCCTGATTGTGCCCAAAGCCGGGAACCAGCTTCCCCAGCACAGGCCTGGGCTGAGATGCTTGCCCGCCATCTGTTTAAGCAGTCTCCTCCTCTCCAGGCAGGGTCCGCCATTGCATGATGGCACCCACGAATCACTTAGACCTGGATGTTTTGGTTTTTTGTTTCTTTTTTGGTTATTGGTTATTCCATGACCTCCCTGGTAGGTGATCCACAAAGGGAGTGAAAAGAGGACGCCTGATGCATACGCATATGGCCATTCTAGAAAAAGAGCTTGGGGTTCTCTGGGAAGCGCGGCATTGGTCCTTGCACTATGGTTTTGCTGCATCAAATAGTTCCTTCTTCTTCAAATATAAATATATAAATATATTGATCAAGTCACTCGCATGTCTTAGGAGAATGTCATACCTTTAGTAGCAAACTTGAAATCTTGGACATTGGTTTTGATTTTTGTTTTGGTTTGATTTGGTTCGGTTTTTGTAATTTTAAAAATCCCTCCAGCCCTTGGCTGTGTCTGACCTGAGTGCTTTCTGCTGTTTCTGCAACAAAACTGTCAGGGCAGCGAAAACTCTCATTGTTAACAGTGGCGCCCCCTTCTGAACACTTTGTTAATAAAAAGCTTTTTTTTTTTTTTTTTTGGCTATTGTAAATGTGAAACAACAATGAGGTATTTCAAAGAGGTGAACCACAGGTAAATTTCTCTAAGTGTGGGTGAGGGTTACTCAAAAAGAAACTTGACAAGGCTTTTAAAGATACCGACAATCATTATACCATAACGTGACTGATTGTTACCGTGCTCTTAACCTGGCAAACACTTGTTGGCTTCCAAGAAAGACGAACATAGTTGAGATGGTTCTAGCGGCCTTCTAGCACAGGGTCTCATGAGGCAGGGATTCTAGCCACTGGCTGTGCAAGGCATGAGGCCTGTTAGTGATTCTATTTTTTCTTCTGCAGAATGGGTCTTTCTGCATTCCAGGTCCTTTCTACCCCAATAAATAATGCGGCGATTCTCTCAGTGAGTTGTACTTTTGGTTTAAACAGCCAACTGTCTCTTAAAAAGGACTTTTGTTTAAAGTCCTTTAAAAAAAAAGTCCTTTCAAAAAAAACTTTTTTTTTAATTTTTATTTTTTAATCCCATATGTTTACTCTGATCCTGGAACTTTGTCATTTTGACCTTCTCTGCTGATTAAAATATTCTTCATCATCAGCACCTACTGCTCTCCTCTCCTGGTGGTCTCTCCGGAAGGGGTCTTCTCTAGCTCTTCTAGCAGAGGATGGGCACTTCCCCTCTACCCCTGTTGCCAGACCAACCTTACCTATGCTGCAGGGTCAGGTCGGCCTGGCCTTTTATCTGTTGTTCTCTTCTGAGTGGTTAGTTTTTCATAGATACCGTGCTTTGCTTTTGTCAGGATTTACCCTGGACTATCAAAACCCTTATCTGTGCCAGTGAATCCTAAGAAACAGACCTGATGAGAGAACCAGGAACTCGAACAGATCATATTTATCCTGAATGTTCCGTCCAAAATGAAGAATACATTTCTGAGGAAGTTTCACCAACTCTGTCACGTAGGGGCATCCATTCTGATTCTGTGTCAATGTTCCTACTTTCCCAGCTAGTAATTCTCTTCCTCAGAAAGCCCACTCTCAACCGTTTCCTCTCTCAAAGGCAGTTGCTCTTCGAGTCTGCACATGGCACTTGGGGCCTGCTTGTCGTTGGCTACTGCCCTCTGTACCTTGGGTCTAACAGCTTCGGGGCATCAAGATGAAATCGTCTCTTGTTCTAAGACTTAATATAGTTTGGGGCACATGGTAAGCAATCATCACTTTTTTAGTTGATCCAAGTGTTCGACCTTTCTTAATTATTCTAGTACCACAGTTTACTTGTTCTAAGATTTGTCCTCCCCCCCCCATTCTAATAACTCTTGCACTTGATGACATATCCTAGTTTAACTGACAGCATTTCTCTTTCTTAGTCGAACATAAACTATAGTGCATCTTACCCTTGATGAAAGCTAGGTTGCAATTAAATACTCTATGATGGTGACGATTCTGATATTTGAAATTTTCCGGTAGCTCCCTGTGCCCCCACAGTGTAGTACCTCACCTTCTCGGCATAGTATACAAACCAGCTCACCCCCAGTGTTAACCCCGGGGCTCAGCCTCCATCATCCCCAGGTGATGCTGCCAGATCAGCTGCCCGTTGTCCTGAACTTGTTGTAGATTCCCGAATGCACTGTGCTGCCCCCTGGCACTTTGAAAGTGACACACTCATCCCCATTCTTCGCTTTGCCCTTGTCTATCACCTCCCCTCAAAATCTGTTCCTAAGTGCCTTTTCCCAGCTCCAACCTACCCTTGGCAGTCTTTTATCTCCCTGTGGTAAAACCTGTCACACTGCACCATGGACATGCCCGTTGTCCCCCTGAGAAGAGAAAAGGGACAGTGAGGGCCCCCCAGCATTTGCAGCTCTAGTGCAGAGCCCCATGCCTGGCTTGCAGGAAATGCCAGATCATGAAGACAAACGGAGATCATCCTCTGGCTAAAACCAGCTCTTCTTTGCCTACCGCAGGATCTGGATCAATACAGAGCAGCCCGTTATTATTGCTGTTTTTCTAGGGATTTTTTACCCATATATTTCCCAGGTCTTGACTCTTTTTGTAGCACTTTAATTCAGGCTTCAACCACTTCCTAGTCAGATCAGGTGAAATCATTTTCCTTCCCATAGCCTCGGTGTATTTCACACCTAGTAAATCTTTTTTGAAAGAGCTTATTTACCCATTTGACAGATCAAAAGTAGGTAGAGAGGCAGGCAGAGAGAGGGGTGGGGGAGCAGGCTCCCCGCTGAGCAGAGAGCCCGATGTGGGGCTCCATCCCAGGACCCTGAAATCATGACCTGAGCCGAAGGCAGAGGCCTAAACCACTGAGCCACCCAGGAGCCCCCATATCTCGTAATTTTTAATCAACGTGCAAAAAGTATTGTACATATTGATGAAGTTCAAACAAATTCTGTGAAACCGTAGATGGACTTAAAGATACTATTATGTATCAAATATTGTAAAAATTAAGCAAGGAAATAGCAAACATAAAATAACCAAAGCATACAAACTTGGGTAGATACAATAGGTGTGATCATGTTCTACTTCATAAAGAGATGAGTTAATAGATAAATAGAAGTAACTAGACTTTTTAGACGTTAATAAAACTTTGCCTGTTATTTCTTAGCCATATAAAATATATGGTTTTCTAACAAAAACGCTTATCTTAAAAATATTTAAAAATAAATTTCAGGCTACTCATAAGGTTCTATTTACTTTTCCACTGAAGGAAAAGCTGGTTGTTGTAGTTGTAGTTGTTTGTTTGTTTTAGTCTCCTCCTAGTTTTTATTATTATAATGTGGAATGAGGAATGTTAAATTGAAAAGTGAATTATTTTATAGACAAAATTCATTACTTGATTCACTTCCTGGTACAGCAGATGGAACTCCTGAAAACATGCCCTTTTGCCTTACAGAAGTGTAACAGTTATGCTTACTTCTGAAACATGCTTGGTGGTGGCGCTAAATAGTGACACCTTACTAAACATTTTGAATACTTGCAATTACTTTTTATAGTCATAGGGCTCCAAAAGGCACTGCTAGTCACTTAGTAGGTATTTCAATAAAGCTAAAAGTTGCCTGACTGTTTAAAAATATTAACAAGGCACAAAACATGGCAGAAGTATTGTCCTCAGATATTATTTTTTTCCATATGCTCCTGATTCCAGACATGACAAGTTATTTTTTAAAATTTTTTTATAAAAGATTTTATTTATTTCTTTGACAGAGATCACAAGTAGGCAGGGTCAGGCAGAGTGAGAGGGGGGAAGCAGGCTCCCTGCTGAGCTGAGAGCCCGATGTGGGACTCGATCCAAGGATTCTGGGATCATGACCTGAGCCGAAGGTAGAGGCTTTAACCCACTGAGCCACCCAGGTGCCCCCATGACAAGTTATTTTTTTTTAAAGATTTTATTTATTTATTTGACAGAGAGAGAGATTACAAGTAGGCAGAGAGGCAGGCAAAGAGAGAGAGGAGGTAGCAGGCTCCCCGTTGAGCAGAGAGCCCAATGTGGGGCTCCATCCCTGGACCCTGAGATCATGACCTGAGCTGAAGGCAGCGGCTTGACCCACAAACCACCCAGGCACCCGACAAGTTATTTTTGATAGATATATATAGAATGTATTTTCCAGTTATAAGAAAAATGGTTCTGCTCTTTTTAATCTTTTTTAAAAATTACATAATTTTTTTAAATTTAAATTTTATTTTTTAATGTTTTACCTTTCTTTTCTTTTTTTTAAAAAGATTTTATTTATTTATTTGACAGACAGAGATCACAAGTAGGCAGAGAGACAGGCAGAGAGAGAGAGAGAGAGAGAAGCAGGCTTCCTGCGGAGCAGAGAGCCCGATGCAGGGCTCAATTCCAGGACCCTGAGATCATGACCCGAGCCGAAGGCAGCAGCCCAAACCACTGAGCCACCCAGGCACCCCAATGTTTTACTTTTCAATATACTACTTAGAATATAAACCCTATTCCATTTTGTAAGAAGGTTACCATTTAAGAAATGGTAATTTTCTCATTGTGTCTTCCCCTCTCATTGCTTTATTTTGAATAAAACATTTCACAATAAACATAACTGATGCTTTCCTTTTGATGGTCCCTCTGTTGGGCATATTGTATATGAGCCATGACAATTAGTTTTACAACATTTATTCATGTTTGTTGATATGTTTTATCATAACTAATTTTCCCTCCCTTATCTAGATTCCCCAGCTTTCAGACAGGTGGACACTTAATAAACCATACCCAAGGGATGTATCAAGTACTTCTTAGACATCTCTCAGATCCTTGAGGTCTCATTTTGCCTAGGGATTTGCAATAGGTTCTGCCAGAGGCACCACTGTGACAACTGATGTCCATGGTCTATCTCCTGCTAAGCTCAAGAGGTCACTGGTTTCCAAGTTTATCTATACAATTAATGCACTCCATCAAGTTCTTTTTTTTTTAATATTAACAAACTTATTTTAAAGTTTATATGGAGAGGCAAAGACTCACAATAGTCAACATAGTGTTGAAGGAGAACAAAGCCTGAGGACTGACTTCAAAGTTTACCATAACGATGGGGCGCCTGGTTGGCTCAGTGGGTTAAGCTTCTGCCTTTGGCTCAGGTCATGATCCCAGGGAGCCTGCTTCTCCTCATTTCTCTCTCTGTCTGTCTCTCTGCCTATTTGTGATCTCTCTCTCTGTCAAATAAATAAATAAACCTTTAAAAAAAGTATACCATAACGATAATTGGAAGCAAGATATTGTAATACCACAGAAAGACTAGATTAAAGGAACAGAATATATATTATCAATTATATTTTATATTTAATATAAAAGCAAAAGCAATACAAGAGAGCAAAATACAATCTTTCAAACAAATGGTTCTGGAGTAATGGTGAAGCTAAATGTAAAAATATAAAATAAAAATAAAATAAATAATAAAATAAAATAAATCCAGGCAGATATCATACACTCTTCACAAAAATTAACTCAGATTAAATTATAAACCTAAACATGAAACATGTAGAAGGTAATATAGAAGAAAATTTAAATGACCTTGGTTTTGGAAATAACTTTAGCTACAAAAGCACAAGCACTGAATTTAAAAATGTCTACTCTGTGAAACAATGCCAAGAGAATGAAAAGGCAAAGCACAGACTGTGAGAAAAAATTTGCAAAATACACATCTGGCAAAGGACTGTTAATCAAAAAGACACAAAGACCCCTTAAAACTCAACAATCGTGGAAAAACCTGATTACAAATGAGCCAAAGACCTTAGCAGATACCTCACAAAAGAAAATATTACAGATGGCAAATAAGCATATAAAAAGATGCTTCACATCATATGTCATCAGGAAAATGCAAATTAAAACAAAAAAGAGACACCAGTACATACCCAGAATCCAGAACACTGACAACAGAACACGAAATGTTGGTGAGGATGTGGAGCAACAGGAATGTTCTTCCATGTCTATTGAGAATAAAGAATGGAAAACAACTTGGCAGTTTCTTACAAAACTAAACATATTCTTGCCAGATGATTCAGCAGTAGCAGTTCTTGGTATTTATCCAAAGAAGATGAAACCTATACCCACAAAGATGTCTATAGTAGTGTTATTCATTACTGACAAAAGCTTGGAAGCAACCAAGATATCCTTTCATAGGTGAAAGTTCAAATCAACTGTAGTACATGCAAACAATGGAATCTTATTTAATGCTAGAGAAATGAATTACCAAGCCATGAAAAGATATGGATATAAATATTTAATAAATATTTGATTTTAGGCTTCTACCAGTCTATCAATAGTAGTAGTATATTTTAACAGTGAATGCTCAGCATTCAAGAATTTACCTAATAAAATATTTGGGGTTCCATATTTTAAATACTTCAACCTCTATGATTATATTCCTAATAATTTTGAATTGGGGTAAATAAACCTTAATTTTTTGTAACTTGTTTCTTATTGCAAAAGAGCCCAATGAAATTTTAGAAAATAAAAATTTACCAAAAAACAGTTTAGTTTACTATTGCCAAATAATTTAAAACTTTACCTTATATTCAAATACATATATTTTTCTAAATTGATTTATAGGCTACTAAAACCAAAAACTTTTAGTTATACTAGATTTCATATCATGCAATCAATGCCAGAAAGCCATCTGGCGATGACTTGTCTTAAATAGAGTTAAGATGGGTGTTATTACAATGCAAGATGGAAACAAAGATAGTATAACAATTGAGTGTTACATAACTTTTCTGTTTTGAGCAAGTTACTAATCTACAAAAGGCTTTTATCGGTGACACACTTGGGAATTTAACAAAACTTTTAAACTAGCATGTGCGACTCATTCCTGGAAAACAACACAATCAATAACACTTTCTTTAGATGAAATCATGACTATTTCTCCATTTGAATAAAAAAGGGAGCAACCCCAATAAGTTTATTGAACATGAAAAGTTGAAATGCTATAATGCTCCTAAGGAATTAAATGGTCCAGTCATGAATTACCAAAAAAGGATATAAATTACTAAAGTGTTTGTATAATTGCAATGTACAACTGCCCATTATCGTTCCATAGTGTAGGCTTGTACAAGAACTCTATAAAAGAACTCCACTTCTAAACCGTGGAAAATATGTTCCCTTTCCCCCTATATACAACTATTAAGCCATTCATTTAGCTTTTAAAATATCCACTTAATACAGGCTTTTTACTCATTTGCACAAATACCCAGGAAGTGAAGGAGGGTGTTATACAAATATTAAAGGAAAAGATTGCTCTAGGCAGAGCAAGTAAGTATATAGACTTTGTGTGAACAGCTGGTCTGTTACTTTTGAGGAAAAACAAGGAGGCCAATCAGGAGTTCATAGTGGTGGAGAGAGGAAGAACGTATTGATGTATGACCCTCTAGTACATTGAAACGCCTTCAGTTTTTATTTAATATGAAAGGGGAAGATACCAAAAGACTTTCAACAGCAGAATAAAATCATGTGACTTGATTTTTAGGTTAAGTTGCTGTACCAAAATAAATTTGCAGGGAGAAAGGAGTGCAGTATGTGTGGAAGTGGGGTTATCAATCAAGTCAATAATTCAGGAACATATGATGGTGTTTTTAGCATACTGGGTGGTAATAGAAGTGGTGAGGTATGGTTTTTATTTTGTATCTATTCTGATGGTGAATATTCTGGTGAACAGGATGGGGTATGTGCAGGACAGACAATATCAACATTTATTTTACCTGCACAAACAGAAGGGTGGAGTCTTCATTCCCTGATATGGAGAGAATTCTGAGTTCAAATGTTCTTTCTGATTAAATGGCATAGTGATGATGAGGATATAGTCAGACAGTGAAAGAGAGCAGTAAGCATAGTGTTAAGCGGTAAGACATTATAATACATTTGAACATCAAAAAAAGATGTGTTGGATCACCCGTTTATGTGAGTAAATAAATAAATAAAGCTTCCTGGGGTTCTGATAGAGGTAAAGAAGACTACTATATGATCCAAAGGGGCACGTGCACCAAATGTTTATAGAAAGCAATATCCACAATAGCCAAACTATGGAAAGAACCTAGATGCCCATCAACAAATGAATGGTATATATTTCAAATTCAAGTCAGAGACGAAAGAAACATCTGGACTCGGTCCTCAGGTACAGGCAGTATTCTGAACTGAGGCTAGAACCAGAGACCATTCTAATGAAAGGCCTCCACAGGTGGGCTCCGACTCAGTTTCCTGTATGTATATTCATTCATGAAATCGCTCTGCGGGTCAACATGCAGAACAAAACCATTTAATAAAAGTGACAATGAGGAGAGGAAAGGGAGGCCAGAAGGCATGTGAATGTGGAGAGGAAGAGCCAGGGGAGGAGGGGGGAGGGGGGGCGGAAAAACTGAGAATCCCTCCCTGTGCTCCTTGCTGCCAGGGAGGTCTGAGGGACTAGTTTCTACCTGGGATCCCAAGTCCAGTACAAAAGTGGCGGGGCCACAGCTCGGGATGAGGGAAGGGGGTCCTCGGCACACGCGCGTGAAGGGGGCTATTGCGCTCGCTGCGGGGGGCACCTCGCCTGGCTCCATCCCCGGCCCGACCCCGTGGGGACCCGGGTGTGGCGCGTCGTCCGGGGTGGTCCCGCTGCCCCGGTGGTGGCGGGAGGCTGGGTCCCGACACCCCCGCGAGCTCGCGGCCCCCGCTTTCTGCTCCAGGTGAGGGCGCAGCGCGGTGTCACTTTACCTGCTCGCAGAGGGTCGTCCTGAGAAGCCATGGGGCAGGGCGGGGCAGCGGGCCGTGGGAGCGGGACAGTGCGGCCTCAGGAGCTGGGCTGGAGCGCGGGAGTGCGGGTGTCCTGCAGTGCGGACTGGGCTGCAGCAGAGCACAGCGGAGCTGCGCGCCCCTCCTCCGCCAGCTCCTCCACCTCCTCTCAGACTCTCCGCTGCGTCCTCCGCGAGCTCACTCCCGGATTCTGCAATTAGCAAAGCCCCTTCTCCGGACCGCCCACGCCCTCGCCCACCTCCCCCTCCGTCCTGAGGCGCGGGCCCGGGGCACGGGCACCGGGAAAGCCCGGGGGACTTGCGAGGGTGGCCAGCGCCAGCGCTGAGCGGCCTCCTAGCCTGGCTCCCCGAGCGGGTGTCCACCTGCTGCCTGGCCGCAAAAACATCATCAGCCCTAAACCCCGACTGCACTCTCGGGTCACTTCGCTGGCTTCCTGATTGTGCCCAAAGCCGGGAACCAGCTTCCCCAGCACAGGCCTGGGCTGAGATGCTTGCCCGCGATCTGTTTAAGCAGTCTCCTCCTCTCCAGGCAGGGTCCGCCATTGCATGATGGCACCCACGAATCACTTAGACCTGGATGTTTTGGTTTTTTGTTTCTTTTTTGGTTATTGGTTATTCCATGACCTCCATGGTAGGTGATCCACAAAGGGAGTGAAAAGAGGACGCCTGATGCATACGCATATGGCCATTCTAGAAAAAGAGCTTGGGGTTCTCTGGGAAGCGCGGCATTGGTCCTTGCACTATGGTTTTGCTGCATCAAATAGTTCCTTCTTCTTCAAATATAAATATATAAATATATTGATCAAGTCACTCGCATGTCTTAGGAGAATGTCATACCTTTAGTAGCAAACTTGAAATCTTGGACATTGGTTTTGATTTTTGTTTTGGTTTGATTTGGTTCGGTTTTTGTAATTTTAAAAATCCCTCCAGCCCTTGGCTGTGTCTGACCTGAGTGCTTTCTGCTGTTTCTGCAACAAAACTGTCAGGGCAGCGAAAACTCTCATTGTTTACAGTGGCGCCCCCTTCTGAACACTTTGTTAATAAAAAGCTTTTTTTTTTTTTTTTTGGCTATTGTAAATGTGAAACAACAATGAGGTATTTCAAAGAGGTGAACCACAGATCAATTTCTCTAAGGGTGGGCTGAGGGTTACTCAAAAAGGAACTTGACAAGGCTTTTAAAGATACCGACAATCATTATAACATAACGTGACTGATTGTTACCGTGCTCTTAACCTGGCAAACACTTGTTGGCTTCCAAGAAAGACGAACATAGTTGAGATGGTTCTAGCGGCCTTCTAGCACAGGGTCTCATGAGGCAGGGATTCTAGCCACTGGCTGTGCAAGGCATGAGGCCTGTTAGTGATTCTATTTTTTCTTCTGCAGAATGGGTCTTTCTGCATTCCAGGTCCTTTCTACCCAAGTAAATAATGCGGCGATTCTCTCAGTGAGTTGTACTTTGGTTTAAACAGCCAACTGTCTCTTAGAAAGGACTTTTGTTTAAAGTCCTTTAAAAAAAAAGTCCTTTCAAAAAAAATTCTTTTTTTAATTTTTATTTTTTAATCCCATATGTTTACTCTGATCCTGGAACTTTGTCATTTTGACCTTATCTGCTGATTAAAATATTCTTCATCATCAGCACCTACTGCTCTCCTCTCCTGGTGGTCTCTCCGGAAGGGGTCTTCTCTAGCTCTTCTAGCAGAGGATGGGCACTTCCCCTCTACCCCTGTTGCCAGACCACCCTTACCTATCCTGCAGGGTCAGGTCGGCCTGGCCTTTTATCTGTTGTTCTCTTCTGAGTGGTTAGTTTTTCATAGATACCGTGCTTTGCTTTTGTCAGGATTTACCCTGGACTATCAAAACCCTTATCTTTTGTCAGTGAATCCTAAGAAACAGACCTGATGAGAGAACCAGGAACTCGAACAGATCATATTTATCCTGAATGTTCCGTCCAAAATGAAGAATACATTTCTGAGGAAGTTTCACAAACTCTGTCACGTAGGGGCATCAATTCTGATTCTGTGTCAATGTTCCTAATTTCCCAGCTAGTAATTCTCTTCCTCAGAAAGCCCACTCTCAACCGTTTCCTCTCTCAAAGGCAGTTGCTCTTCGAGTCTGCACATGGCACTTGGGGCCTGCTTGTCGTTGGCTACTGCCCTCTGTACCTTGGGTCTAACAGCTTCGGGGCATCAAGATGAAATCGTCTCTTGTTCTAAGACTTAATATAGTTTGGGGCACATGGTAAGCAATCATCACTTTTTTAGTTGATCCAAGTGTTCGACCTTTCTTAATTATTCTAGTACCACAGTTTACTTGTTCTAAGATTTGTCCTCCCCCCCCCATTCTAATAACTCTTGCACTTGATGACATATCCTAGTATAACTGACAGCATTTCTCTTTCTTAGTCGAACATAAACTATAGTGCATCTTACCCTTGATGAAAGCTAGGTTGCAATTAAATACTCTATGATGGTGACGATTCTGATATTTGAAATTTTCCGGTAGCTCCCTGTGCCCCCACAGTGTAGTACCTCACCTTCTCGGCATAGTATACAAACCAGCTCACCCCCAGTGTTAACCCCGGGGCTCAGCCTCCATCTCCAGTTGATGCTGCCAGATCAGCTGCCCGTTGTCCTGAACTAGCTGTAGATTCCCGAATGCACTGTGCTGCCTCCTGGCACTTTGAAAGTGACACACTCATCCCCATTCTTCGCTTTGCCCTTGTCTATCACCTCCCCTCAAAATCTGTTCCTAAGTGCCTTTTCCCAGCTCCAGCCTACCCTTGGCAGTCTTTTATCTCCCTGTGGTAAAACCTGTCACACTGCACCATGGACATGCCCGTTGTCCCCCTGAGAAGAGAAAAGGGACAGTGAGGGCCCCCCAGCATTTGCAGCTCTAGTGCAGAGCCCCATGCCTGCCTTGCAGGAAATGCCAGATCATGAAGACAAACGGAGATCATCCTCTGGCTAAAACCAGCTCTTCTTTGCCTACCGCAGGATCTGGATCAATACAGAGCAGCCCGTTATTATTGCTGTTTTTCTAGGGATTTTTTACCCATATATTTCCCAGGTCTTGACTCTTTTTGTAGCACTTTAATTCAGGCTTCAACCACTTCCTAGTCAGATCAGGTGAAATCATTTTCCTTCCCATAGCCTCGGTGTATTTCACACCTAGTAAATCTTTTTTGAAAGAGCTTATTTACCCATTTGACAGATCAAAAGTAGGTAGAGAGGCAGGCAGAGAGAGGGGTGGGGGAGCAGGCTCCCCGCTGAGCAGAGAGCCCGATGTGGGGCTCCATCCCAGGACCCTGAAATCATGACCTGAGCCGAAGGCAGAGGCCTAAACCACTGAGCCACCCAGGAGCCCCCATATCTCGTAATTTTTAATCAACGTGCAAAAAGTATTGTACATATTGATCAAGTTCAAACAAATTCTGTGAAACCGTAGATGGACTTAAAGATACTATTATGTATCAAATATTGTAAAAATTAAGCAAGGAAATAGCACACATAAAATAACCAAAGCATACAAACTTGGGTAGATACAATAGGTGTGATCATGTTCTACTTCATAAAGAGATGAGTTAATAGATAAATAGAAGTAACTAGACTTTTTAGACGTTAATAAAACTTTGCCTGTCATTTCTTAGCTATATAAAATAGATGGTTTTCTAACAAAAACGCTTATCTTAAAAATATTTAAAAATAAATTTCAGGCTACTCATAAGGTTCTATTTACTTTTCCACTGAAGGAAAAGCTGGTTGTTGTAGTTGTAGTTGTTTGTTTGTTTTAGTCTCCTCCTAGTTTTTATTATTATAATGTGGAAGGAGGAATGTTAAATTGAAAAGTGAATTATTTTATAGACAAAATTCATTACTTGATTCACTTCCTGGTACAGCAGATGGAACTCCTGAAAACATGCCCTTTTGCCTTACAGAAGTGTAACAGTTATGCTTACTTCTGAAACATGCTTGGTGGTGGCCCTAAATAGTGACACCATACTAAACATTTTGAATATTTGCAATTACTTTTTATAGTCATAGGGCTCCAAAAGGCACTGCTAGTCTCTTAGTAGGTATTTCAATAAAGCTAAAAGTTGCCTGACTGTTTAAAAATATTAACAAGGCACAAAACATGGCAGAAGTATTGTCCTCAGATATTATTTTTTTCCATATGCTCCTGATTCCAGACATGACAAGTTATTTTTTAAAATTTTTTTATAAAAGATTTTATTTATTTCTTTGACAGAGATCACAAGTAGGCAGGGTCAGGCAGAGTGAGAGGGGGGAAGCAGGCTCCCTGCTGAGCTGAGAGCCCGATGTGGGACTGGATCCAAGGATTCTGGGATCATGACCTGAGCCGAAGGCAGAGGCTTTAACCCACTGAGCCACCCAGGTGCCCCCATGACAAGTTATTTTTTTTTAAAGATTTTATTTATTTATTTGACAGAGAGAGAGATTACAAGTAGGCAGAGAGGCAGGCAAAGAGAGAGAGGAGGTAGCAGGCTCCCCGTTGAGCAGAGAGCCCAATGTGGGGCTCCATCCCTCGACCCTGAGATCATGACCTGAGCTGAAGGCAGCGGCTTGACCCACAAACCACCCAGGCACCCGACAAGTTATTTTTGATAGATATATATAGAATGTATTTTCCAGTGACAAGAAAAATGGTTCTGCTCTTTTTAACCTTTTTTAAAAATTACATAATTTTTTTAAATTTAAATTTTATTTTTTAATGTTTTACCTTTCTTTTCTTTTTTTTAAAAAGATTTTATTTATTTATTTGACAGACAGAGATCACAAGTAGGCAGAGAGACAGGCAGAGAGAGAGAGAGAGAGAGAAGCAGGCTTCCTGCGGAGCAGAGAGCCCGATGCAGGGCTCAATTCCAGGACCCTGAGATCATGACCCGAGCCGAAGGCAGCAGCCCAAACCACTGAGCCACCCAGGCACCCCAATGTTTTACTTTTCAATATACTACTTAGAATATAAACCCTATTCTATTTTGCAAGAATGTTACCATTTAAGAAATGGTAATTTTCTCATTGTGTCTTCCCCTCTCATTGCTTTATTTTGAATAAAACATTTCACAATAAACATAACTGATGCTTTCCTTTTGATGGTCCCTCTGTTGGGCATATTGTATATGAGCCATGACAATTAGTTTTACAACATTTATTCATGTTTGTTGATATGTTTTATCATAACTAATTTTCCCTCCCTTATCTAGATTCCCCAGCTTTCAGACAGGTGGACACTTAATAAACCATACCCAAGGGATGTATCAAGTACTTCTTAGACATCTCTCAGATCCTTGAGGTCTCATTTTGCCTAGGGATTTGCAATAGGTTCTGCCAGAGGCACCACTGTGACAACTGATGTCCATGGTCTATCTCCTGCTAAGCTCAAGAGGTCACTGGTTTCCAAGTTTATCTATACAATTAATGCACTCCATCAAGTTCTTTTTTTTTTAATATTAACAAACTTATTTTAAAGTTTATATGGAGAGGCAAAGACTCACAATAGTCAACATAGTGTTGAAGGAGAACAAAGCCTGAGGACTGACTTCAAAGTTTACCATAACCATGGGGCGCCTGGTTGGTTGGCTCAGTGGGTTAAGCTTCTGCCTTTGGCTCAGGTCATGATCCCAGGGGCCTGGTATTGGGCTCTCTGCTCAGCAGGGAGCCTGCTTCTCCTCATTTCTCTCTCTGTCTGTCTCTCTGCCTATTTGTGATCTCTCTCTCTGTCAAATAAATAAATAAACCTTTAAAAAAAGTATACCATAACGATAATTGGAAGCAAGATATTGTAATACCACAGAAAGACTAGATTAAAGGAACAGAATATATATTATCAATTATATTTTATATTTAATATAAAAGCAAAAGCAATACAAGAGAGCAAAATACAATCTTTCAAACAAATGGTTCTGGAGTAATGGTGAAGCTAAATGTAAAAATATAAAATAAAAATAAAATAAATAATAAAATAAAATAAATCCAGGCAGATATCATACACTCTTCACAAAAATTAACTCAGATTAAATTATAAACCTAAACATGAAACATGTAGAAGGTAATATAGAAGAAAATTTAAATGACCTTGGTTTTGGAAATAACTTTAGCTACAAAAGCACAAGCACTGAATTTAAAAATGTCTACTCTGTAAAACAATGCCAAGAGAATGAAAAGGCTAAGCACAGACTGTGAGAAAAAATTTGCAAAATACACATCTGGCAAAGGACTGTTAATCAAAAAGACACAAAGACCCCTTAAAACTCAACAATCGTGGAAAAACCTGATTACAAATGAGCCAAAGACCTTAGCAGATACCTCACCAAAGAAAATATTACAGATGGCAAATAAGCATATAAAAAGATGCTTCACATCATATGTCATCAGGAAAATGCAAATTAAAACAAAAAAGAGACACCAGTACATACCCAGAATCCAGAACACTGACAACAGAACACGAAATGTTGGTGAGGATGTGGAGCAACAGGAATGTTCTTCCATGTCTATTGAGAATAAAGAATGGAAAACAACTTGGCAGTTTCTTACAAAACTAAACATATTCTTGCCAGATGATTCAGCAGTAGCAGTTCTTGGTATTTATCCAAAGAAGATGAAACCTATACCCACAAAGATGTCTATAGTAGTTTTATTCATTACTGACAAAAGCTTGGAAGCAACCAAGATATCCTTTCATAGGTGAAAGTTCAAATCAAGTGTAGTACATGCAAACAATGGAATCTTATTTAATGCTAGAGAAATGAATTACCAAGCCATGAAAAGATATGGATATAAATATTTAATAAATATTTGATTTTAGGCTTCTACCAGTCTATCAATAGTAGTAGTATATTTTAACAGTGAATGCTCAGCATTCAAGAATTTACCTAATAAAATATTTGGGGTTCCATATTTTAAATACTTCAACCTCTATGATTATATTCCTAATAATTTTGAATTGGGGTAAATAAACCTTAATTTTTTGTAACTTGTTTCTTATTGCAAAAGAGCCCAATGAAATTTTAGAAAATAAAAATTTACCAAAAAAAAGTTTAGTTTACTATTGCCAAATAATTTAAAACTTTACCTTATATTCAAATACATATATTTTTCTAAATTGATTTATAGGCTACTAAAACCAAAAACTTTTAGTTATACTAGATTTCATATCATGCAATCAATGCCAGAAAGCCATCTGGCGATGACTTGTCTTAAATAGAGTTAAGATGGGTGTTATTACAATGCAAGATGGAAACAAAGATAGTATAACAATTGAGTGTTACATAACTTTTCTGTTTTGAGCAAGTTACTAATCTACAAAAGGCTTTTATCGGTGACACACTTGGGAATTTAACAAAACTTTTAAACTAGCATGTGCGACTCATTCCTGGAAAACAACACAATCAATAACACTTTCTTTAGATGAAATCATGACTATTTCTCCATTTGAATAAAAAAGGGAGCAACGCCAATAAGTTTATTGAACATGAAAAGTTGAAATGCTATAATGCTCCTAAGGAATTAAATGGTCCAGTCATGAATTACCAAAAAAGGATATAAATTACCAAAGTGTTTGTATAATTGCAATGTACAACTGCCCATTATCGTTCAATAGTGTAGGCTTGTACAAGAACTCTATAGAAGAACTCCACTTCTAAACCGTGGAAAATATGTTCCCTTTCCCCCTATATACAACTATTAAGCCATTCATTTAGCTTTTAAAATATCCACTTAATACAGGCTTTTTACTCATTTGCACAAATACCCAGGAAGTGAAGGAGGGTGTTATACAAATATTAAAGGAAAAGATTGCTCTAGGCAGAGCAAGTAAGTATATAGACTTTGTGTGAACAGCTGGTCTGTTACTTTTGAGGAAAAACAAGGAGGCCAATCAGGAGTTCATAGTGGTGGAGAGAGGAAGAACGTATTGATGTATGACCCTCTAGTACATTGAAACGCCTTCAGTTTTTATTTAATATGAAAGGGGAAGATACCAAAAGACTTTCAAAAGCAGAATAAAATCATGTGACTTGATTTTTAGGTTAAGTTGCTGTACCAAAATAAATTTGCAGGGAGAAAGGAGTGCAGTATGTGTGGAAGTGGGGTTATCAATCAAGTCAATAATTCAGGAACATATGATGGTGTTTTTAGCATACTGGGTGGTAATAGAAGTGGTGAGGTATGGTTTTTATTTTGTATCTATTTTGATGGTGAATATTCTGGTGAACAGGATGGGGTATGTGCAGGACAGACAATATCAACATTTATTTTACCTGCACAAACAGAAGGGTGGAGTCTTCATTCCCTGATATGGAGAGAATTCTGAGTTCAAATGTTCTTTCTGATTAAATGGCATAGTGATGATGAGGATTTAGTCAGACAGTGAAAGAGAGCAGTAAGCATAGTGTTAAGCGGTAAGACATTATAATACATTTGAACATCAAAAAAAGATGTGTTGGATCACCCGTTTATGTGAGTAAATAAATAAATAAAGCTTCCTGGGGTTCTGATAGAGGTAAAGAAGACTACTATATGATCCAAAGGGGCACGTGCACCAAATGTTTATAGAAAGCAATATCCACAATAGCCAAACTATGGAAAGAACCTAGATGCCCATCAACAAATGAATGGTATATATTTCAAATTCAAGTCAGAGACGAAAGAAACATCTGGACTCGGTCCTCAGGTACAGGCAGTATTCTGAACTGAGGCTAGAACCAGAGACCATTCTAATGAAAGGCCTCCACAGGTGGGCTCCGACTCAGTTTCCTGTATGTATATTCATTCATGAAATCGCTCTGCAGGTCAACATGCAGAACAAAACCATTTAATAAAAGTGACAATGAGGAGAGGAAAGGGAGGCCAGAAGGCTTGTGAATGTGGAGAGAGGAAGAGCCAGGGGAGGAGGGGGGCGGGGGGGGCGGAAAAACTGAGAATCCCTCCCTGTGCTCCTTGCTGCCAGGGAGGTCTGAGGGACTAGTTTCTACCTGGGATCCCAAGTCCAGTACAAAAGTGGCGGGGCCACAGCTCGGGATGAGGGAAGGGGGTCCTCGGCACACGCGCGTGGGGGTGCCAAACGAAGGGGGCTATTGTGCTCGCTGCGGGGGGCACCTCGCCTGGCTCCATCCCCAGCCCGACCCCGTGGGGACCCGGGTGCGGCGCGTGGTCCGGGGTGGTCCCGCTGCCCCGGGGGTCGCGGGAGGCTGGGTCCCGACACCCCCGCGAGCTCGCCGCCCGCGCTTTCTGCTCCAGGTGAGGGCGCAGCGCAGTGTCACTTTACCTCCTCGCAGAGGGTCGTCCTGAGAAGCCATGGGGCAGGGCGGGGCAGCGGGCCGGGCCGTGGGAGCAGGACAGCGCGGCCTCAGGAGCTGGGCTGGAGCGCGGGAGTGCGGGTGTCCTGCAGTGCGGACTGGGCTGCAGCAGAGCACAGCGGAGCTGCGCGCCCCTCCTCCGCCAGCTCCTCCACCTCCTCTCAGACTCTCCGCTGCGTCCTCCGCGAGCTCACTTCCGGATTCTGCAATTAGCAAAGCCCCTTCTCCGGACCGCCCACGCCCACGCCCTAGCCCACCTCCCCCTCCGTCCTGAGGCGCGGGCCCGGGGCACGGGCACCGGGAAAGCCCGGGGGGCTTGCGAGGGTGGCCAGCGCCAGCGCTGAGCGGCCTCCTAGCCTGGCTCCCCGAGCGGGTGTCCACCTGCTGCCTGGCTGCAAAAAGATCATCAGCCCTAAACCCCGGCTGCACTCTCGGGTCACTTCGCTGGCTTCCTGATTGTGCCCAAAGCCGGGAACCAGCTTCCCCAGCTCAGGCCTGGGCTGAGATGCTTGCCCACGATCTGTTTAAGCAGTCTCCTCCTCTCCAGGCAGGGTCCGCCATTGCATGATGGCACCCACGAATCACTTAGACCTGGATGTTTTTTGGTTTTTTGTTTCTTTTTTGGTTATTGGTTATTCCATGACCTCCATGGTAGGTGATCCACAAAGGGAGTGAAAAGAGGACGCCTGATGCATACGCATATGGCCATTCTAGAAAAAGAGCTTGGGGTTCTCTGGGAAGCGCGGCATTGGTCCTTGCACTATGGTTTTGCTGCATCAAATAGTTCCTTCTTCTTCAAATATAAATATATAAATATATTGATCAAGTCACTCGCATGTCTTAGGAGAATGTCATACCTTTAGTAGCAAACTTGAAATCTTGGACATTGGTTTTGATTTTTGTTTTGGTTTGATTTGGTTCGGTTTTTGTAATTTTAAAAATCCCTCCAGCCCCCGGCTGTGTCTGACCTGAGTGCTTTCTGCTGTTTCTGCAACAAAACTGTCAGGGCAGCGAAAACTCTCATTGTTAACAGTGGCGCCCCCTTCTGAACACTTTGTTAATAAAAAGCTTTTTTTTTTTTTTTTGGCTATTGTAAATGTGAAACAACAATGAGGTATTTCAAAGAGGTGAACCACAGGTAAATTTCTCTAAGTGTGGGTGAGGATTACTCAAAAAGAAACTTGACAAGGCTTTTAAAGATACCGACAATCATTATAACATAACGTGACTGATTGTTACCGTGCTCTTAACCTGGCAAACACTTGTTGGCTTCCAAGAAAGACGAACATAGTTGAGATGGTTCTAGCGGCCTTCTAGCACAGGGTCTCATGAGGCAGGGATTCTAGCCACTGGCTGTGCAAGGCATGAGGCCTGTTAGTGATTCTATTTTTTCTTCTGCAGAATGGGTCTTTCTGCATTCCAGGTCCTTTCTACCCCAATAAATAATGCGGCGATTCTCTCAGTGAGTTGTACTTTTGGTTTAAACAGCCAACTGTCTCTTAAAAAGGACTTTTGTTTAAAGTCCTTTAAAAAAAAAGTCCTTTCAAAAAAAACTTTTTTTTTAATTTTTATTTTTTAATCCCATATGTTTACTCTGATCCTGGAACTTTGTCATTTTGACCTTCTCTGCTGATTAAAATATTCTTCATCATCAGCACCTACTGCTCTCCTCTCCTGGTGGTCTCTCCGGAAGGGGTCTTCTCTAGCTCTTCTAGCAGAGGATGGGCACTTCCCCTCTACCCCTGTTGCCAGACCAACCTTACCTATGCTGCAGGGTCAGGTCGGCCTGGCCTTTTATCTGTTGTTCTCTTCTGAGTGGTTAGTTTTTCATAGATACCGTGCTTTGCTTTTGTCAGGATTTACCCTGGACTATCAAAACCCTTATCTTGTGCCAGTGAATCCTAAGAAACAGACCTGATGAGAGAACCAGGAACTCGAACAGATCATATTTATCCTGAATGTTCCGTCCAAAATGAAGAATACATTTCTGAGGAGCCTCAAGATGTCTTAGAAGGGAAGTTTCACCAACTCTGTCACGTAGGGGCATCCATTCTGATTCTGTGTCAATTTTCCTACTTTCCCAGCTAGTAATTCTCTTCCTCAGAAAGCCCACTCTCAACCGTTTCCTCTCTCAAAGGCAGTTGCTCTTCGAGTCTGCACATGGCACTTGGGGCCTGCTGGTCGTTGGCTACTGCCCTCTGTACCTTGGGTCTAACAGCTTCGGGGCATCAAGATGAAATCGTCTCTTGTTCTAAGACTTAATATAGTTTGGGGCACATGGTAAGCAATCATCACTTTTTTAGTTGATCCAAGTGTTCGACCTTTCTTAATTATTCTAGTACCACAGTTTACTTGTTCTAAGATTTGTCCTCCCTCCCCCATTCTAATAACTCTTGCACTTGATGACATATCCTAGTTTAACTGACAGCATTTCTCTTTCTTAGTCGAACATAAACTATAGTGCATCTTACCCTTGATGAAAGCTAGGTTGCAATTAAATACTCTATTATGGTTACGATTCTGATATTTGAAATCCTCCGGTAGCTCCCTGTGCCCCCACAGTGTAGTACCTCACCTTCTCGGCATAGTATACAAACCAGCTCACCCCCAGTGTTAACCCCGGGGCTCAGCCTCCATCCCCAGGTGATGCTGCCAGATCAGCTGCCCGTTGTCCTGAACTTGCTGTAGATTCCCGAATGCACTGTGCTGCCCCCTGGCACTTTGAAAGTGACACACTCATCCCCATTCTTCGCTTTGCCCTTGTCTATCACCTCCCCTCAAAATCTGTTCCTAAGTGCCTTTTCCCAGCTCCAACCTACCCTTGGCAGTCTTTTATCTCCCTGTGGTAAAACCTGTCACACTGCACCATGGACAGGCCCGTTGTCCCCCTGAGAAGAGAAAAGGGACAGTGAGGGCCCCCCAGCATTTGCAGCTCTAGTGCAGAGCCCCATGCCTGGCTTGCAGGAAATGCCAGATCATGAAGACAAACGGAGATCATCCTCTGGCTAAAACCAGCTCTTCTTTGAGTACCGCAGGATCTGGATCAATACTGAGCAGCCCGTTATTATTGCTGTTTTTCTAGGGATTTTTTACCCATATATTTCCCAGGTCTTGACTCTTTTTGTAGCACTTTAATTCAGGCTTCAACCACTTCCTAGTCAGATCAGGTGAAATCATTTTCCTTCCCATAGCCTCGGTGTATTTCACACCTAGCAAATCTTTTTTGAAAGATCTTATTTACCCATTGGACAGATCAAAAGTAGGTAGAGAGGCAGGCAGAGAGAGGGGTGGGGGAGCAGGCTCCCCGCTGAGCAGAGAGCCCGATGTGGGGCTCCATCCCAGGACCCTGAAATCATGACCTGAGCCGAAGGCAGAGGCCTAAACCACTGAGCCACCCAGGAGCCCCCATATCTCGTAATTTTTAATCAACGTGCAAAAAGTATTGTACATATTGATGAAGTTCAAACAAATTCTGTGAAACCGTAGATGGACTTAAAGATACTATTATGTATCAAATATTGTAAAAATTAAGCAAGGAAATAGCACACATAAAATAACCAAAGCATACAAACTTGGGTAGATACAATAGGTGTGATCATGTTCTACTTCATAAAGAGATGAGTTAATAGATAAATAGAAGTAACTAGACTTTTTAGACGTTAATAAAACTTTGCCTGTCATTTCTTAGCTATATAAAATAGATGGTTTTCTAACAAAAACGCTTATCTTAAAAATATTTAAAAATAAATTTCAGGCTACTCATAAGGTTCTATTTACTTTTCCACTGAAGGAAAAGCTGGTTGTTGTAGTTGTAGTTGTTTGTTTGTTTTAGTCTCCTCCTAGTTTTTATTATTATAATGTGGAAGGAGGAATGTTAAATTGAAAAGTGAATTATTTTATAGACAAAATTCATTACTTGATTCACTTCCTGGTACAGCAGATGGAACTCCTGAAAACATGCCCTTTTGCCTTACAGAAGAGTAACAGTTATGCTTACTTCTGAAACATGCTTGGTGGTGGCCCTCAATAGTGACACCATACTAAACATTTTGAATATTTGCAATTAATTTTTATAGTCATAGGGCTCCAAAAGGCGCTGCTAGTCTCTTAGTAGGTATTTCAATAAAGCTAAAAGTTGCCTGACTGTTTAAAAATATTAACAAGGCACAAAACATGGCAGAAGTATTGTCCTCAGATATTATTTTTTTCCATATGCTCCTGATTCCAGACATGACAAGTTATTTTTTTAAATTTTTTTATAAAAGATTTTATTTATTTCTTTGACAGAGATCACAAGTAGGCAGGGTCAGGCAGAGTGAGAGGGGGGAAGCAGGCTCCCTGCTGAGCTGAGAGCCCGATGTGGGACTCGATCCAAGGATTCTGGGATCATGACCTGAGCCGAAGGCAGAGGCTTTAACCCACTGAGCCACCCAGGTGCCCCCATGACAAGTTATTTTTTTTTAAAGATTTTATTTATTTATTTGACAGAGAGAGAGATTACAAGTAGGCAGAGAGGCAGGCAAAGAGAGAGAGGAGGTAGCAGGCTCCCCGTTGAGCAGAGAGCCCAATGTGGGGCTCCATCCCTGGACCCTGAGATCATGACCTGAGCTGAAGGCAGCGGCTTAACCCACAAGCCACCCAGGAACCCGACAAGTTATTTTTGATAGATATATATACAATGTATTTTCCAGTTATAAGAAAAATGGTTCTGCTCTTTTTAACCTTTTTTAAAAATTACATAATTTTTTTAAATTTAAATTTTATTTTTTAATGTTTTACCTTTCTTTTCTTTTTTTTAAAAAGATTTTATTTATTTATTTGACAGACAGAGATCACAAGTAGGCAGAGAGACAGGCAGAGAGAGAGAGAGAGAGAGAAGCAGGCTTCCTGCGGAGCAGAGAGCCCGATGCAGGGCTCAATTCCAGGACCCTGAGATCATGACCCGAGCCGAAGGCAGAGGCTTTAACCCACTGAGCCACCCAGGTGCCCCCATGACAAGTTATTTTTTTTTAAAGATTTTATTTATGTATTTGACAGAGAGAGAGGTTACAAGTAGGCAGAGAGGCAGGCAAAGAGAGAGAGGAGGTAGCAGGCTCCCCGTTGAGCAGAGAGCCCAATGTGGGGCTCCATCCCTGGACCCTGAGATCATGACCTGAGCTGAAGGCAGCGGCTTAACCCACAAGCCACCCAGGAACCCGACAAGTTCTTTTTGATAGATATATATATACAATGTATTTTCCAGTTATAAGAAAAATGGTTCTGCTCTTTTTAACCTTTTAAAAAAATTACATAATTTTTTTAAATTTAAATTTTATTTTTTAATGTTTTACCTTTCTTTTCTTTTTTTTAAAAAGATTTTATTTATTTATTTGACAGACAGAGATCACAAGTAGGCAGAGAGACAGGCAGAGAGAGAGAGAGAGAGAAGCAGGCTTCCTGCGGAGCAGAGAGCCCGATGCAGGGCTCAATTCCAGGACCCTGAGATCATGACCCGAGCCGAAGGCAGCAGCCCAAACCACTGAGCCACCCAGGCACCCCAATGTTTTACTTTTCAATATACTACTTAGAATATAAACCCTATTCCATTTTGTAAGAAGGTTACCATTTAAAAAATGTTAATTTTCTCATTGTGTCTTCCCCTCTCATTGCTTTATTTTGAATAAAACATTTCACAATAAACATAACTGATGCTTTCCTTTTGATGGTCCCTCTGTTGGTCATATTGTATATGAGCCATGACAATTAGTTTTACAACATTTATTCATGTTTGTTGATATGTTTTATCATAACTAATTTTCCCTCCCTTATCTAGATTCCCCAGCTTTCAGACAGGTGGACACTTAATAAACCATACCCAAGGGATGTATCAAGTACTTCTTAGACATCTCTCAGATCCTTGAGGTCTCATTTTGCCTAGGGATTTGCAATAGGTTCTGCCAGAGGCACCACTGTGACAACTGATGTCCATGGTCTATCTCCTGCTAAGCTCAAGAGGTCACTGGTTTCCAAGTTTATCTATACAATTAATGCACTCCATCAAGTTCTTTTTTTTTTTTTTATATTAACAAACTTATTTTAAAGTTTATATGGAGAGGCAAAGACTCACAATAGTCAACATAGTGTTGAAGGAGAACAAAGCCTGAGGACTGACTTCAAAGTTTACCATAACCATGGGGCGCCTGGTTGGCTCAGTGGGTTAAGCTTCTGCCTTTGGCTCAGGTCATGATCCCAGGGGCCTGGGGTCGAGTCCCGTATTGGGCTCTCTGCTCAGCAGGGAGCCTGCTTCTCCTCATTTCTCTCTCTGTCTGTCTCTCTGCCTATTTGTGATCTCTCTCTCTGTCAAATAAATAAATAAACCTTTAAAAAAAGTATACCATAACGATAATTGGAAGCAAGATATTGTAATACCACAGAAAGACTAGATTAAAGGAACAGAATATATATTATCAATTATATTTTATATTTAATATAAAAGCAAAAGCAATACAAGAGAGCAAAATACAATCTTTTAAACAAATGGTTCTGGAGTAATGGTGAAGCTAAATGTAAAAATATGGGGTTCTGATAGAGGTAAAGAAGACTACTATATGATCCAAAGGGGCACGTGCACCAAATGTTTATAGCAGCAATATCCACAATAGCCAAACTATGGAAAGAACCTAGATGCCCATCAACAAATGAATGGTATATATTTCAAATTCAAGTCAGAGACGAAAGAAACATCTGGACTCGGTCCTCAGGTACAGGCAGTATTCTGAACTGAGGCTAGAACCAGAGACCATTCTAATGAAAGGCCTCCACAGGTGGGCTCCGACTCAGTTTCCTGTATGTATATTCATTCATGAAATCGCTCTGCAGGTCAACATGCAGAACAAAACCATTTAATAAAAGTGACAATGAGGAGAGGAAAGGGAGGCCAGAAGGCTTGTGAATGTGGAGAGAGGAAGAGCCAGGGGAGGAGGGGGGCGGGGGGGGCGGAAAAACTGAGAATCCCTCCCTGTGCTCCTTGCTGCCAGGGAGGTCTGAGGGACTAGTTTCTACCTGGGATCCCAAGTCCAGTACAAAAGTGGCGGGGCCACAGCTCGGGATGAGGGAAGGGGGTCCTCGGCACACGCGCGTGGGGGTGCCAAACGAAGGGGGCTATTGTGCTCGCTGCGGGGGGCACCTCGCCTGGCTCCATCCCCAGCCCGACCCCGTGGGGACCCAGGTGCGGCGCGTGGTCCGGGGTGGTCCCGCTGCCCCGGGGGTCGCGGGAGGCTGGGTCCCGACACCCCCGCGAGCTCGCCGCCCGCGCTTTCTGCTCCAGGTGAGGGCGCAGCGCAGTGTCACTTTACCTCCTCGCAGAGGGTCGTCCTGAGAAGCCATGGGGCAGGGCGGGGCAGCGGGCCAGGCCGTGGGAGCAGGACAGCGCGGCCTCAGGGGCTGGGCTGGAGCGCGGGAGTGCGGGTGTCCTGCAGTGCGGACTGGGCTGCAGCAGAGCACAGCGGAGCTGCGCGCCCCTCCTCCGCCAGCTCCTCCACCTCCTCTCAGACTCTCCGCTGCGTCCTCCGCGAGCTCACTTCCGGATTCTGCAATTAGCAAAGCCCCTTCTCCGGACCGACCACGCCCACGCCCTAGCCCACCTCCCCCTCCGTCCTGAGGCGCGGGCCCGGGCCACGGGCACCGGGAAAGCCCGGGGGGCTTGCGAGGGTGGCCAGCGCCAGCGCTGAGCGGCCTCCTAGCCTGGCTCCCCGAGCGGGTGTCCACCTGCTGCCTGGCTGCAAAAAGATCATCAGCCCTAAACCCCGGCTGCACTCTCGGGTCACTTCGCTGGCTTCCTGATTGTGCCCAAAGCCGGGAACCAGCTTCCCCAGCTCAGGCCTGGGCTGAGATGCTTGCCCACGATCTGTTTAAGCAGTCTCCTCCTCTCCAGGCAGGGTCCGCCATTGCATGATGGCACCCACGAATCACTTAGACCTGGATGTTTTTTGGTTTTTTGTTTCTTTTTTGGTTATTGGTTATTCCATGACCTCCATGGTAGGTGATCCACAAAGGGAGTGAAAAGAGGACGCCTGATGCATACGCATATGGCCATTCTAGAAAAAGAGCTTGGGGTTCTCTGGGAAGCGCGGCATTGGTCCTTGCACTATGGTTTTGCTGCATCAAATAGTTCCTTCTTCTTCAAATATAAATATATAAATATATTGATCAAGTCACTCGCATGTCTTAGGAGAATGTCATACCTTTAGTAGCAAACTTGAAATCTTGGACATTGGTTTTGATTTTTGTTTTGGTTTGATTTGGTTCGGTTTTTGTAATTTTAAAAATCCCTCCAGCCCCCGGCTGTGTCTGACCTGAGTGCTTTCTGCTGTTTCTGCAACAAAACTGTCAGGGCAGCGAAAACTCTCATTGTTAACAGTGGCGCCCCCTTCTGAACACTTTGTTAATAAAAAGCTTTTTTTTTTTTTTTTTTTTTTTTTTTTTTTTGGCTATTGTAAATGTGAAACAACAATGAGGTATTTCAAAGAGGTGAACCACAGGTAAATTTCTCTAAGTGTGGGTGAGGATTACTCAAAAAGAAACTTGACAAGGCTTTTAAAGATACCGACAATCATTATAACATAACGTGACTGATTGTTACCGTGCTCTTAACCTGGCAAACACTTGTTGGCTTCCAAGAAAGACGAACATAGTTGAGATGGTTCTAGCGGCCTTCTAGCACAGGGTCTCATGAGGCAGGGATTCTAGCCACTGGCTGTGCAAGGCATGAGGCCTGTTAGTGATTCTATTTTTTCTTCTGCAGAATGGGTCTTTCTGCATTCCAGGTCCTTTCTACCCCAATAAATAATGCGGCGATTCTCTCAGTGAGTTGTACTTTTGGTTTAAACAGCCAACTGTCTCTTAAAAAGGACTTTTGTTTAAAGTCCTTTAAAAAAAAAGTCCTTTCAAAAAAAACTTTTTTTTTAATTTTTATTTTTTAATCCCATATGTTTACTCTGATCCTGGAACTTTGTCATTTTGACCTTCTCTGCTGATTAAAATATTCTTCATCATCAGCACCTACTGCTCTCCTCTCCTGGTGGTCTCTCCGGAAGGGGTCTTCTCTAGCTCTTCTAGCAGAGGATGGGCACTTCCCCTCTACCCCTGTTGCCAGACCAACCTTACCTATGCTGCAGGGTCAGGTCGGCCTGGCCTTTTATCTGTTGTTCTCTTCTGAGTGGTTAGTTTTTCATAGATACCGTGCTTTGCTTTTGTCAGGATTTACCCTGGACTATCAAAACCCTTATCTTGTGCCAGTGAATCCTAAGAAACAGACCTGATGAGAGAACCAGGAACTCGAACAGATCATATTTATCCTGAATGTTCCGTCCAAAATGAAGAATACATTTCTGAGGAGCCTCAAGATGTCTTAGAAGGGAAGTTTCACCAACTCTGTCACGTAGGGGCATCCATTCTGATTCTGTGTCAATTTTCCTACTTTCCCAGCTAGTAATTCTCTTCCTCAGAAAGCCCACTCTCAACCGTTTCCTCTCTCAAAGGCAGTTGCTCTTCGAGTCTGCACATGGCACTTGGGGCCTGCTGGTCGTTGGCTACTGCCCTCTGTACCTTGGGTCTAACAGCTTCGGGGCATCAAGATGAAATCGTCTCTTGTTCTAAGACTTAATATAGTTTGGGGCACATGGTAAGCAATCATCACTTTTTTAGTTGATCCAAGGGTTCGACCTTTCTTAATTATTCTAGTACCACAGTTTACTTGTTCTAAGATTTGTCCTCCCTCCCCCATTCTAATAACTCTTGCACTTGATGACATATCCTAGTTTAACTGACAGCATTTCTCTTTCTTAGTCGAACATAAACTATAGTGCATCTTACCCTTGATGAAAGCTAGGTTGCAATTAAATACTCTATTATGGTTACGATTCTGATATTTGAAATCCTCCGGTAGCTCCCTGTGCCCCCACAGTGTAGTACCTCACCTTCTCGGCATAGTATACAAACCAGCTCACCCCCAGTGTTAACCCCGGGGCTCAGCCTCCATCCCCAGGTGATGCTGCCAGATCAGCTGCCCGTTGTCCTGAACTTGCTGTAGATTCCCGAATGCACTGTGCTGCCCCCTGGCACTTTGAAAGTGACACACTCATCCCCATTCTTCGCTTTGCCCTTGTCTATCACCTCCCCTCAAAATCTGTTCCTAAGTGCCTTTTCCCAGCTCCAACCTACCCTTGGCAGTCTTTTATCTCCCTGTGGTAAAACCTGTCACACTGCACCATGGACAGGCCCGTTGTCCCCCTGAGAAGAGAAAAGGGACAGTGAGGGCCCCCCAGCATTTGCAGCTCTAGTGCAGAGCCCCATGCCTGGCTTGCAGGAAATGCCAGATCATGAAGACAAACGGAGATCATCCTCTGGCTAAAACCAGCTCTTCTTTGCCTACCGCAGGATCTGGATCAATACTGAGCAGCCCGTTATTATTGCTGTTTTTCTAGGGATTTTTTACCCATATATTTCCCAGGTCTTGACTCTTTTTGTAGCACTTTAATTCAGGCTTCAACCACTTCCTAGTCAGATCAGGTGAAATCATTTTCCTTCCCATAGCCTCGGTGTATTTCACACCTAGCAAATCTTTTTTGAAAGATCTTATTTACCCATTGGACAGATCAAAAGTAGGTAGAGAGGCAGGCAGAGAGAGGGGTGGGGGAGCAGGCTCCCCGCTGAGCAGAGAGCCCGATGTGGGGCTCCATCCCAGGACCCTGAAATCATGACCTGAGCCGAAGGCAGAGGCCTAAACCACTGAGCCACCCAGGAGCCCCCATATCTCGTAATTTTTAATCAACGTGCAAAAAGTATTGTACATATTGATGAAGTTCAAACAAATTCTGTGAAACCGTAGATGGACTTAAAGATACTATTATGTATCAAATATTGTAAAAATTAAGCAAGGAAATAGCACACATAAAATAACCAAAGCATACAAACTTGGGTAGATACAATAGGTGTGATCATGTTCTACTTCATAAAGAGATGAGTTAATAGATAAATAGAAGTAACTAGACTTTTTAGACGTTAATAAAACTTTGCCTGTCATTTCTTAGCTATATAAAATAGATGGTTTTCTAACAAAAACGCTTATCTTAAAAATATTTAAAAATAAATTTCAGGCTACTCATAAGGTTCTATTTACTTTTCCACTGAAGGAAAAGCTGGTTGTTGTAGTTGTAGTTGTTTGTTTGTTTTAGTCTCCTCCTAGTTTTTATTATTATAATGTGGAAGGAGGAATGTTAAATTGAAAAGTGAATTATTTTATAGACAAAATTCATTACTTGATTCACTTCCTGGTACAGCAGATGGAACTCCTGAAAACATGCCCTTTTGCCTTACAGAAGAGTAACAGTTATGCTTACTTCTGAAACATGCTTGGTGGTGGCCCTCAATAGTGACACCATACTAAACATTTTGAATATTTGCAATTAATTTTTATAGTCATAGGGCTCCAAAAGGCGCTGCTAGTCTCTTAGTAGGTATTTCAATAAAGCTAAAAGTTGCCTGACTGTTTAAAAATATTAACAAGGCACAAAACATGGCAGAAGTATTGTCCTCAGATATTATTTTTTTCCATATGCTCCTGATTCCAGACATGACAAGTTATTTTTTTAAATTTTTTTATAAAAGATTTTATTTATTTCTTTGACAGAGATCACAAGTAGGCAGGGTCAGGCAGAGTGAGAGGGGGGAAGCAGGCTCCCTGCTGAGCTGAGAGCCCGATGTGGGACTCGATCCAAGGATTCTGGGATCATGACCTGAGCCGAAGGCAGAGGCTTTAACCCACTGAGCCACCCAGGTGCCCCCATGACAAGTTATTTTTTTTTAAAGATTTTATTTATTTATTTGACAGAGAGAGAGATTACAAGTAGGCAGAGAGGCAGGCAAAGAGAGAGAGGAGGTAGCAGGCTCCCCGTTGAGCAGAGAGCCCAATGTGGGGCTCCATCCCTGGACCCTGAGATCATGACCTGAGCTGAAGGCAGCGCTTAACCCACAAGCCACCCAGGAACCCGACAAGTTATTTTTGATAGATATATATATACAATGTATTTTCCAGTTATAAGAAAAATGGTTCTGCTCTTTTTAACCTTTTTTAAAAATTACATAATTTTTTTAAATTTAAATTTTATTTTTTAATGTTTTACCTTTCTTTTCTTTTTTTTAAAAAGATTTTATTTATTTATTTGACAGACAGAGATCACAAGTAGGCAGAGAGACAGGCAGAGAGAGAGAGAGAGAGAGAAGCAGGCTTCCTGCGGAGCAGAGAGCCCGATGCAGGGCTCAATTCCAGGACCCTGAGATCATGACCCGAGCCGAAGGCAGCAGCCCAAACCACTGAGCCACCCAGGCACCCCAATGTTTTACTTTTCAATATACTACTTAGAATATAAACCCTATTCCATTTTGTAAGAAGGTTACCATTTAAAAAATGTTAATTTTCTCATTGTGTCTTCCCCTCTCATTGCTTTATTTTGAATAAAACATTTCACAATAAACATAACTGATGCTTTCCTTTTGATGGTCCCTCTGTTGGTCATATTGTATATGAGCCATGACAATTAGTTTTACAACATTTATTCATGTTTGTTGATATGTTTTATCATAACTAATTTTCCCTCCCTTATCTAGATTCCCCAGCTTTCAGACAGGTGGACACTTAATAAACCATACCCAAGGGATGTATCAAGTACTTCTTAGACATCTCTCAGATCCTTGAGGTCTCATTTTGCCTAGGGATTTGCAATAGGTTCTGCCAGAGGCACCACTGTGACAACTGATGTCCATGGTCTATCTCCTGCTAAGCTCAAGAGGTCACTGGTTTCCAAGTTTATCTATACAATTAATGCACTCCATCAAGTTCTTTTTTTTTTTTTATATTAACAAACTTATTTTAAAGTTTATATGGAGAGGCAAAGACTCACAATAGTCAACATAGTGTTGAAGGAGAACAAAGCCTGAGGACTGACTTCAAAGTTTACCATAACCATGGGGCGCCTGGTTGGCTCAGTGGGTTAAGCTTCTGCCTTTGGCTCAGGTCATGATCCCAGGGGCCTGGGGTCGAGTCCCGTATTGGGCTCTCTGCTCAGCAGGGAGCCTGCTTCTCCTCATTTCTCTCTCTGTCTGTCTCTCTGCCTATTTGTGATCTCTCTCTCTGTCAAATAAATAAATAAACCTTTAAAAAAAGTATACCATAACGATAATTGGAAGCAAGATATTGTAATACCACAGAAAGACTAGATTAAAGGAACAGAATATATATTATCAATTATATTTTATATTTAGTATAAAAGCAAAAGCAATACAAGAGAGCAAAATACAATCTTTTAAACAAATGGTTCTGGAGTAATGGTGAAGCTAAATGTAAAAATATGGGGTTCTGATAGAGGTAAAGAAGACTACTATATGATCCAAAGGGGCACGTGCACCAAATGTTTATAGCAGCAATATCCACAATAGCCAAACTATGGAAAGAACCTAGATGCCCATCAACAAATGAATGGTATATATTTCAAATTCAAGTCAGAGACGAAAGAAACATCTGGACTCGGTCCTCAGGTACAGGCAGTATTCTGAACTGAGGCTAGAACCAGAGACCATTCTAATGAAAGGCCTCCACAGGTGGGCTCCGACTCAGTTTCCTGTATGTATATTCATTCATGAAATCGCTCTGCAGGTCAACATGCAGAACAAAACCATTTAATAAAAGTGACAATGAGGAGAGGAAAGGGAGGCCAGAAGGCTTGTGAATGTGGAGAGAGGAAGAGCCAGGGGAGGAGGGGGGCGGGGGGGGCGGAAAAACTGAGAATCCCTCCCTGTGCTCCTTGCTGCCAGGGAGGTCTGAGGGACTAGTTTCTACCTGGGATCCCAAGTCCAGTACAAAAGTGGCGGGGCCACAGCTCGGGATGAGGGAAGGGGGTCCTCGGCACACGCGCGTGGGGGTGCCAAACGAAGGGGGCTATTGTGCTCGCTGCGGGGGGCACCTCGCCTGGCTCCATCCCCAGCCCGACCCCGTGGGGACCCAGGTGCGGCGCGTGGTCCGGGGTGGTCCCGCTGCCCCGGGGGTCGCGGGAGGCTGGGTCCCGACACCCCCGCGAGCTCGCCGCCCGCGCTTTCTGCTCCAGGTGAGGGCGCAGCGCAGTGTCACTTTACCTCCTCGCAGAGGGTCGTCCTGAGAAGCCATGGGGCAGGGCGGGGCAGCGGGCCAGGCCGTGGGAGCAGGACAGCGCGGCCTCAGGGGCTGGGCTGGAGCGCGGGAGTGCGGGTGTCCTGCAGTGCGGACTGGGCTGCAGCAGAGCACAGCGGAGCTGCGCGCCCCTCCTCCGCCAGCTCCTCCACCTCCTCTCAGACTCTCCGCTGCGTCCTCCGCGAGCTCACTTCCGGATTCTGCAATTAGCAAAGCCCCTTCTCCGGACCGACCACGCCCACGCCCTAGCCCACCTCCCCCTCCGTCCTGAGGCGCGGGCCCGGGCCACGGGCACCGGGAAAGCCCGGGGGGCTTGCGAGGGTGGCCAGCGCCAGCGCTGAGCGGCCTCCTAGCCTGGCTCCCCGAGCGGGTGTCCACCTGCTGCCTGGCTGCAAAAAGATCATCAGCCCTAAACCCCGGCTGCACTCTCGGGTCACTTCGCTGGCTTCCTGATTGTGCCCAAAGCCGGGAACCAGCTTCCCCAGCTCAGGCCTGGGCTGAGATGCTTGCCCACGATCTGTTTAAGCAGTCTCCTCCTCTCCAGGCAGGGTCCGCCATTGCATGATGGCACCCACGAATCACTTAGACCTGGATGTTTTTTGGTTTTTGGTTTCTTTTTTGGTTATTGGTTATTCCATGACCTCCATGGTAGGTGATCCACAAAGGGAGTGAAAAGAGGACGCCTGATGCATACGCATATGGCCATTCTAGAAAAAGAGCTTGGGGTTCTCTGGGAAGCGCGGCATTGGTCCTTGCACTATGGTTTTGCTGCATCAAATAGTTCCTTCTTCTTCAAATATAAATATATAAATATATTGATCAAGTCACTCGCATGTCTTAGGAGAATGTCATACCTTTAGTAGCAAACTTGAAATCTTGGACATTGGTTTTGATTTTTGTTTTGGTTTGATTTGGTTCGGTTTTTGTAATTTTAAAAATCCCTCCAGCCCCCGGCTGTGTCTGACCTGAGTGCTTTCTGCTGTTTCTGCAACAAAACTGTCAGGGCAGCGAAAACTCTCATTGTTAACAGTGGCGCCCCCTTCTGAACACTTTGTTAATAAAAAGCTTTTTTTTTTTTTTTTTTTTTTTTTTTTTTTGGCTATTGTAAATGTGAAACAACAATGAGGTATTTCAAAGAGGTGAACCACAGGTAAATTTCTCTAAGTGTGGGTGAGGATTACTCAAAAAGAAACTTGACAAGGCTTTTAAAGATACCGACAATCATTATAACATAACGTGACTGATTGTTACCGTGCTCTTAACCTGGCAAACACTTGTTGGCTTCCAAGAAAGACGAACATAGTTGAGATGGTTCTAGCGGCCTTCTAGCACAGGGTCTCATGAGGCAGGGATTCTAGCCACTGGCTGTGCAAGGCATGAGGCCTGTTAGTGATTCTATTTTTTCTTCTGCAGAATGGGTCTTTCTGCATTCCAGGTCCTTTCTACCCCAATAAATAATGCGGCGATTCTCTCAGTGAGTTGTACTTTTGGTTTAAACAGCCAACTGTCTCTTAAAAAGGACTTTTGTTTAAAGTCCTTTAAAAAAAAAGTCCTTTCAAAAAAAACTTTTTTTTTAATTTTTATTTTTTAATCCCATATGTTTACTCTGATCCTGGAACTTTGTCATTTTGACCTTCTCTGCTGATTAAAATATTCTTCATCATCAGCACCTACTGCTCTCCTCTCCTGGTGGTCTCTCCGGAAGGGGTCTTCTCTAGCTCTTCTAGCAGAGGATGGGCACTTCCCCTCTACCCCTGTTGCCAGACCAACCTTACCTATGCTGCAGGGTCAGGTCGGCCTGGCCTTTTATCTGTTGTTCTCTTCTGAGTGGTTAGTTTTTCATAGATACCGTGCTTTGCTTTTGTCAGGATTTACCCTGGACTATCAAAACCCTTATCTTGTGCCAGTGAATCCTAAGAAACAGACCTGATGAGAGAACCAGGAACTCGAACAGATCATATTTATCCTGAATGTTCCGTCCAAAATGAAGAATACATTTCTGAGGAGCCTCAAGATGTCTTAGAAGGGAAGTTTCACCAACTCTGTCACGTAGGGGCATCCATTCTGATTCTGTGTCAATTTTCCTACTTTCCCAGCTAGTAATTCTCTTCCTCAGAAAGCCCACTCTCAACCGTTTCCTCTCTCAAAGGCAGTTGCTCTTCGAGTCTGCACATGGCACTTGGGGCCTGCTGGTCGTTGGCTACTGCCCTCTGTACCTTGGGTCTAACAGCTTCGGGGCATCAAGATGAAATCGTCTCTTGTTCTAAGACTTAATATAGTTTGGGGCACATGGTAAGCAATCATCACTTTTTTAGTTGATCCAAGGGTTCGACCTTTCTTAATTATTCTAGTACCACAGTTTACTTGTTCTAAGATTTGTCCTCCCTCCCCCATTCTAATAACTCTTGCACTTGATGACATATCCTAGTTTAACTGACAGCATTTCTCTTTCTTAGTCGAACATAAACTATAGTGCATCTTACCCTTGATGAAAGCTAGGTTGCAATTAAATACTCTATTATGGTTACGATTCTGATATTTGAAATCCTCCGGTAGCTCCCTGTGCCCCCACAGTGTAGTACCTCACCTTCTCGGCATAGTATACAAACCAGCTCACCCCCAGTGTTAACCCCGGGGCTCAGCCTCCATCCCCAGGTGATGCTGCCAGATCAGCTGCCCGTTGTCCTGAACTTGCTGTAGATTCCCGAATGCACTGTGCTGCCCCCTGGCACTTTGAAAGTGACACACTCATCCCCATTCTTCGCTTTGCCCTTGTCTATCACCTCCCCTCAAAATCTGTTCCTAAGTGCCTTTTCCCAGCTCCAACCTACCCTTGGCAGTCTTTTATCTCCCTGTGGTAAAACCTGTCACACTGCACCATGGACAGGCCCGTTGTCCCCCTGAGAAGAGAAAAGGGACAGTGAGGGCCCCCCAGCATTTGCAGCTCTAGTGCAGAGCCCCATGCCTGGCTTGCAGGAAATGCCAGATCATGAAGACAAACGGAGATCATCCTCTGGCTAAAACCAGCTCTTCTTTGCCTACCGCAGGATCTGGATCAATACTGAGCAGCCCGTTATTATTGCTGTTTTTCTAGGGATTTTTTACCCATATATTTCCCAGGTCTTGACTCTTTTTGTAGCACTTTAATTCAGGCTTCAACCACTTCCTAGTCAGATCAGGTGAAATCATTTTCCTTCCCATAGCCTCGGTGTATTTCACACCTAGCAAATCTTTTTTGAAAGATCTTATTTACCCATTGGACAGATCAAAAGTAGGTAGAGAGGCAGGCAGAGAGAGGGGTGGGGGAGCAGGCTCCCCGCTGAGCAGAGAGCCCGATGTGGGGCTCCATCCCAGGACCCTGAAATCATGACCTGAGCCGAAGGCAGAGGCCTAAACCACTGAGCCACCCAGGAGCCCCCATATCTCGTAATTTTTAATCAACGTGCAAAAAGTATTGTACATATTGATGAAGTTCAAACAAATTCTGTGAAACCGTAGATGGACTTAAAGATACTATTATGTATCAAATATTGTAAAAATTAAGCAAGGAAATAGCACACATAAAATAACCAAAGCATACAAACTTGGGTAGATACAATAGGTGTGATCATGTTCTACTTCATAAAGAGATGAGTTAATAGATAAATAGAAGTAACTAGACTTTTTAGACGTTAATAAAACTTTGCCTGTCATTTCTTAGCTATATAAAATAGATGGTTTTCTAACAAAAACGCTTATCTTAAAAATATTTAAAAATAAATTTCAGGCTACTCATAAGGTTCTATTTACTTTTCCACTGAAGGAAAAGCTGGTTGTTGTAGTTGTAGTTGTTTGTTTGTTTTAGTCTCCTCCTAGTTTTTATTATTATAATGTGGAAGGAGGAATGTTAAATTGAAAAGTGAATTATTTTATAGACAAAATTCATTACTTGATTCACTTCCTGGTACAGCAGATGGAACTCCTGAAAACATGCCCTTTTGCCTTACAGAAGAGTAACAGTTATGCTTACTTCTGAAACATGCTTGGTGGTGGCCCTCAATAGTGACACCATACTAAACATTTTGAATATTTGCAATTAATTTTTATAGTCATAGGGCTCCAAAAGGCGCTGCTAGTCTCTTAGTAGGTATTTCAATAAAGCTAAAAGTTGCCTGACTGTTTAAAAATATTAACAAGGCACAAAACATGGCAGAAGTATTGTCCTCAGATATTATTTTTTTCCATATGCTCCTGATTCCAGACATGACAAGTTATTTTTTTAAATTTTTTTATAAAAGATTTTATTTATTTCTTTGACAGAGATCACAAGTAGGCAGGGTCAGGCAGAGTGAGAGGGGGGAAGCAGGCTCCCTGCTGAGCTGAGAGCCCGATGTGGGACTCGATCCAAGGATTCTGGGATCATGACCTGAGCCGAAGGCAGAGGCTTTAACCCACTGAGCCACCCAGGTGCCCCCATGACAAGTTATTTTTTTTTAAAGATTTTATTTATGTATTTGACAGAGAGAGAGATTACAAGTAGGCAGAGAGGCAGGCAAAGAGAGAGAGGAGGTAGCAGGCTCCCCGTTGAGCAGAGAGCCCAATGTGGGGCTCCATCCCTGGACCCTGAGATCATGACCTGAGCTGAAGGCAGCGGCTTAACCCACAAGCCACCCAGGAACCCGACAAGTTATTTTTGATAGATATATATATACAATGTATTTTCCAGTTATAAGAAAAATGGTTCTGCTCTTTTTAACCTTTTTTAAAAATTACATAATTTTTTTAAATTTAAATTTTATTTTTTAATGTTTTACCTTTCTTTTCTTTTTTTTAAAAAGATTTTATTTATTTATTTGACAGACAGAGATCACAAGTAGGCAGAGAGACAGGCAGAGAGAGAGAGAGAGAGAGAAGCAGGCTTCCTGCGGAGCAGAGAGCCCGATGCAGGGCTCAATTCCAGGACCCTGAGATCATGACCCGAGCCGAAGGCAGCAGCCCAAACCACTGAGCCACCCAGGCACCCCAATGTTTTACTTTTCAATATACTACTTAGAATATAAACCCTATTCCATTTTGTAAGAAGGTTACCATTTAAAAAATGGTAATTTTCTCATTGTGTCTTCCCCTCTCATTGCTTTATTTTGAATAAAACATTTCACAATAAACATAACTGATGCTTTCCTTTTGATGGTCCCTCTGTTGGTCATATTGTATATGAGCCATGACATTTAGTTTTACAACATTTATTCATGTTTGTTGATATGTTTTATCATAACTAATTTTCCCTCCCTTATCTAGATTCCCCAGCTTTCAGACAGGTGGACACTTAATAAACCATACCCAAGGGATGTATCAAGTACTTCTTAGACATCTCTCAGATCCTTGAGGTCTCATTTTGCCTAGGGATTTGCAATAGGTTCTGCCAGAGGCACCACTGTGACAACTGATGTCCATGGTCTATCTCCTGCTAAGCTCAAGAGGTCACTGGTTTCCAAGTTTATCTATACAATTAATGCACTCCATCAAGTTCTTTTTTTTTTTTAATATTAACAAACTTATTTTAAAGTTTATATGGAGAGGCAAAGACTCACAATAGTCAACATAGTGTTGAAGGAGAACAAAGCCTGAGGACTGACTTCAAAGTTTACCATAACCATGGGGCGCCTGGTTGGCTCAGTGGGTTAAGCTTCTGCCTTTGGCTCAGGTCATGATCCCAGGGGCCTGGGGTCGAGTCCCGTATTGGGCTCTCTGCTCAGCAGGGAGCCTGCTTCTCCTCATTTCTCTCTCTGTCTGTCTCTCTGCCTATTTGTGATCTCTCTCTCTGTCAAATAAATAAATAAACCTTTAAAAAAAGTATACCATAACGATAATTGGAAGCAAGATATTGTAATACCACAGAAAGACTAGATTAAAGGAACAGAATATATATTATCAATTATATTTTATATTTAATATAAAAGCAAAAGCAATACAAGAGAGCAAAATACAATCTTTTAAACAAATGGTTCTGGAGTAATGGTGAAGCTAAATGTAAAAATATGGGGTTCTGATAGAGGTAAAGAAGACTACTATATGATCCAAAGGGGCACGTGCACCAAATGTTTATAGCAGCAATATCCACAATAGCCAAACTATGGAAAGAACCTAGATGCCCATCAACAAATGAATGGTATATATTTCAAATTCAAGTCAGAGACGAAAGAAACATCTGGACTCGGTCCTCAGGTACAGGCAGTATTCTGAACTGAGGCTAGAACCAGAGACCATTCTAATGAAAGGCCTCCACAGGTGGGCTCCGACTCAGTTTCCTGTATGTATATTCATTCATGAAATCGCTCTGCAGGTCAACATGCAGAACAAAACCATTTAATAAAAGTGACAATGAGGAGAGGAAAGGGAGGCCAGAAGGCTTGTGAATGTGGAGAGAGGAAGAGCCAGGGGAGGAGGGGGGCGGGGGGTGGCGGAAAAACTGAGAATCCCTCCCTGTGCTCCTTGCTGCCAGGGAGGTCTGAGGGACTAGTTTCTACCTGGGATCCCAAGTCCAGTACAAAAGTGGCGGGGCCACAGCTCGGGATGAGGGAAGGGGGTCCTCGGCACACGCGCGTGGGGGTGCCAAACGAAGGGGGCTATTGTGCTCGCTGCGGGGGGCACCTCGCCTGGCTCCATCCCCAGCCCGACCCCGTGGGGACCCGGGTGCGGCGCGTGGTCCGGGGTGGTCCCGCTGCCCCGGGGGTCGCGGGAGGCTGGGTCCCGACACCCCCGCGAGCTCGCCGCCCGCGCTTTCTGCTCCAGGTGAGGGCGCAGCGCAGTGTCACTTTACCTCCTCGCAGAGGGTCGTCCTGAGAAGCCATGGGGCAGGGCGGGGCAGCGGGCCGGGCCGTGGGAGCAGGACAGCGCGGCCTCAGGAGCTGGGCTGGAGCGCGGGAGTGCGGGTGTCCTGCAGTGCGGACTGGGCTGCAGCAGAGCACAGCGGAGCTGCGCGCCCCTCCTCCGCCAGCTCCTCCACCTCCTCTCAGACTCTCCGCTGCGTCCTCCGCGAGCTCACTTCCGGATTCTGCAATTAGCAAAGCCCCTTCTCCGGACCGACCACGCCCACGCCCTAGCCCACCTCCCCCTCCGTCCTGAGGCGCGGGCCCGGGCCACGGGCACCGGGAAAGCCCGGGGGGCTTGCGAGGGTGGCCAGCGCCAGCGCTGAGCGGCCTCCTAGCCTGGCTCCCCGAGCGGGTGTCCACCTGCTGCCTGGCTGCAAAAAGATCATCAGCCCTAAACCCCGGCTGCACTCTCGGGTCACTTCGCTGGCTTCCTGATTGTGCCCAAAGCCGGGAACCAGCTTCCCCAGCTCAGGCCTGGGCTGAGATGCTTGCCCACGATCTGTTTAAGCAGTCTCCTCCTCTCCAGGCAGGGTCCGCCATTGCATGATGGCACCCACGAATCACTTAGACCTGGATGTTTTTTGGTTTTTGGTTTCTTTTTTGGTTATTGGTTATTCCATGACCTCCATGGTAGGTGATCCACAAAGGGAGTGAAAAGAGGACGCCTGATGCATACGCATATGGCCATTCTAGAAAAAGAGCTTGGGGTTCTCTGGGAAGCGCGGCATTGGTCCTTGCACTATGGTTTTGCTGCATCAAATAGTTCCTTCTTCTTCAAATATAAATATATAAATATATTGATCAAGTCACTCGCATGTCTTAGGAGAATGTCATACCTTTAGTAGCAAACTTGAAATCTTGGACATTGGTTTTGATTTTTGTTTTGGTTTGATTTGGTTCGGTTTTTGTAATTTTAAAAATCCCTCCAGCCCCCGGCTGTGTCTGACCTGAGTGCTTTCTGCTGTTTCTGCAACAAAACTGTCAGGGCAGCGAAAACTCTCATTGTTAACAGTGGCGCCCCCTTCTGAACACTTTGTTAATAAAAAGCTTTTTTTTTTTTTTTTTTTTTTTTTTTGGCTATTGTAAATGTGAAACAACAATGAGGTATTTCAAAGAGGTGAACCACAGGTAAATTTCTCTAAGTGTGGGTGAGGATTACTCAAAAAGAAACTTGACAAGGCTTTTAAAGATACCGACAATCATTATAACATAACGTGACTGATTGTTACCGTGCTCTTAACCTGGCAAACACTTGTTGGCTTCCAAGAAAGACGAACATAGTTGAGATGGTTCTAGCGGCCTTCTAGCACAGGGTCTCATGAGGCAGGGATTCTAGCCACTGGCTGTGCAAGGCATGAGGCCTGTTAGTGATTCTATTTTTTCTTCTGCAGAATGGGTCTTTCTGCATTCCAGGTCCTTTCTACCCCAATAAATAATGCGGCGATTCTCTCAGTGAGTTGTACTTTTGGTTTAAACAGCCAACTGTCTCTTAAAAAGGACTTTTGTTTAAAGTCCTTTAAAAAAAAAGTCCTTTCAAAAAAAACTTTTTTTTTAATTTTTATTTTTTAATCCCATATGTTTACTCTGATCCTGGAACTTTGTCATTTTGACCTTCTCTGCTGATTAAAATATTCTTCATCATCAGCACCTACTGCTCTCCTCTCCTGGTGGTCTCTCCGGAAGGGGTCTTCTCTAGCTCTTCTAGCAGAGGATGGGCACTTCCCCTCTACCCCTGTTGCCAGACCAACCTTACCTATGCTGCAGGGTCAGGTCGGCCTGGCCTTTTATCTGTTGTTCTCTTCTGAGTGGTTAGTTTTTCATAGATACCGTGCTTTGCTTTTGTCAGGATTTACCCTGGACTATCAAAACCCTTATCTTGTGCCAGTGAATCCTAAGAAACAGACCTGATGAGAGAACCAGGAACTCGAACAGATCATATTTATCCTGAATGTTCCGTCCAAAATGAAGAATACATTTCTGAGGAGCCTCAAGATGTCTTAGAAGGGAAGTTTCACCAACTCTGTCACGTAGGGGCATCCATTCTGATTCTGTGTCAATTTTCCTACTTTCCCAGCTAGTAATTCTCTTCCTCAGAAAGCCCACTCTCAACCGTTTCCTCTCTCAAAGGCAGTTGCTCTTCGAGTCTGCACATGGCACTTGGGGCCTGCTGGTCGTTGGCTACTGCCCTCTGTACCTTGGGTCTAACAGCTTCGGGGCATCAAGATGAAATCGTCTCTTGTTCTAAGACTTAATATAGTTTGGGGCACATGGTAAGCAATCATCACTTTTTTAGTTGATCCAAGTGTTCGACCTTTCTTAATTATTCTAGTACCACAGTTTACTTGTTCTAAGATTTGTCCTCCCTCCCCCATTCTAATAACTCTTGCACTTGATGACATATCCTAGTTTAACTGACAGCATTTCTCTTTCTTAGTCGAACATAAACTATAGTGCATCTTACCCTTGATGAAAGCTAGGTTGCAATTAAATACTCTATTATGGTTACGATTCTGATATTTGAAATCCTCCGGTAGCTCCCTGTGCCCCCACAGTGTAGTACCTCACCTTCTCGGCATAGTATACAAACCAGCTCACCCCCAGTGTTAACCCCGGGGCTCAGCCTCCATCCCCAGGTGATGCTGCCAGATCAGCTGCCCGTTGTCCTGAACTTGCTGTAGATTCCCGAATGCACTGTGCTGCCCCCTGGCACTTTGAAAGTGACACACTCATCCCCATTCTTCGCTTTGCCCTTGTCTATCACCTCCCCTCAAAATCTGTTCCTAAGTGCCTTTTCCCAGCTCCAACCTACCCTTGGCAGTCTTTTATCTCCCTGTGGTAAAACCTGTCACACTGCACCATGGACAGGCCCGTTGTCCCCCTGAGAAGAGAAAAGGGACAGTGAGGGCCCCCCAGCATTTGCAGCTCTAGTGCAGAGCCCCATGCCTGGCTTGCAGGAAATGCCAGATCATGAAGACAAACGGAGATCATCCTCTGGCTAAAACCAGCTCTTCTTTGCCTACCGCAGGATCTGGATCAATACTGAGCAGCCCGTTATTATTGCTGTTTTTCTAGGGATTTTTTACCCATATATTTCCCAGGTCTTGACTCTTTTTGTAGCACTTTAATTCAGGCTTCAACCACTTCCTAGTCAGATCAGGTGAAATCATTTTCCTTCCCATAGCCTCGGTGTATTTCACACCTAGCAAATCTTTTTTGAAAGATCTTATTTACCCATTGGACAGATCAAAAGTAGGTAGAGAGGCAGGCAGAGAGAGGGGTGGGGGAGCAGGCTCCCCGCTGAGCAGAGAGCCCGATGTGGGGCTCCATCCCAGGACCCTGAAATCATGACCTGAGCCGAAGGCAGAGGCCTAAACCACTGAGCCACCCAGGAGCCCCCATATCTCGTAATTTTTAATCAACGTGCAAAAAGTATTGTACATATTGATGAAGTTCAAACAAATTCTGTGAAACCGTAGATGGACTTAAAGATACTATTATGTATCAAATATTGTAAAAATTAAGCAAGGAAATAGCACACATAAAATAACCAAAGCATACAAACTTGGGTAGATACAATAGGTGTGATCATGTTCTACTTCATAAAGAGATGAGTTAATAGATAAATAGAAGTAACTAGACTTTTTAGACGTTAATAAAACTTTGCCTGTCATTTCTTAGCTATATAAAATAGATGGTTTTCTAACAAAAACGCTTATCTTAAAAATATTTAAAAATAAATTTCAGGCTACTCATAAGGTTCTATTTACTTTTCCACTGAAGGAAAAGCTGGTTGTTGTAGTTGTAGTTGTTTGTTTGTTTTAGTCTCCTCCTAGTTTTTATTATTATAATGTGGAAGGAGGAATGTTAAATTGAAAAGTGAATTATTTTATAGACAAAATTCATTACTTGATTCACTTCCTGGTACAGCAGATGGAACTCCTGAAAACATGCCCTTTTGCCTTACAGAAGAGTAACAGTTATGCTTACTTCTGAAACATGCTTGGTGGTGGCCCTCAATAGTGACACCATACTAAACATTTTGAATATTTGCAATTAATTTTTATAGTCATAGGGCTCCAAAAGGCGCTGCTAGTCTCTTAGTAGGTATTTCAATAAAGCTAAAAGTTGCCTGACTGTTTAAAAATATTAACAAGGCACAAAACATGGCAGAAGTATTGTCCTCAGATATTATTTTTTTCCATATGCTCCTGATTCCAGACATGACAAGTTATTTTTTTAAATTTTCTTATAAAAGATTTTATTTATTTCTTTGACAGAGATCACAAGTAGGCAGGGTCAGGCAGAGTGAGAGGGGGGAAGCAGGCTCCCTGCTGAGCTGAGAGCCCGATGTGGGACTCGATCCAAGGATTCTGGGATCATGACCTGAGCCGAAGGCAGAGGCTTTAACCCACTGAGCCACCCAGGTGCCCCCATGACAAGTTATTTTTTTTTAAAGATTTTATTTATTTATTTGACAGAGAGAGAGATTACAAGTAGGCAGAGAGGCAGGCAAAGAGAGAGAGGAGGTAGCAGGCTCCCCGTTGAGCAGAGAGCCCAATGTGGGGCTCCATCCCTGGACCCTGAGATCATGACCTGAGCTGAAGGCAGCGGCTTAACCCACAAGCCACCCAGGAACACGACAAGTTATTTTTGATAGATATATATATACAATGTATTTTCCAGTTATAAGAAAAATGGTTCTGCTCTTTTTAACCTTTTTTAAAAATTACATAATTTTTTTAAATTTAAATTTTATTTTTTAATGTTTTACCTTTCTTTTCTTTTTTTTAAAAAGATTTTATTTATTTATTTGACAGACAGAGATCACAAGTAGGCAGAGAGACAGGCAGAGAGAGAGAGAGAGAGAGAAGCAGGCTTCCTGCGGAGCAGAGAGCCCGATGCAGGGCTCAATTCCAGGACCCTGAGATCATGACCCGAGCCGAAGGCAGCAGCCCAAACCACTGAGCCACCCAGGCACCCCAATGTTTTACTTTTCAATATACTACTTAGAATATAAACCCTATTCCATTTTGTAAGAAGGTTACCATTTAAAAAATGGTAATTTTCTCATTGTGTCTTCCCCTCTCATTGCTTTATTTTGAATAAAACATTTCACAATAAACATAACTGATGCTTTCCTTTTGATGGTCCCTCTGTTGGTCATATTGTATATGAGCCATGACATTTAGTTTTACAACATTTATTCATGTTTGTTGATATGTTTTATCATAACTAATTTTCCCTCCCTTATCTAGATTCCCCAGCTTTCAGACAGGTGGACACTTAATAAACCATACCCAAGGGATGTATCAAGTACTTCTTAGACATCTCTCAGATCCTTGAGGTCTCATTTTGCCTAGGGATTTGCAATAGGTTCTGCCAGAGGCACCACTGTGACAACTGATGTCCATGGTCTATCTCCTGCTAAGCTCAAGAGGTCACTGGTTTCCAAGTTTATCTATACAATTAATGCACTCCATCAAGTTCTTTTTTTTTTTTAATATTAACAAACTTATTTTAAAGTTTATATGGAGAGGCAAAGACTCACAATAGTCAACATAGTGTTGAAGGAGAACAAAGCCTGAGGACTGACTTCAAAGTTTACCATAACCATGGGGCGCCTGGTTGGCTCAGTGGGTTAAGCTTCTGCCTTTGGCTCAGGTCATGATCCCAGGGGCCTGGGGTCGAGTCCCGTATTGGGCTCTCTGCTCAGCAGGGAGCCTGCTTCTCCTCATTTCTCTCTCTGTCTGTCTCTCTGCCTATTTGTGATCTCTCTCTCTGTCAAATAAATAAATAAACCTTTAAAAAAAGTATACCATAACGATAATTGGAAGCAAGATATTGTAATACCACAGAAAGACTAGATTAAAGGAACAGAATATATATTATCAATTATATTTTATATTTAATATAAAAGCAAAAGCAATACAAGAGAGCAAAATACAATCTTTTAAACAAATGGTTCTGGAGTAATGGTGAAGCTAAATGTAAAAATATGGGGTTCTGATAGAGGTAAAGAAGACTACTATATGATCCAAAGGGGCACGTGCACCAAATGTTTATAGCAGCAATATCCACAATAGCCAAACTATGGAAAGAACCTAGATGCCCATCAACAAATGAATGGTATATATTTCAAATTCAAGTCAGAGACGAAAGAAACATCTGGACTCGGTCCTCAGGTACAGGCAGTATTCTGAACTGAGGCTAGAACCAGAGACCATTCTAATGAAAGGCCTCCACAGGTGGGCTCCGACTCAGTTTCCTGTATGTATATTCATTCATGAAATCGCTCTGCAGGTCAACATGCAGAACAAAACCATTTAATAAAAGTGACAATGAGGAGAGGAAAGGGAGGCCAGAAGGCTTGTGAATGTGGAGAGAGGAAGAGCCAGGGGAGGAGGGGGGCGGGGGGTGGCGGAAAAACTGAGAATCCCTCCCTGTGCTCCTTGCTGCCAGGGAGGTCTGAGGGACTAGTTTCTACCTGGGATCCCAAGTCCAGTACAAAAGTGGCGGGGCCACAGCTCGGGATGAGGGAAGGGGGTCCTCGGCACACGCGCGTGGGGGTGCCAAACGAAGGGGGCTATTGTGCTCGCTGCGGGGGGCACCTCGCCTGGCTCCATCCCCAGCCCGACCCCGTGGGGACCCGGGTGCGGCGCGTGGTCCGGGGTGGTCCCGCTGCCCCGGGGGTCGCGGGAGGCTGGGTCCCGACACCCCCGCGAGCTCGCCGCCCGCGCTTTCTGCTCCAGGTGAGGGCGCAGCGCAGTGTCACTTTACCTCCTCGCAGAGGGTCGTCCTGAGAAGCCATGGGGCAGGGCGGGGCAGCGGGCCGGGCCGTGGGAGCAGGACAGCGCGGCCTCAGGAGCTGGGCTGGAGCGCGGGAGTGCGGGTGTCCTGCAGTGCGGACTGGGCTGCAGCAGAGCACAGCGGAGCTGCGCGCCCCTCCTCCGCCAGCTCCTCCACCTCCTCTCAGACTCTCCGCTGCGTCCTCCGCGAGCTCACTTCCGGATTCTGCAATTAGCAAAGCCCCTTCTCCGGACCGACCACGCCCACGCCCTAGCCCACCTCCCCCTCCGTCCTGAGGCGCGGGCCCGGGCCACGGGCACCGGGAAAGCCCGGGGGGCTTGCGAGGGTGGCCAGCGCCAGCGCTGAGCGGCCTCCTAGCCTGGCTCCCCGAGCGGGTGTCCACCTGCTGCCTGGCTGCAAAAAGATCATCAGCCCTAAACCCCGGCTGCACTCTCGGGTCACTTCGCTGGCTTCCTGATTGTGCCCAAAGCCGGGAACCAGCTTCCCCAGCTCAGGCCTGGGCTGAGATGCTTGCCCACGATCTGTTTAAGCAGTCTCCTCCTCTCCAGGCAGGGTCCGCCATTGCATGATGGCACCCACGAATCACTTAGACCTGGATGTTTTTTGGTTTTTGGTTTCTTTTTTGGTTATTGGTTATTCCATGACCTCCATGGTAGGTGATCCACAAAGGGAGTGAAAAGAGGACGCCTGATGCATACGCATATGGCCATTCTAGAAAAAGAGCTTGGGGTTCTCTGGGAAGCGCGGCATTGGTCCTTGCACTATGGTTTTGCTGCATCAAATAGTTCCTTCTTCTTCAAATATAAATATATAAATATATTGATCAAGTCACTCGCATGTCTTAGGAGAATGTCATACCTTTAGTAGCAAACTTGAAATCTTGGACATTGGTTTTGATTTTTGTTTTGGTTTGATTTGGTTCGGTTTTTGTAATTTTAAAAATCCCTCCAGCCCCCGGCTGTGTCTGACCTGAGTGCTTTCTGCTGTTTCTGCAACAAAACTGTCAGGGCAGCGAAAACTCTCATTGTTAACAGTGGCGCCCCCTTCTGAACACTTTGTTAATAAAAAGCTTTTTTTTTTTTTTTTTTTTTTTTTTTGGCTATTGTAAATGTGAAACAACAATGAGGTATTTCAAAGAGGTGAACCACAGGTAAATTTCTCTAAGTGTGGGTGAGGATTACTCAAAAAGAAACTTGACAAGGCTTTTAAAGATACCGACAATCATTATAACATAACGTGACTGATTGTTACCGTGCTCTTAACCTGGCAAACACTTGTTGGCTTCCAAGAAAGACGAACATAGTTGAGATGGTTCTAGCGGCCTTCTAGCACAGGGTCTCATGAGGCAGGGATTCTAGCCACTGGCTGTGCAAGGCATGAGGCCTGTTAGTGATTCTATTTTTTCTTCTGCAGAATGGGTCTTTCTGCATTCCAGGTCCTTTCTACCCCAATAAATAATGCGGCGATTCTCTCAGTGAGTTGTACTTTTGGTTTAAACAGCCAACTGTCTCTTAAAAAGGACTTTTGTTTAAAGTCCTTTAAAAAAAAAGTCCTTTCAAAAAAAACTTTTTTTTTAATTTTTATTTTTTAATCCCATATGTTTACTCTGATCCTGGAACTTTGTCATTTTGACCTTCTCTGCTGATTAAAATATTCTTCATCATCAGCACCTACTGCTCTCCTCTCCTGGTGGTCTCTCCGGAAGGGGTCTTCTCTAGCTCTTCTAGCAGAGGATGGGCACTTCCCCTCTACCCCTGTTGCCAGACCAACCTTACCTATGCTGCAGGGTCAGGTCGGCCTGGCCTTTTATCTGTTGTTCTCTTCTGAGTGGTTAGTTTTTCATAGATACCGTGCTTTGCTTTTGTCAGGATTTACCCTGGACTATCAAAACCCTTATCTTGTGCCAGTGAATCCTAAGAAACAGACCTGATGAGAGAACCAGGAACTCGAACAGATCATATTTATCCTGAATGTTCCGTCCAAAATGAAGAATACATTTCTGAGGAGCCTCAAGATGTCTTAGAAGGGAAGTTTCACCAACTCTGTCACGTAGGGGCATCCATTCTGATTCTGTGTCAATTTTCCTACTTTCCCAGCTAGTAATTCTCTTCCTCAGAAAGCCCACTCTCAACCGTTTCCTCTCTCAAAGGCAGTTGCTCTTCGAGTCTGCACATGGCACTTGGGGCCTGCTGGTCGTTGGCTACTGCCCTCTGTACCTTGGGTCTAACAGCTTCGGGGCATCAAGATGAAATCGTCTCTTGTTCTAAGACTTAATATAGTTTGGGGCACATGGTAAGCAATCATCACTTTTTTAGTTGATCCAAGTGTTCGACCTTTCTTAATTATTCTAGTACCACAGTTTACTTGTTCTAAGATTTGTCCTCCCTCCCCCATTCTAATAACTCTTGCACTTGATGACATATCCTAGTTTAACTGACAGCATTTCTCTTTCTTAGTCGAACATAAACTATAGTGCATCTTACCCTTGATGAAAGCTAGGTTGCAATTAAATACTCTATTATGGTTACGATTCTGATATTTGAAATCCTCCGGTAGCTCCCTGTGCCCCCACAGTGTAGTACCTCACCTTCTCGGCATAGTATACAAACCAGCTCACCCCCAGTGTTAACCCCGGGGCTCAGCCTCCATCCCCAGGTGATGCTGCCAGATCAGCTGCCCGTTGTCCTGAACTTGCTGTAGATTCCCGAATGCACTGTGCTGCCCCCTGGCACTTTGAAAGTGACACACTCATCCCCATTCTTCGCTTTGCCCTTGTCTATCACCTCCCCTCAAAATCTGTTCCTAAGTGCCTTTTCCCAGCTCCAACCTACCCTTGGCAGTCTTTTATCTCCCTGTGGTAAAACCTGTCACACTGCACCATGGACAGGCCCGTTGTCCCCCTGAGAAGAGAAAAGGGACAGTGAGGGCCCCCCAGCATTTGCAGCTCTAGTGCAGAGCCCCATGCCTGGCTTGCAGGAAATGCCAGATCATGAAGACAAACGGAGATCATCCTCTGGCTAAAACCAGCTCTTCTTTGCCTACCGCAGGATCTGGATCAATACTGAGCAGCCCGTTATTATTGCTGTTTTTCTAGGGATTTTTTACCCATATATTTCCCAGGTCTTGACTCTTTTTGTAGCACTTTAATTCAGGCTTCAACCACTTCCTAGTCAGATCAGGTGAAATCATTTTCCTTCCCATAGCCTCGGTGTATTTCACACCTAGCAAATCTTTTTTGAAAGATCTTATTTACCCATTGGACAGATCAAAAGTAGGTAGAGAGGCAGGCAGAGAGAGGGGTGGGGGAGCAGGCTCCCCGCTGAGCAGAGAGCCCGATGTGGGGCTCCATCCCAGGACCCTGAAATCATGACCTGAGCCGAAGGCAGAGGCCTAAACCACTGAGCCACCCAGGAGCCCCCATATCTCGTAATTTTTAATCAACGTGCAAAAAGTATTGTACATATTGATGAAGTTCAAACAAATTCTGTGAAACCGTAGATGGACTTAAAGATACTATTATGTATCAAATATTGTAAAAATTAAGCAAGGAAATAGCACACATAAAATAACCAAAGCATACAAACTTGGGTAGATACAATAGGTGTGATCATGTTCTACTTCATAAAGAGATGAGTTAATAGATAAATAGAAGTAACTAGACTTTTTAGACGTTAATAAAACTTTGCCTGTCATTTCTTAGCTATATAAAATAGATGGTTTTCTAACAAAAACGCTTATCTTAAAAATATTTAAAAATAAATTTCAGGCTACTCATAAGGTTCTATTTACTTTTCCACTGAAGGAAAAGCTGGTTGTTGTAGTTGTAGTTGTTTGTTTGTTTTAGTCTCCTCCTAGTTTTTATTATTATAATGTGGAAGGAGGAATGTTAAATTGAAAAGTGAATTATTTTATAGACAAAATTCATTACTTGATTCACTTCCTGGTACAGCAGATGGAACTCCTGAAAACATGCCCTTTTGCCTTACAGAAGAGTAACAGTTATGCTTACTTCTGAAACATGCTTGGTGGTGGCCCTCAATAGTGACACCATACTAAACATTTTGAATATTTGCAATTAATTTTTATAGTCATAGGGCTCCAAAAGGCGCTGCTAGTCTCTTAGTAGGTATTTCAATAAAGCTAAAAGTTGCCTGACTGTTTAAAAATATTAACAAGGCACAAAACATGGCAGAAGTATTGTCCTCAGATATTATTTTTTTCCATATGCTCCTGATTCCAGACATGACAAGTTATTTTTTTAAATTTTCTTATAAAAGATTTTATTTATTTCTTTGACAGAGATCACAAGTAGGCAGGGTCAGGCAGAGTGAGAGGGGGGAAGCAGGCTCCCTGCTGAGCTGAGAGCCCGATGTGGGACTCGATCCAAGGATTCTGGGATCATGACCTGAGCCGAAGGCAGAGGCTTTAACCCACTGAGCCACCCAGGTGCCCCCATGACAAGTTATTTTTTTTTAAAGATTTTATTTATTTATTTGACAGAGAGAGAGATTACAAGTAGGCAGAGAGGCAGGCAAAGAGAGAGAGGAGGTAGCAGGCTCCCCGTTGAGCAGAGAGCCCAATGTGGGGCTCCATCCCTGGACCCTGAGATCATGACCTGAGCTGAAGGCAGCGGCTTAACCCACAAGCCACCCAGGAACACGACAAGTTATTTTTGATAGATATATATATACAATGTATTTTCCAGTTATAAGAAAAATGGTTCTGCTCTTTTTAACCTTTTTTAAAAATTACATAATTTTTTTAAATTTAAATTTTATTTTTTAATGTTTTACCTTTCTTTTCTTTTTTTTAAAAAGATTTTATTTATTTATTTGACAGACAGAGATCACAAGTAGGCAGAGAGACAGGCAGAGAGAGAGAGAGAGAGAGAAGCAGGCTTCCTGCGGAGCAGAGAGCCCGATGCAGGGCTCAATTCCAGGACCCTGAGATCATGACCCGAGCCGAAGGCAGCAGCCCAAACCACTGAGCCACCCAGGCACCCCAATGTTTTACTTTTCAATATACTACTTAGAATATAAACCCTATTCCATTTTGTAAGAAGGTTACCATTTAAAAAATGGTAATTTTCTCATTGTGTCTTCCCCTCTCATTGCTTTATTTTGAATAAAACATTTCACAATAAACATAACTGATGCTTTCCTTTTGATGGTCCCTCTGTTGGTCATATTGTATATGAGCCATGACATTTAGTTTTACAACATTTATTCATGTTTGTTGATATGTTTTATCATAACTAATTTTCCCTCCCTTATCTAGATTCCCCAGCTTTCAGACAGGTGGACACTTAATAAACCATACCCAAGGGATGTATCAAGTACTTCTTAGACATCTCTCAGATCCTTGAGGTCTCATTTTGCCTAGGGATTTGCAATAGGTTCTGCCAGAGGCACCACTGTGACAACTGATGTCCATGGTCTATCTCCTGCTAAGCTCAAGAGGTCACTGGTTTCCAAGTTTATCTATACAATTAATGCACTCCATCAAGTTCTTTTTTTTTTTTAATATTAACAAACTTATTTTAAAGTTTATATGGAGAGGCAAAGACTCACAATAGTCAACATAGTGTTGAAGGAGAACAAAGCCTGAGGACTGACTTCAAAGTTTACCATAACCATGGGGCGCCTGGTTGGCTCAGTGGGTTAAGCTTCTGCCTTTGGCTCAGGTCATGATCCCAGGGGCCTGGGGTCGAGTCCCGTATTGGGCTCTCTGCTCAGCAGGGAGCCTGCTTCTCCTCATTTCTCTCTCTGTCTGTCTCTCTGCCTATTTGTGATCTCTCTCTCTGTCAAATAAATAAATAAACCTTTAAAAAAAGTATACCATAACGATAATTGGAAGCAAGATATTGTAATACCACAGAAAGACTAGATTAAAGGAACAGAATATATATTATCAATTATATTTTATATTTAATATAAAAGCAAAAGCAATACAAGAGAGCAAAATACAATCTTTTAAACAAATGGTTCTGGAGTAATGGTGAAGCTAAATGTAAAAATATGGGGTTCTGATAGAGGTAAAGAAGACTACTATATGATCCAAAGGGGCACGTGCACCAAATGTTTATAGCAGCAATATCCACAATAGCCAAACTATGGAAAGAACCTAGATGCCCATCAACAAATGAATGGTATATATTTCAAATTCAAGTCAGAGATGAAAGAAACATCTGGACTCGGTCCTCAGGTACAGGCAGTATTCTGAACTGAGGCTAGAACCAGAGACCATTCTAATGAAAGGCCTCCACAGGTGGGCTCCGACTCAGTTTCCTGTATGTATATTCATTCATGAAATCGCTCTGCAGGTCAACATGCAGAACAAAACCATTTAATAAAAGTGACAATGAGGAGAGGAAAGGGAGGCCAGAAGGCTTGTGAATGTGGAGAGAGGAAGAGCCAGGGGAGGAGGGGGGCGGGGGGGGCGGAAAAACTGAGAATCCCTCCCTGTGCTCCTTGCTGCCAGGGAGGTCTGAGGGACTAGTTTCTACCTGGGATCCCAAGTCCAGTACAAAAGTGGCGGGGCCACAGCTCGGGATGAGGGAAGGGGGTCCTCGGCACACGCGCGTGGGGGTGCCAAACGAAGGGGGCTATTGTGCTCGCTGCGGGGGGCACCTCGCCTGGCTCCATCCCCAGCCCGACCCCGTGGGGACCCGGGTGCGGCGCGTGGTCCGGGGTGGTCCCGCTGCCCCGGGGGTCGCGGGAGGCTGGGTCCCGACACCCCCGCGAGCTCGCCGCCCGCGCTTTCTGCTCCAGGTGAGGGCGCAGCGCAGTGTCACTTTACCTCCTCGCAGAGGGTCGTCCTGAGAAGCCATGGGGCAGGGCGGGGCAGCGGGCCAGGCCGTGGGAGCAGGACAGCGCGGCCTCAGGAGCTGGGCTGGAGCCCGGGAGTGCGGGTGTCCTGCAGTGCGGACTGGGCTGCAGCAGAGCACAGCGGAGCTGCGCGCCCCTCCTCCGCCAGCTCCTCCACCTCCTCTCAGACTCTCCGCTGCGTCCTCCGCGAGCTCACTTCCGGATTCTGCAATTAGCAAAGCCCCTTCTCCGGACCGACCACGCCCACGCCCTAGCCCACCTCCCCCTCCGTCCTGAGGCGCGGGCCCGGGCCACGGGCACCGGGAAAGCCCGGGGGGCTTGCGAGGGTGGCCAGCGCCAGCGCTGAGCGGCCTCCTAGCCTGGCTCCCCGAGCGGGTGTCCACCTGCTGCCTGGCTGCAAAAAGATCATCAGCCCTAAACCCCGGCTGCACTCTCGGGTCACTTCGCTGGCTTCCTGATTGTGCCCAAAGCCGGGAACCAGCTTCCCCAGCTCAGGCCTGGGCTGAGATGCTTGCCCACGATCTGTTTAAGCAGTCTCCTCCTCTCCAGGCAGGGTCCGCCATTGCATGATGGCACCCACGAATCACTTAGACCTGGATGTTTTTTGGTTTTTGGTTTCTTTTTTGGTTATTGGTTATTCCATGACCTCCATGGTAGGTGATCCACAAAGGGAGTGAAAAGAGGACGCCTGATGCATACGCATATGGCCATTCTAGAAAAAGAGCTTGGGGTTCTCTGGGAAGCGCGGCATTGGTCCTTGCACTATGGTTTTGCTGCATCAAATAGTTCCTTCTTCTTCAAATATAAATATATAAATATATTGATCAAGTCACTCGCATGTCTTAGGAGAATGTCATACCTTTAGTAGCAAACTTGAAATCTTGGACATTGGTTTTGATTTTTGTTTTGGTTTGATTTGGTTCGGTTTTTGTAATTTTAAAAATCCCTCCAGCCCCCGGCTGTGTCTGACCTGAGTGCTTTCTGCTGTTTCTGCAACAAAACTGTCAGGGCAGCGAAAACTCTCATTGTTAACAGTGGCGCCCCCTTCTGAACACTTTGTTAATAAAAAGCTTTTTTTTTTTTTTTTTTTTTTTTTGGCTATTGTAAATGTGAAACAACAATGAGGTATTTCAAAGAGGTGAACCACAGGTAAATTTCTCTAAGTGTGGGTGAGGATTACTCAAAAAGAAACTTGACAAGGCTTTTAAAGATACCGACAATCATTATAACATAACGTGACTGATTGTTACCGTGCTCTTAACCTGGCAAACACTTGTTGGCTTCCAAGAAAGACGAACATAGTTGAGATGGTTCTAGCGGCCTTCTAGCACAGGGTCTCATGAGGCAGGGATTCTAGCCACTGGCTGTGCAAGGCATGAGGCCTGTTAGTGATTCTATTTTTTCTTCTGCAGAATGGGTCTTTCTGCATTCCAGGTCCTTTCTACCCCAATAAATAATGCGGCGATTCTCTCAGTGAGTTGTACTTTTGGTTTAAACAGCCAACTGTCTCTTAAAAAGGACTTTTGTTTAAAGTCCTTTAAAAAAAAAGTCCTTTCAAAAAAAACTTTTTTTTTAATTTTTATTTTTTAATCCCATATGTTTACTCTGATCCTGGAACTTTGTCATTTTGACCTTCTCTGCTGATTAAAATATTCTTCATCATCAGCACCTACTGCTCTCCTCTCCTGGTGGTCTCTCCGGAAGGGGTCTTCTCTAGCTCTTCTAGCAGAGGATGGGCACTTCCCCTCTACCCCTGTTGCCAGACCAACCTTACCTATGCTGCAGGGTCAGGTCGGCCTGGCCTTTTATCTGTTGTTCTCTTCTGAGTGGTTAGTTTTTCATAGACACCGTGCTTTGCTTTTGTCAGGATTTACCCTGGACTATCAAAACCCTTATCTTGTGCCAGTGAATCCTAAGAAACAGACCTGATGAGAGAACCAGGAACTCGAACAGATCATATTTATCCTGAATGTTCCGTCCAAAATGAAGAATACATTTCTGAGGAGCCTCAAGATGTCTTAGAAGGGAAGTTTCACCAACTCTGTCACGTAGGGGCATCCATTCTGATTCTGTGTCAATTTTCCTACTTTCCCAGCTAGTAATTCTCTTCCTCAGAAAGCCCACTCTCAACCGTTTCCTCTCTCAAAGGCAGTTGCTCTTCGAGTCTGCACATGGCACTTGGGGCCTGCTGGTCGTTGGCTACTGCCCTCTGTACCTTGGGTCTAACAGCTTCGGGGCATCAAGATGAAATCGTCTCTTGTTCTAAGACTTAATATAGTTTGGGGCACATGGTAAGCAATCATCACTTTTTTAGTTGATCCAAGTGTTCGACCTTTCTTAATTATTCTAGTACCACAGTTTACTTGTTCTAAGATTTGTCCTCCCTCCCCCATTCTAATAACTCTTGCACTTGATGACATATCCTAGTTTAACTGACAGCATTTCTCTTTCTTAGTCGAACATAAACTATAGTGCATCTTACCCTTGATGAAAGCTAGGTTGCAATTAAATACTCTATTATGGTTACGATTCTGATATTTGAAATCCTCCGGTAGCTCCCTGTGCCCCCACAGTGTAGTACCTCACCTTCTCGGCATAGTATACAAACCAGCTCACCCCCAGTGTTAACCCCGGGGCTCAGCCTCCATCCCCAGGTGATGCTGCCAGATCAGCTGCCCGTTGTCCTGAACTTGCTGTAGATTCCCGAATGCACTGTGCTGCCCCCTGGCACTTTGAAAGTGACACACTCATCCCCATTCTTCGCTTTGCCCTTGTCTATCACCTCCCCTCAAAATCTGTTCCTAAGTGCCTTTTCCCAGCTCCAACCTACCCTTGGCAGTCTTTTATCTCCCTGTGGTAAAACCTGTCACACTGCACCATGGACAGGCCCGTTGTCCCCCTGAGAAGAGAAAAGGGACAGTGAGGGCCCCCCAGCATTTGCAGCTCTAGTGCAGAGCCCCATGCCTGGCTTGCAGGAAATGCCAGATCATGAAGACAAACGGAGATCATCCTCTGGCTAAAACCAGCTCTTCTTTGCCTACCGCAGGATCTGGATCAATACTGAGCAGCCCGTTATTATTGCTGTTTTTCTAGGGATTTTTTACCCATATATTTCCCAGGTCTTGACTCTTTTTGTAGCACTTTAATTCAGGCTTCAACCACTTCCTAGTCAGATCAGGTGAAATCATTTTCCTTCCCATAGCCTCGGTGTATTTCACACCTAGCAAATCTTTTTTGAAAGATCTTATTTACCCATTGGACAGATCAAAAGTAGGTAGAGAGGCAGGCAGAGAGAGGGGTGGGGGAGCAGGCTCCCCGCTGAGCAGAGAGCCCGATGTGGGGCTCCATCCCAGGACCCTGAAATCATGACCTGAGCCGAAGGCAGAGGCCTAAACCACTGAGCCACCCAGGAGCCCCCATATCTCGTAATTTTTAATCAACGTGCAAAAAGTATTGTACATATTGATGAAGTTCAAACAAATTCTGTGAAACCGTAGATGGACTTAAAGATACTATTATGTATCAAATATTGTAAAAATTAAGCAAGGAAATAGCACACATAAAATAACCAAAGCATACAAACTTGGGTAGATACAATAGGTGTGATCATGTTCTACTTCATAAAGAGATGAGTTAATAGATAAATAGAAGTAACTAGACTTTTTAGACGTTAATAAAACTTTGCCTGTCATTTCTTAGCTATATAAAATAGATGGTTTTCTAACAAAAACGCTTATCTTAAAAATATTTAAAAATAAATTTCAGGCTACTCATAAGGTTCTATTTACTTTTCCACTGAAGGAAAAGCTGGTTGTTGTAGTTGTAGTTGTTTGTTTGTTTTAGTCTCCTCCTAGTTTTTATTATTATAATGTGGAAGGAGGAATGTTAAATTGAAAAGTGAATTATTTTATAGACAAAATTCATTACTTGATTCACTTCCTGGTACAGCAGATGGAACTCCTGAAAACATGCCCTTTTGCCTTACAGAAGAGTAACAGTTATGCTTACTTCTGAAACATGCTTGGTGGTGGCCCTCAATAGTGACACCATACTAAACATTTTGAATATTTGCAATTAATTTTTATAGTCATAGGGCTCCAAAAGGCGCTGCTAGTCTCTTAGTAGGTATTTCAATAAAGCTAAAAGTTGCCTGACTGTTTAAAAATATTAACAAGGCACAAAACATGGCAGAAGTATTGTCCTCAGATATTATTTTTTTCCATATGCTCCTGATTCCAGACATGACAAGTTATTTTTTTAAATTTTCTTATAAAAGATTTTATTTATTTCTTTGACAGAGATCACAAGTAGGCAGGGTCAGGCAGAGTGAGAGGGGGGAAGCAGGCTCCCTGCTGAGCTGAGAGCCCGATGTGGGACTCGATCCAAGGATTCTGGGATCATGACCTGAGCCGAAGGCAGAGGCTTTAACCCACTGAGCCACCCAGGTGCCCCCATGACAAGTTATTTTTTTTTAAAGATTTTATTTATTTATTTGACAGAGAGAGAGATTACAAGTAGGCAGAGAGGCAGGCAAAGAGAGAGAGGAGGTAGCAGGCTCCCCGTTGAGCAGAGAGCCCAATGTGGGGCTCCATCCCTGGACCCTGAGATCATGACCTGAGCTGAAGGCAGCGGCTTAACCCACAAGCCACCCAGGAACACGACAAGTTATTTTTGATAGATATATATATACAATGTATTTTCCAGTTATAAGAAAAATGGTTCTGCTCTTTTTAACCTTTTTTAAAAATTACATAATTTTTTTAAATTTAAATTTTATTTTTTAATGTTTTACCTTTCTTTTCTTTTTTTTAAAAAGATTTTATTTATTTATTTGACAGACAGAGATCACAAGTAGGCAGAGAGACAGGCAGAGAGAGAGAGAGAGAGAGAAGCAGGCTTCCTGCGGAGCAGAGAGCCCGATGCAGGGCTCAATTCCAGGACCCTGAGATCATGACCCGAGCCGAAGGCAGCAGCCCAAACCACTGAGCCACCCAGGCACCCCAATGTTTTACTTTTCAATATACTACTTAGAATATAAACCCTATTCCATTTTGTAAGAAGGTTACCATTTAAAAAATGGTAATTTTCTCATTGTGTCTTCCCCTCTCATTGCTTTATTTTGAATAAAACATTTCACAATAAACATAACTGATGCTTTCCTTTTGATGGTCCCTCTGTTGGTCATATTGTATATGAGCCATGACATTTAGTTTTACAACATTTATTCATGTTTGTTGATATGTTTTATCATAACTAATTTTCCCTCCCTTATCTAGATTCCCCAGCTTTCAGACAGGTGGACACTTAATAAACCATACCCAAGGGATGTATCAAGTACTTCTTAGACATCTCTCAGATCCTTGAGGTCTCATTTTGCCTAGGGATTTGCAATAGGTTCTGCCAGAGGCACCACTGTGACAACTGATGTCCATGGTCTATCTCCTGCTAAGCTCAAGAGGTCACTGGTTTCCAAGTTTATCTATACAATTAATGCACTCCATCAAGTTCTTTTTTTTTTTTAATATTAACAAACTTATTTTAAAGTTTATATGGAGAGGCAAAGACTCACAATAGTCAACATAGTGTTGAAGGAGAACAAAGCCTGAGGACTGACTTCAAAGTTTACCATAACCATGGGGCGCCTGGTTGGCTCAGTGGGTTAAGCTTCTGCCTTTGGCTCAGGTCATGATCCCAGGGGCCTGGGGTCGAGTCCCGTATTGGGCTCTCTGCTCAGCAGGGAGCCTGCTTCTCCTCATTTCTCTCTCTGTCTGTCTCTCTGCCTATTTGTGATCTCTCTCTCTGTCAAATAAATAAATAAACCTTTAAAAAAAGTATACCATAACGATAATTGGAAGCAAGATATTGTAATACCACAGAAAGACTAGATTAAAGGAACAGAATATATATTATCAATTATATTTTATATTTAATATAAAAGCAAAAGCAATACAAGAGAGCAAAATACAATCTTTTAAACAAATGGTTCTGGAGTAATGGTGAAGCTAAATGTAAAAATATGGGGTTCTGATAGAGGTAAAGAAGACTACTATATGATCCAAAGGGGCACGTGCACCAAATGTTTATAGCAGCAATATCCACAATAGCCAAACTATGGAAAGAACCTAGATGCCCATCAACAAATGAATGGTATATATTTCAAATTCAAGTCAGAGACGAAAGAAACATCTGGACTCGGTCCTCAGGTACAGGCAGTATTCTGAACTGAGGCTAGAACCAGAGACCATTCTAATGAAAGGCCTCCACAGGTGGGCTCCGACTCAGTTTCCTGTATGTATATTCATTCATGAAATCGCTCTGCAGGTCAACATGCAGAACAAAACCATTTAATAAAAGTGACAATGAGGAGAGGAAAGGGAGGCCAGAAGGCTTGTGAATGTGGAGAGAGGAAGAGCCAGGGGAGGAGGGGGGCGGGGGGGGGCGGAAAAACTGAGAATCCCTCCCTGTGCTCCTTGCTGCCAGGGAGGTCTGAGGGACTAGTTTCTACCTGGGATCCCAAGTCCAGTACAAAAGTGGCGGGGCCACAGCTCGGGATGAGGGAAGGGGGTCCTCGGCACACGCGCGTGGGGGTGCCAAACGAAGGGGGCTATTGTGCTCGCTGCGGGGGGCACCTCGCCTGGCTCCATCCCCAGCCCGACCCCGTGGGGACCCGGGTGCGGCGCGTGGTCCGGGGTGGTCCCGCTGCCCCGGGGGTCGCGGGAGGCTGGGTCCCGACACCCCCGCGAGCTCGCCGCCCGCGCTTTCTGCTCCAGGTGAGGGCGCAGCGCAGTGTCACTTTACCTCCTCGCAGAGGGTCGTCCTGAGAAGCCATGGGGCAGGGCGGGGCAGCGGGCCAGGCCGTGGGAGCAGGACAGCGCGGCCTCAGGAGCTGGGCTGGAGCGCGGGAGTGCGGGTGTCCTGCAGTGCGGACTGGGCTGCAGCAGAGCACAGCGGAGCTGCGCGCCCCTCCTCCGCCAGCTCCTCCACCTCCTCTCAGACTCTCCGCTGCGTCCTCCGCGAGCTCACTTCCGGATTCTGCAATTAGCAAAGCCCCTTCTCCGGACCGACCACGCCCACGCCCTAGCCCACCTCCCCCTCCGTCCTGAGGCGCGGGCCCGGGCCACGGGCACCGGGAAAGCCCGGGGGGCTTGCGAGGGTGGCCAGCGCCAGCGCTGAGCGGCCTCCTAGCCTGGCTCCCCGAGCGGGTGTCCACCTGCTGCCTGGCTGCAAAAAGATCATCAGCCCTAAACCCCGGCTGCACTCTCGGGTCACTTCGCTGGCTTCCTGATTGTGCCCAAAGCCGGGAACCAGCTTCCCCAGCTCAGGCCTGGGCTGAGATGCTTGCCCACGATCTGTTTAAGCAGTCTCCTCCTCTCCAGGCAGGGTCCGCCATTGCATGATGGCACCCACGAATCACTTAGACCTGGATGTTTTTTGGTTTTTGGTTTCTTTTTTGGTTATTGGTTATTCCATGACCTCCATGGTAGGTGATCCACAAAGGGAGTGAAAAGAGGACGCCTGATGCATACGCATATGGCCATTCTAGAAAAAGAGCTTGGGGTTCTCTGGGAAGCGCGGCATTGGTCCTTGCACTATGGTTTTGCTGCATCAAATAGTTCCTTCTTCTTCAAATATAAATATATAAATATATTGATCAAGTCACTCGCATGTCTTAGGAGAATGTCATACCTTTAGTAGCAAACTTGAAATCTTGGACATTGGTTTTGATTTTTGTTTTGGTTTGATTTGGTTCGGTTTTTGTAATTTTAAAAATCCCTCCAGCCCCCGGCTGTGTCTGACCTGAGTGCTTTCTGCTGTTTCTGCAACAAAACTGTCAGGGCAGCGAAAACTCTCATTGTTAACAGTGGCGCCCCCTTCTGAACACTTTGTTAATAAAAAGCTTTTTTTTTTTTTTTTTTTTTTTTGGCTATTGTAAATGTGAAACAACAATGAGGTATTTCAAAGAGGTGAACCACAGGTAAATTTCTCTAAGTGTGGGTGAGGATTACTCAAAAAGAAACTTGACAAGGCTTTTAAAGATACCGACAATCATTATAACATAACGTGACTGATTGTTACCGTGCTCTTAACCTGGCAAACACTTGTTGGCTTCCAAGAAAGACGAACATAGTTGAGATGGTTCTAGCGGCCTTCTAGCACAGGGTCTCATGAGGCAGGGATTCTAGCCACTGGCTGTGCAAGGCATGAGGCCTGTTAGTGATTCTATTTTTTCTTCTGCAGAATGGGTCTTTCTGCATTCCAGGTCCTTTCTACCCCAATAAATAATGCGGCGATTCTCTCAGTGAGTTGTACTTTTGGTTTAAACAGCCAACTGTCTCTTAAAAAGGACTTTTGTTTAAAGTCCTTTAAAAAAAAAGTCCTTTCAAAAAAAACTTTTTTTTTAATTTTTATTTTTTAATCCCATATGTTTACTCTGATCCTGGAACTTTGTCATTTTGACCTTCTCTGCTGATTAAAATATTCTTCATCATCAGCACCTACTGCTCTCCTCTCCTGGTGGTCTCTCCGGAAGGGGTCTTCTCTAGCTCTTCTAGCAGAGGATGGGCACTTCCCCTCTACCCCTGTTGCCAGACCAACCTTACCTATGCTGCAGGGTCAGGTCGGCCTGGCCTTTTATCTGTTGTTCTCTTCTGAGTGGTTAGTTTTTCATAGATACCGTGCTTTGCTTTTGTCAGGATTTACCCTGGACTATCAAAACCCTTATCTTGTGCCAGTGAATCCTAAGAAACAGACCTGATGAGAGAACCAGGAACTCGAACAGATCATATTTATCCTGAATGTTCCGTCCAAAATGAAGAATACATTTCTGAGGAGCCTCAAGATGTCTTAGAAGGGAAGTTTCACCAACTCTGTCACGTAGGGGCATCCATTCTGATTCTGTGTCAATTTTCCTACTTTCCCAGCTAGTAATTCTCTTCCTCAGAAAGCCCACTCTCAACCGTTTCCTCTCTCAAAGGCAGTTGCTCTTCGAGTCTGCACATGGCACTTGGGGCCTGCTGGTCGTTGGCTACTGCCCTCTGTACCTTGGGTCTAACAGCTTCGGGGCATCAAGATGAAATCGTCTCTTGTTCTAAGACTTAATATAGTTTGGGGCACATGGTAAGCAATCATCACTTTTTTAGTTGATCCAAGTGTTCGACCTTTCTTAATTATTCTAGTACCACAGTTTACTTGTTCTAAGATTTGTCCTCCCTCCCCCATTCTAATAACTCTTGCACTTGATGACATATCCTAGTTTAACTGACAGCATTTCTCTTTCTTAGTCGAACATAAACTATAGTGCATCTTACCCTTGATGAAAGCTAGGTTGCAATTAAATACTCTATTATGGTTACGATTCTGATATTTGAAATCCTCCGGTAGCTCCCTGTGCCCCCACAGTGTAGTACCTCACCTTCTCGGCATAGTATACAAACCAGCTCACCCCCAGTGTTAACCCCGGGGCTCAGCCTCCATCCCCAGGTGATGCTGCCAGATCAGCTGCCCGTTGTCCTGAACTTGCTGTAGATTCCCGAATGCACTGTGCTGCCCCCTGGCACTTTGAAAGTGACACACTCATCCCCATTCTTCGCTTTGCCCTTGTCTATCACCTCCCCTCAAAATCTGTTCCTAAGTGCCTTTTCCCAGCTCCAACCTACCCTTGGCAGTCTTTTATCTCCCTGTGGTAAAACCTGTCACACTGCACCATGGACAGGCCCGTTGTCCCCCTGAGAAGAGAAAAGGGACAGTGAGGGCCCCCCAGCATTTGCAGCTCTAGTGCAGAGCCCCATGCCTGGCTTGCAGGAAATGCCAGATCATGAAGACAAACGGAGATCATCCTCTGGCTAAAACCAGCTCTTCTTTGCCTACCGCAGGATCTGGATCAATACTGAGCAGCCCGTTATTATTGCTGTTTTTCTAGGGATTTTTTACCCATATATTTCCCAGGTCTTGACTCTTTTTGTAGCACTTTAATTCAGGCTTCAACCACTTCCTAGTCAGATCAGGTGAAATCATTTTCCTTCCCATAGCCTCGGTGTATTTCACACCTAGCAAATCTTTTTTGAAAGATCTTATTTACCCATTGGACAGATCAAAAGTAGGTAGAGAGGCAGGCAGAGAGAGGGGTGGGGGAGCAGGCTCCCCGCTGAGCAGAGAGCCCGATGTGGGGCTCCATCCCAGGACCCTGAAATCATGACCTGAGCCGAAGGCAGAGGCCTAAACCACTGAGCCACCCAGGAGCCCCCATATCTCGTAATTTTTAATCAACGTGCAAAAAGTATTGTACATATTGATGAAGTTCAAACAAATTCTGTGAAACCGTAGATGGACTTAAAGATACTATTATGTATCAAATATTGTAAAAATTAAGCAAGGAAATAGCACACATAAAATAACCAAAGCATACAAACTTGGGTAGATACAATAGGTGTGATCATGTTCTACTTCATAAAGAGATGAGTTAATAGATAAATAGAAGTAACTAGACTTTTTAGACGTTAATAAAACTTTGCCTGTCATTTCTTAGCTATATAAAATAGATGGTTTTCTAACAAAAACGCTTATCTTAAAAATATTTAAAAATAAATTTCAGGCTACTCATAAGGTTCTATTTACTTTTCCACTGAAGGAAAAGCTGGTTGTTGTAGTTGTAGTTGTTTGTTTGTTTTAGTCTCCTCCTAGTTTTTATTATTATAATGTGGAAGGAGGAATGTTAAATTGAAAAGTGAATTATTTTATAGACAAAATTCATTACTTGATTCACTTCCTGGTACAGCAGATGGAACTCCTGAAAACATGCCCTTTTGCCTTACAGAAGAGTAACAGTTATGCTTACTTCTGAAACATGCTTGGTGGTGGCCCTCAATAGTGACACCATACTAAACATTTTGAATATTTGCAATTAATTTTTATAGTCATAGGGCTCCAAAAGGCGCTGCTAGTCTCTTAGTAGGTATTTCAATAAAGCTAAAAGTTGCCTGACTGTTTAAAAATATTAACAAGGCACAAAACATGGCAGAAGTATTGTCCTCAGATATTATTTTTTTCCATATGCTCCTGATTCCAGACATGACAAGTTATTTTTTTAAATTTTTTTATAAAAGATTTTATTTATTTCTTTGACAGAGATCACAAGTAGGCAGGGTCAGGCAGAGTGAGAGGGGGGAAGCAGGCTCCCTGCTGAGCTGAGAGCCCGATGTGGGACTCGATCCAAGGATTCTGGGATCATGACCTGAGCCGAAGGCAGAGGCTTTAACCCACTGAGCCACCCAGGTGCCCCCATGACAAGTTATTTTTTTTTAAAGATTTTATTTATTTATTTGACAGAGAGAGAGATTACAAGTAGGCAGAGAGGCAGGCAAAGAGAGAGAGGAGGTAGCAGGCTCCCCGTTGAGCAGAGAGCCCAATGTGGGGCTCCATCCCTGGACCCTGAGATCATGACCTGAGCTGAAGGCAGCGGCTTAACCCACAAGCCACCCAGGAACCCGACAAGTTCTTTTTGATAGATATATATATACAATGTATTTTCCAGTTATAAGAAAAATGGTTCTGCTCTTTTTAACCTTTTTTAAAAATTACATAATTTTTTTAAATTTAAATTTTATTTTTTAATGTTTTACCTTTCTTTTCTTTTTTTTAAAAAGATTTTATTTATTTATTTGACAGACAGAGATCACAAGTAGGCAGAGAGACAGGCAGAGAGAGAGAGAGAGAGAAGCAGGCTTCCTGCGGAGCAGAGAGCCCGATGCAGGGCTCAATTCCAGGACCCTGAGATCATGACCCGAGCCGAAGGCAGCAGCCCAAACCACTGAGCCACCCAGGCACCCCAATGTTTTACTTTACAATATACTACTTAGAATATAAACCCTATTCCATTTTGTAAGAAGGTTACCATTTAAAAAATGTTAATTTTCTCATTGTGTCTTCCCCTCTCATTGCTTTATTTTGAATAAAACATTTCACAATAAACATAACTGATGCTTTCCTTTTGATGGTCCCTCTGTTGGTCATATTGTATATGAGCCATGACATTTAGTTTTACAACATTTATTCATGTTTGTTGATATGTTTTATCATAACTAATTTTCCCTCCCTTATCTAGATTCCCCAGCTTTCAGACAGGTGGACACTTAATAAACCATACCCAAGGGATGTATCAAGTACTTCTTAGACATCTCTCAGATCCTTGAGGTCTCATTTTGCCTAGGGATTTGCAATAGGTTCTGCCAGAGGCACCACTGTGACAACTGATGTCCATGGTCTATCTCCTGCTAAGCTCAAGAGGTCACTGGTTTCCAAGTTTATCTATACAATTAATGCACTCCATCAAGTTCTTTTTTTTTTTTAATATTAACAAACTTATTTTAAAGTTTATATGGAGAGGCAAAGACTCACAATAGTCAACATAGTGTTGAAGGAGAACAAAGCCTGAGGACTGACTTCAAAGTTTACCATAACCATGGGGCGCCTGGTTGGCTCAGTGGGTTAAGCTTCTGCCTTTGGCTCAGGTCATGATCCCAGGGGCCTGGGGTCGAGTCCCGTATTGGGCTCTCTGCTCAGCAGGGAGCCTGCTTCTCCTCATTTCTCTCTCTGTCTGTCTCTCTGCCTATTTGTGATCTCTCTCTCTGTCAAATAAATAAATAAACCTTTAAAAAAAGTATACCATAACGATAATTGGAAGCAAGATATTGTAATACCACAGAAAGACTAGATTAAAGGAACAGAATATATATTATCAATTATATTTTATATTTAATATAAAAGCAAAAGCAATACAAGAGAGCAAAATACAATCTTTTAAACAAATGGTTCTGGAGTAATGGTGAAGCTAAATGTAAAAATATGGGGTTCTGATAGAGGTAAAGAAGACTACTATATGATCCAAAGGGGCACGTGCACCAAATGTTTATAGCAGCAATATCCACAATAGCCAAACTATGGAAAGAACCTAGATGCCCATCAACAAATGAATGGTATATATTTCAAATTCAAGTCAGAGATGAAAGAAACATCTGGACTCGGTCCTCAGGTACAGGCAGTATTCTGAACTGAGGCTAGAACCAGAGACCATTCTAATGAAAGGCCTCCACAGGTGGGCTCCGACTCAGTTTCCTGTATGTATATTCATTCATGAAATCGCTCTGCAGGTCAACATGCAGAACAAAACCATTTAATAAAAGTGACAATGAGGAGAGGAAAGGGAGGCCAGAAGGCTTGTGAATGTGGAGAGAGGAAGAGCCAGGGGAGGAGGGGGGCGGGGGGGGCGGAAAAACTGAGAATCCCTCCCTGTGCTCCTTGCTGCCAGGGAGGTCTGAGGGACTAGTTTCTACCTGGGATCCCAAGTCCAGTACAAAAGTGGCGGGGCCACAGCTCGGGATGAGGGAAGGGGGTCCTCGGCACACGCGCGTGGGGGTGCCAAACGAAGGGGGCTATTGTGCTCGCTGCGGGGGGCACCTCGCCTGGCTCCATCCCCAGCCCGACCCCGTGGGGACCCGGGTGCGGCGCGTGGTCCGGGGTGGTCCCGCTGCCCCGGGGGTCGCGGGAGGCTGGGTCCCGACACCCCCGCGAGCTCGCCGCCCGCGCTTTCTGCTCCAGGTGAGGGCGCAGCGCAGTGTCACTTTACCTCCTCGCAGAGGGTCGTCCTGAGAAGCCATGGGGCAGGGCGGGGCAGCGGGCCAGGCCGTGGGAGCAGGACAGCGCGGCCTCAGGAGCTGGGCTGGAGCGCGGGAGTGCGGGTGTCCTGCAGTGCGGACTGGGCTGCAGCAGAGCACAGCGGAGCTGCGCGCCCCTCCTCCGCCAGCTCCTCCACCTCCTCTCAGACTCTCCGCTGCGTCCTCCGCGAGCTCACTTCCGGATTCTGCAATTAGCAAAGCCCCTTCTCCGGACCGACCACGCCCACGCCCTAGCCCACCTCCCCCTCCGTCCTGAGGCGCGGGCCCGGGCCACGGGCACCGGGAAAGCCCGGGGGGCTTGCGAGGGTGGCCAGCGCCAGCGCTGAGCGGCCTCCTAGCCTGGCTCCCCGAGCGGGTGTCCACCTGCTGCCTGGCTGCAAAAAGATCATCAGCCCTAAACCCCGGCTGCACTCTCGGGTCACTTCGCTGGCTTCCTGATTGTGCCCAAAGCCGGGAACCAGCTTCCCCAGCTCAGGCCTGGGCTGAGATGCTTGCCCACGATCTGTTTAAGCAGTCTCCTCCTCTCCAGGCAGGGTCCGCCATTGCATGATGGCACCCACGAATCACTTAGACCTGGATGTTTTTTGGTTTTTGGTTTCTTTTTTGGTTATTGGTTATTCCATGACCTCCATGGTAGGTGATCCACAAAGGGAGTGAAAAGAGGACGCCTGATGCATACGCATATGGCCATTCTAGAAAAAGAGCTTGGGGTTCTCTGGGAAGCGCGGCATTGGTCCTTGCACTATGGTTTTGCTGCATCAAATAGTTCCTTCTTCTTCAAATATAAATATATAAATATATTGATCAAGTCACTCGCATGTCTTAGGAGAATGTCATACCTTTAGTAGCAAACTTGAAATCTTGGACATTGGTTTTGATTTTTGTTTTGGTTTGATTTGGTTCGGTTTTTGTAATTTTAAAAATCCCTCCAGCCCCCGGCTGTGTCTGACCTGAGTGCTTTCTGCTGTTTCTGCAACAAAACTGTCAGGGCAGCGAAAACTCTCATTGTTAACAGTGGCGCCCCCTTCTGAACACTTTGTTAATAAAAAGCTTTTTTTTTTTTTTTTTTTTTTTTTTTTGGCTATTGTAAATGTGAAACAACAATGAGGTATTTCAAAGAGGTGAACCACAGGTAAATTTCTCTAAGTGTGGGTGAGGATTACTCAAAAAGAAACTTGACAAGGCTTTTAAAGATACCGACAATCATTATAACATAACGTGACTGATTGTTACCGTGCTCTTAACCTGGCAAACACTTGTTGGCTTCCAAGAAAGACGAACATAGTTGAGATGGTTCTAGCGGCCTTCTAGCACAGGGTCTCATGAGGCAGGGATTCTAGCCACTGGCTGTGCAAGGCATGAGGCCTGTTAGTGATTCTATTTTTTCTTCTGCAGAATGGGTCTTTCTGCATTCCAGGTCCTTTCTACCCCAATAAATAATGCGGCGATTCTCTCAGTGAGTTGTACTTTTGGTTTAAACAGCCAACTGTCTCTTAAAAAGGACTTTTGTTTAAAGTCCTTTAAAAAAAAAGTCCTTTCAAAAAAAACTTTTTTTTTTAATTTTTATTTTTTAATCCCATATGTTTACTCTGATCCTGGAACTTTGTCATTTTGACCTTCTCTGCTGATTAATATATTCTTCATCATCAGCACCTACTGCTCTCCTCTCCTGGTGGTCTCTCCGGAAGCGGTCTTCTCTAGCTCTTCTAGCAGAGGATGGGCACTTCCCCTCTACCCCTGTTGCCAGACCAACCTTACCTATCCTGCAGGGTCAGGTCGGCCTGGCCTTTTATCTGTTGTTCTCTTCTGAGTGGTTAGTTTTTCATAGATACCGTGCTTTGCTTTTGTCAGGATTTACCCTGGACTATCAAAACCCTTATCTTGTGCCAGTGAATCCTAAGAAACAGACCTGATGAGAGAACCAGGAACTCGAACAGATCATATTTATCCTGAATGTTCCGTCCAAAATGAAGAATACATTTCTGAGGAGCCTCAAGATGTCTTAGAAGGGAAGTTTCACCAACTCTATCACGTAGGGGCATCAATTCTGATTCTGTGTCAATTTTCCTACTTTCCCAGCTAGTAATTCTCTTCCTCAGAAAGCCCACTCTCAACCGTTTCCTCTCTCAAAGGCAGTTGCTCTTCGAGTCTGCACATGGCACTTGGGGCCTGCTGGTCATTGGCTACTGCCCTCTGTACCTTGGGTCTAACAGCTTCGGGGCATCAAGATGAAATCGTCTCTTGTTCTAAGACTTAATATAGTTTGGGGCACATGGTAAGTAATCATCACTTTTTTAGTTGATCCAAGTGTTCGACCTTTCTTAATTATTCGATTACCACAGTTTACTTGTTCTAAGATTTGTCCTCCCCCCCCCATTCTAATAACTCTTGCACTTGATGACATATCCTAGTTTAACTGACAGCATTTCTCTTTCTTAGTCGAACATAAACTATAGTGCATCTTACCCTTGATGAAAGCTAGGTTGCAATTAAATACTCTATTATGGTTACGATTCTGATATTTGAAATCCTCCGGTAGCTCCCTGTGCCCCCACAGTGTAGTACCTCACCTTCTCGGCATAGTATACAAACCAGCTCACCCCCAGTGTTAACCCCGGGGCTCAGCCTCCATCCCCAGGTGATGCTGCCAGATCAGCTGCCCGTTGTCCTGAACTTGCTGTAGATTCCCGAATGCACTGTGCTGCCCCCTGGCACTTTGAAAGTGACACACTCATCCCCATTCTTCGCTTTGCCCTTGTCTATCACCTCCCCTCAAAATCTGTTCCTAAGTGCCTTTTCCCAGCTCCAACCTACCCTTGGCAGTCTTTTATCTCCCTGTGGTAAAACCTGTCACACTGCACCATGGACAGGCCCGTTGTCCCCCTGAGAAGAGAAAAGGGACAGTGAGGGCCCCCCAGCATTTGCAGCTCTAGTGCAGAGCCCCATGCCTGGCTTGCAGGAAATGCCAGATCATGAAGACAAACGGAGATCATCCTCTGGCTAAAACCAGCTCTTCTTTGCCTACCGCAGGATCTGGATCAATACTGAGCAGCCCGTTATTATTGCTGTTTTTCTAGGGATTTTTTACCCATATATTTCCCAGGTCTTGACTCTTTTTGTAGCACTTTAATTCAGGCTTCAACCACTTCCTAGTCAGATCAGGTGAAATCATTTTCCTTCCCATAGCCTCGGTGTATTTCACACCTAGCAAATCTTTTTTGAAAGATCTTATTTACCCATTTGACAGATCAAAAGTAGGTAGAGAGGCAGGCAGAGAGAGGGGTGGGGGAGCAGGCTCCCCGCTGAGCAGAGAGCCCGATGTGGGGCTCCATCCCAGGACCCTGAAATCATGACCTGAGCCGAAGGCAGAGGCCTAAACCACTGAGCCACCCAGGAGCCCCCATATCTCGTAATTTTTAATCAACGTGCAAAAAGTATTGTACATATTGATGAAGTTCAAACAAATTCTGTGAAACCGTAGATGGACTTAAAGATACTATTATGTATCAAATATTGTAAAAATTAAGCAAGGAAATAGCACACATAAAATAACCAAAGCATACAAACTTGGGTAGATACAATAGGTGTGATCATGTTCTACTTCATAAAGAGATGAGTTAATAGATAAATAGAAGTAACTAGACTTTTTAGACGTTAATAAAACTTTGCCTGTCATTTCTTAGCTATATAAAATAGATGGTTTTCTAACAAAAACGCTTATCTTAAAAATATTTAAAAATAAATTTCAGGCTACTCATAAGGTTCTATTTACTTTTCCACTGAAGGAAAAGCTGGTTGTTGTAGTTGTAGTTGTTTGTTTGTTTTAGTCTCCTCCTAGTTTTTATTATTATAATGTGGAAGGAGGAATGTTAAATTGAAAAGTGAATTATTTTATAGACAAAATTCATTACTTGATTCACTTCCTGGTACAGCAGATGGAACTCCTGAAAACATGCCCTTTTGCCTTACAGAAGAGTAACAGTTATGCTTACTTCTGAAACATGCTTGGTGGTGGCCCTCAATAGTGACACCATACTAAACATTTTGAATATTTGCAATTAATTTTTATAGTCATAGGGCTCCAAAAGGCGCTGCTAGTCTCTTAGTAGGTATTTCAATAAAGCTAAAAGTTGCCTGACTGTTTAAAAATATTAACAAGGCACAAAACATGGCAGAAGTATTGTCCTCAGATATTATTTTTTTCCATATGCTCCTGATTCCAGACATGACAAGTTATTTTTTTAAATTTTTTTATAAAAGATTTTATTTATTTCTTTGACAGAGATCACAAGTAGGCAGGGTCAGGCAGAGTGAGAGGGGGGAAGCAGGCTCCCTGCTGAGCTGAGAGCCCGATGTGGGACTCGATCCAAGGATTCTGGGATCATGACCTGAGCCGAAGGCAGAGGCTTTAACCCACTGAGCCACCCAGGTGCCCCCATGACAAGTTATTTTTTTTTAAAGATTTTATTTATTTATTTGACAGAGAGAGAGATTACAAGTAGGCAGAGAGGCAGGCAAAGAGAGAGAGGAGGTAGCAGGCTCCCCGTTGAGCAGAGAGCCCAATGTGGGGCTCCATCCCTGGACCCTGAGATCATGACCTGAGCTGAAGGCAGCGGCTTAACCCACAAGCCACCCAGGAACCCGACAAGTTATTTTTGATAGATATATATATACAATGTATTTTCCAGTTATAAGAAAAATGGTTCTGCTCTTTTTAACCTTTTTTAAAAATTACATAATTTTTTTAAATTTAAATTTTATTTTTTAATGTTTTACCTTTCTTTTCTTTTTTTTAAAAAGATTTTATTTATTTATTTGACAGACAGAGATCACAAGTAGGCAGAGAGACAGGCAGAGAGAGAGAGAGAGAGAGAAGCAGGCTTCCTGCGGAGCAGAGAGCCCGATGCAGGGCTCAATTCCAGGACCCTGAGATCATGACCCGAGCCGAAGGCAGCAGCCCAAACCACTGAGCCACCCAGGCACCCCAATGTTTTACTTTTCAATAAACTACTTAGAATATAAACCCTATTCCATTTTGTAAGAAGGTTACCATTTAAAAAATGGTAATTTTCTCATTGTGTCTTCCCCTCTCATTGCTTTATTTTGAATAAAACATTTCACAATAAACATAACTGATGCTTTCCTTTTGATGGTCCCTCTGTTGGTCATATTGTATATGAGCCATGACATTTAGTTTTACAACATTTATTCATGTTTGTTGATATGTTTTATCATAACTAATTTTCCCTCCCTTATCTAGATTCCCCAGCTTTCAGACAGGTGGACACTTAATAAACCATACCCAAGGGATGTATCAAGTACTTCTTAGACATCTCTCAGATCCTTGAGGTCTCATTTTGCCTAGGGATTTGCAATAGGTTCTGCCAGAGGCACCACTGTGACAACTGATGTCCATGGTCTATCTCCTGCTAAGCTCAAGAGGTCACTGGTTTCCAAGTTTATCTATACAATTAATGCACTCCATCAAGTTCTTTTTTTTTGTAATATTAACAAACTTATTTTAAAGTTTATATGGAGAGGCAAAGACTCACAATAGTCAACATAGTGTTGAAGGAGAACAAAGCCTGAGGACTGACTTCAAAGTTTACCATAACCATGGGGCGCCTGGTTGGCTCAGTGGGTTAAGCTTCTGCCTTTGGCTCAGGTCATGATCCCAGGGGCCTGGGGTCGAGTCCCGTATTGGGCTCTCTGCTCAGCAGGGAGCCTGCTTCTCCTCATTTCTCTCTCTGTCTGTCTCTCTGCCTATTTGTGATCTCTCTCTCTGTCAAATAAATAAATAAACCTTTAAAAAAAGTATACCATAACGATAATTGGAAGCAAGATATTGTAATACCACAGAAAGACTAGATTAAAGGAACAGAATATATATTATCAATTATATTTTATATTTAATATAAAAGCAAAAGCAATACAAGAGAGCAAAATACAATCTTTTAAACAAATGGTTCTGGAGTAATGGTGAAGCTAAATGTAAAAATATGGGGTTCTGATAGAGGTAAAGAAGACTACTATATGATCCAAAGGGGCACGTGCACCAAATGTTTATAGCAGCAATATCCACAATAGCCAAACTATGGAAAGAACCTAGATGCCCATCAACAAATGAATGGTATATATTTCAAATTCAAGTCAGAGATGAAAGAAACATCTGGACTCGGTCCTCAGGTACAGGCAGTATTCTGAACTGAGGCTAGAACCAGAGACCATTCTAATGAAAGGCCTCCACAGGTGGGCTCCGACTCAGTTTCCTGTATGTATATTCATTCATGAAATCGCTCTGCAGGTCAACATGCAGAACAAAACCATTTAATAAAAGTGACAATGAGGAGAGGAAAGGGAGGCCAGAAGGCTTGTGAATGTGGAGAGAGGAAGAGCCAGGGGAGGAAGGGGGCGGGGGGGGGGGGGCGGAAAAACTGAGAATCCCTCCCTGTGCTCCTTGCTGCCAGGGAGGTCTGAGGGACTAGTTTCTACCTGGGATCCCAAGTCCAGTACAAAAGTGGCGGGGCCACAGCTCGGGATGAGGGAAGGGGGTCCTCGGCACACGCGCGTGGGGGTGCCAAACGAAGGGGGCTATTGTGCTCGCTGCGGGGGGCACCTCGCCTGGCTCCATCCCCAGCCCGACCCCGTGGGGACCCGGGTGCGGCGCGTGGTCCGGGGTGGTCCCGCTGCCCCGGGGGTCGCGGGAGGCTGGGTCCCGACACCCCCGCGAGCTCGCCGCCCGCGCTTTCTGCTCCAGGTGAGGGCGCAGCGCAGTGTCACTTTACCTCCTCGCAGAGGGTCGTCCTGAGAAGCCATGGGGCAGGGCGGGGCAGCGGGCCAGGCCGTGGGAGCAGGACAGCGCGGCCTCAGGAGCTGGGCTGGAGCGCGGGAGTGCGGGTGTCCTGCAGTGCGGACTGGGCTGCAGCAGAGCACAGCGGAGCTGCGCGCCCCTCCTCCGCCAGCTCCTCCACCTCCTCTCAGACTCTCCGCTGCGTCCTCCGCGAGCTCACTTCCGGATTCTGCAATTAGCAAAGCCCCTTCTCCGGACCGACCACGCCCACGCCCTAGCCCACCTCCCCCTCCGTCCTGAGGCGCGGGCCCGGGCCACGGGCACCGGGAAAGCCCGGGGGGCTTGCGAGGGTGGCCAGCGCCAGCGCTGAGCGGCCTCCTAGCCTGGCTCCCCGAGCGGGTGTCCACCTGCTGCCTGGCTGCAAAAAGATCATCAGCCCTAAACCCCGGCTGCACTCTCGGGTCACTTCGCTGGCTTCCTGATTGTGCCCAAAGCCGGGAACCAGCTTCCCCAGCTCAGGCCTGGGCTGAGATGCTTGCCCACGATCTGTTTAAGCAGTCTCCTCCTCTCCAGGCAGGGTCCGCCATTGCATGATGGCACCCACGAATCACTTAGACCTGGATGTTTTTTGGTTTTTGGTTTCTTTTTTGGTTATTGGTTATTCCATGACCTCCATGGTAGGTGATCCACAAAGGGAGTGAAAAGAGGACGCCTGATGCATACGCATATGGCCATTCTAGAAAAAGAGCTTGGGGTTCTCTGGGAAGCGCGGCATTGGTCCTTGCACTATGGTTTTGCTGCATCAAATAGTTCCTTCTTCTTCAAATATAAATATATAAATATATTGATCAAGTCACTCGCATGTCTTAGGAGAATGTCATACCTTTAGTAGCAAACTTGAAATCTTGGACATTGGTTTTGATTTTTGTTTTGGTTTGATTTGGTTCGGTTTTTGTAATTTTAAAAATCCCTCCAGCCCCCGGCTGTGTCTGACCTGAGTGCTTTCTGCTGTTTCTGCAACAAAACTGTCAGGGCAGCGAAAACTCTCATTGTTAACAGTGGCGCCCCCTTCTGAACACTTTGTTAATAAAAAGCTTTTTTTTTTTTTTTTTTTTTTTTTTTTGGCTATTGTAAATGTGAAACAACAATGAGGTATTTCAAAGAGGTGAACCACAGGTAAATTTCTCTAAGTGTGGGTGAGGATTACTCAAAAAGAAACTTGACAAGGCTTTTAAAGATACCGACAATCATTATAACATAACGTGACTGATTGTTACCGTGCTCTTAACCTGGCAAACACTTGTTGGCTTCCAAGAAAGACGAACATAGTTGAGATGGTTCTAGCGGCCTTCTAGCACAGGGTCTCATGAGGCAGGGATTCTAGCCACTGGCTGTGCAAGGCATGAGGCCTGTTAGTGATTCTATTTTTTCTTCTGCAGAATGGGTCTTTCTGCATTCCAGGTCCTTTCTACCCCAATAAATAATGCGGCGATTCTCTCAGTGAGTTGTACTTTTGGTTTAAACAGCCAACTGTCTCTTAAAAAGGACTTTTGTTTAAAGTCCTTTAAAAAAAAAGTCCTTTCAAAAAAAACTTTTTTTTTAATTTTTATTTTTTAATCCCATATGTTTACTCTGATCCTGGAACTTTGTCATTTTGACCTTCTCTGCTGATTAAAATATTCTTCATCATCAGCACCTACTGCTCTCCTCTCCTGGTGGTCTCTCCGGAAGGGGTCTTCTCTAGCTCTTCTAGCAGAGGATGGGCACTTCCCCTCTACCCCTGTTGCCAGACCAACCTTACCTATGCTGCAGGGTCAGGTCGGCCTGGCCTTTTATCTGTTGTTCTCTTCTGAGTGGTTAGTTTTTCATAGATACCGTGCTTTGCTTTTGTCAGGATTTACCCTGGACTATCAAAACCCTTATCTTGTGCCAGTGAATCCTAAGAAACAGACCTGATGAGAGAACCAGGAACTCGAACAGATCATATTTATCCTGAATGTTCCGTCCAAAATGAAGAATACATTTCTGAGGAGCCTCAAGATGTCTTAGAAGGGAAGTTTCACCAACTCTGTCACGTAGGGGCATCAATTCTGATTCTGTGTCAATTTTCCTACTTTCCCAGCTAGTAATTCTCTTCCTCAGAAAGCCCACTCTCAACCGTTTCCTCTCTCAAAGGCAGTTGCTCTTCGAGTCTGCACATGGCACTTGGGGCCTGCTGGTCGTTGGCTACTGCCCTCTGTACCTTGGGTCTAACAGCTTCGGGGCATCAAGATGAAATCGTCTCTTGTTCTAAGACTTAATATAGTTTGGGGCACATGGTAAGCAATCATCACTTTTTTAGTTGATCCAAGTGTTCGACCTTTCTTAATTATTCTAGTACCACAGTTTACTTGTTCTAAGATTTGTCCTCCCTCCCCCATTCTAATAACTCTTGCACTTGATGACATATCCTAGTTTAACTGACAGCATTTCTCTTTCTTAGTCGAACATAAACTATAGTGCATCTTACCCTTGATGAAAGCTAGGTTGCAATTAAATACTCTATTATGGTTACGATTCTGATATTTGAAATCCTCCGGTAGCTCCCTGTGCCCCCACAGTGTAGTACCTCACCTTCTCGGCATAGTATACAAACCAGCTCACCCCCAGTGTTAACCCCGGGGCTCAGCCTCCATCCCCAGGTGATGCTGCCAGATCAGCTGCCCGTTGTCCTGAACTTGCTGTAGATTCCCGAATGCACTGTGCTGCCCCCTGGCACTTTGAAAGTGACACACTCATCCCCATTCTTCGCTTTGCCCTTGTCTATCACCTCCCCTCAAAATCTGTTCCTAAGTGCCTTTTCCCAGCTCCAACCTACCCTTGGCAGTCTTTTATCTCCCTGTGGTAAAACCTGTCACACTGCACCATGGACAGGCCCGTTGTCCCCCTGAGAAGAGAAAAGGGACAGTGAGGGCCCCCCAGCATTTGCAGCTCTAGTGCAGAGCCCCATGCCTGGCTTGCAGGAAATGCCAGATCATGAAGACAAACGGAGATCATCCTCTGGCTAAAACCAGCTCTTCTTTGCCTACCGCAGGATCTGGATCAATACTGAGCAGCCCGTTATTATTGCTGTTTTTCTAGGGATTTTTTACCCATATATTTCCCAGGTCTTGACTCTTTTTGTAGCACTTTAATTCAGGCTTCAACCACTTCCTAGTCAGATCAGGTGAAATCATTTTCCTTCCCATAGCCTCGGTGTATTTCACACCTAGCAAATCTTTTTTGAAAGATCTTATTTACCCATTGGACAGATCAAAAGTAGGTAGAGAGGCAGGCAGAGAGAGGGGTGGGGGAGCAGGCTCCCCGCTGAGCAGAGAGCCCGATGTGGGGCTCCATCCCAGGACCCTGAAATCATGACCTGAGCCGAAGGCAGAGGCCTAAACCACTGAGCCACCCAGGAGCCCCCATATCTCGTAATTTTTAATCAACGTGCAAAAAGTATTGTACATATTGATGAAGTTCAAACAAATTCTGTGAAACCGTAGATGGACTTAAAGATACTATTATGTATCAAATATTGTAAAAATTAAGCAAGGAAATAGCACACATAAAATAACCAAAGCATACAAACTTGGGTAGATACAATAGGTGTGATCATGTTCTACTTCATAAAGAGATGAGTTAATAGATAAATAGAAGTAACTAGACTTTTTAGACGTTAATAAAACTTTGCCTGTCATTTCTTAGCTATATAAAATAGATGGTTTTCTAACAAAAACGCTTATCTTAAAAATATTTAAAAATAAATTTCAGGCTACTCATAAGGTTCTATTTACTTTTCCACTGAAGGAAAAGCTGGTTGTTGTAGTTGTAGTTGTTTGTTTGTTTTAGTCTCCTCCTAGTTTTTATTATTATAATGTGGAAGGAGGAATGTTAAATTGAAAAGTGAATTATTTTATAGACAAAATTCATTACTTGATTCACTTCCTGGTACAGCAGATGGAACTCCTGAAAACATGCCCTTTTGCCTTACAGAAGAGTAACAGTTATGCTTACTTCTGAAACATGCTTGGTGGTGGCCCTCAATAGTGACACCATACTAAACATTTTGAATATTTGCAATTAATTTTTATAGTCATAGGGCTCCAAAAGGCGCTGCTAGTCTCTTAGTAGGTATTTCAATAAAGCTAAAAGTTGCCTGACTGTTTAAAAATATTAACAAGGCACAAAACATGGCAGAAGTATTGTCCTCAGATATTATTTTTTTCCATATGCTCCTGATTCCAGACATGACAAGTTATTTTTTAAAATTTTTTTATAAAAGATTTTATTTATTTCTTTGACAGAGATCACAAGTAGGCAGGGTCAGGCAGAGTGAGAGGGGGGAAGCAGGCTCCCTGCTGAGCTGAGAGCCCGATGTGGGACTCGATCCAAGGATTCTGGGATCATGACCTGAGCCGAAGGCAGAGGCTTTAACCCACTGAGCCACCCAGGTGCCCCCATGACAAGTTATTTTTTTTTAAAGATTTTATTTATTTATTTGACAGAGAGAGAGATTACAAGTAGGCAGAGAGGCAGGCAAAGAGAGAGAGGAGGTAGCAGGCTCCCCGTTGAGCAGAGAGCCCAATGTGGGGCTCCATCCCTGGACCCTGAGATCATGACCTGAGCTGAAGGCAGCGGCTTAACCCACAAGCCACCCAGGAACCCGACAAGTTATTTTTGATAGATATATATATACAATGTATTTTCCAGTTATAAGAAAAATGGTTCTGCTCTTTTTAACCTTTTTTAAAAATTACATAATTTTTTTAAATTTAAATTTTATTTTTTAATGTTTTACCTTTCTTTTCTTTTTTTTAAAAAGATTTTATTTATTTATTTGACAGACAGAGATCACAAGTAGGCAGAGAGACAGGCAGAGAGAGAGAGAGAGAGAAGCAGGCTTCCTGCGGAGCAGAGAGCCCGATGCAGGGCTCAATTCCAGGACCCTGAGATCATGACCCGAGCCGAAGGCAGCAGCCCAAACCACTGAGCCACCCAGGCACCCCAATGTTTTACTTTTCAATATACTACTTAGAATATAAACCCTATTCCATTTTGTAAGAAGGTTACCATTTAAAAAATGTTAATTTTCTCATTGTGTCTTCCCCTCTCATTGCTTTATTTTGAATAAAACATTTCACAATAAACATAACTGATGCTTTCCTTTTGATGGTCCCTCTGTTGGTCATATTGTATATGAGCCATGACATTTAGTTTTACAACATTTATTCATGTTTGTTGATATGTTTTATCATAACTAATTTTCCCTCCCTTATCTAGATTCCCCAGCTTTCAGACAGGTGGACACTTAATAAACCATACCCAAGGGATGTATCAAGTACTTCTTAGACATCTCTCAGATCCTTGAGGTCTCATTTTGCCTAGGGATTTGCAATAGGTTCTGCCAGAGGCACCACTGTGACAACTGATGTCCATGGTCTATCTCCTGCTAAGCTCAAGAGGTCACTGGTTTCCAAGTTTATCTATACAATTAATGCACTCCATCAAGTTCTTTTTTTTTGTAATATTAACAAACTTATTTTAAAGTTTATATGGAGAGGCAAAGACTCACAATAGTCAACATAGTGTTGAAGGAGAACAAAGCCTGAGGACTGACTTCAAAGTTTACCATAACCATGGGGCGCCTGGTTGGCTCAGTGGGTTAAGCTTCTGCCTTTGGCTCAGGTCATGATCCCAGGGGCCTGGGGTCGAGTCCCGTATTGGGCTCTCTGCTCAGCAGGGAGCCTGCTTCTCCTCATTTCTCTCTCTGTCTGTCTCTCTGCCTATTTGTGATCTCTCTCTCTGTCAAATAAATAAATAAACCTTTAAAAAAAGTATACCATAACGATAATTGGAAGCAAGATATTGTAATACCACAGAAAGACTAGATTAAAGGAACAGAATATATATTATCAATTATATTTTATATTTAATATAAAAGCAAAAGCAATACAAGAGAGCAAAATACAATCTTTTAAACAAATGGTTCTGGAGTAATGGTGAAGCTAAATGTAAAAATATGGGGTTCTGATAGAGGTAAAGAAGACTACTATATGATCCAAAGGGGCACGTGCACCAAATGTTTATAGCAGCAATATCCACAATAGCCAAACTATGGAAAGAACCTAGATGCCCATCAACAAATGAATGGTATATATTTCAAATTCAAGTCAGAGATGAAAGAAACATCTGGACTCGGTCCTCAGGTACAGGCAGTATTCTGAACTGAGGCTAGAACCAGAGACCATTCTAATGAAAGGCCTCCACAGGTGGGCTCCGACTCAGTTTCCTGTATGTATATTCATTCATGAAATCGCTCTGCAGGTCAACATGCAGAACAAAACCATTTAATAAAAGTGACAATGAGGAGAGGAAAGGGAGGCCAGAAGGCTTGTGAATGTGGAGAGAGGAAGAGCCAGGGGAGGAAGGGGGCGGGGGGGGGGGGCGGAAAAACTGAGAATCCCTCCCTGTGCTCCTTGCTGCCAGGGAGGTCTGAGGGACTAGTTTCTACCTGGGATCCCAAGTCCAGTACAAAAGTGGCGGGGCCACAGCTCGGGATGAGGGAAGGGGGTCCTCGGCACACGCGCGTGGGGGTGCCAAACGAAGGGGGCTATTGTGCTCGCTGCGGGGGGCACCTCGCCTGGCTCCATCCCCAGCCCGACCCCGTGGGGACCCGGGTGCGGCGCGTGGTCCGGGGTGGTCCCGCTGCCCCGGGGGTCGCGGGAGGCTGGGTCCCGACACCCCCGCGAGCTCGCCGCCCGCGCTTTCTGCTCCAGGTGAGGGCGCAGCGCAGTGTCACTTTACCTCCTCGCAGAGGGTCGTCCTGAGAAGCCATGGGGCAGGGCGGGGCAGCGGGCCAGGCCGTGGGAGCAGGACAGCGCGGCCTCAGGAGCTGGGCTGGAGCGCGGGAGTGCGGGTGTCCTGCAGTGCGGACTGGGCTGCAGCAGAGCACAGCGGAGCTGCGCGCCCCTCCTCCGCCAGCTCCTCCACCTCCTCTCAGACTCTCCGCTGCGTCCTCCGCGAGCTCACTTCCGGATTCTGCAATTAGCAAAGCCCCTTCTCCGGACCGACCACGCCCACGCCCTAGCCCACCTCCCCCTCCGTCCTGAGGCGCGGGCCCGGGGCACGGGCACCGGGAAAGCCCGGGGGGCTTGCGAGGGTGGCCAGCGCCAGCGCTGAGCGGCCTCCTAGCCTGGCTCCCCGAGCGGGTGTCCACCTGCTGCCTGGCTGCAAAAAGATCATCAGCCCTAAACCCCGGCTGCACTCTCGGGTCACTTCGCTGGCTTCCTGATTGTGCCCAAAGCCGGGAACCAGCTTCCCCAGCTCAGGCCTGGGCTGAGATGCTTGCCCACGATCTGTTTAAGCAGTCTCCTCCTCTCCAGGCAGGGTCCGCCATTGCATGATGGCACCCACGAATCACTTAGACCTGGATGTTTTTTGGTTTTTTGTTTCTTTTTTGGTTATTGGTTATTCCATGACCTCCATGGTAGGTGATCCACAAAGGGAGTGAAAAGAGGACGCCTGATGCATACGCATATGGCCATTCTAGAAAAAGAGCTTGGGGTTCTCTGGGAAGCGCGGCATTGGTCCTTGCACTATGGTTTTGCTGCATCAAATAGTTCCTTCTTCTTCAAATATAAATATATAAATATATTGATCAAGTCACTCGCATGTCTTAGGAGAATGTCATACCTTTAGTAGCAAACTTGAAATCTTGGACATTGGTTTTGATTTTTGTTTTGGTTTGATTTGGTTCGGTTTTTGTAATTTTAAAAATCCCTCCAGCCCCCGGCTGTGTCTGACCTGAGTGCTTTCTGCTGTTTCTGCAACAAAACTGTCAGGGCAGCGAAAACTCTCATTGTTAACAGTGGCGCCCCCTTCTGAACACTTTGTTAATAAAAAGCTTTTTTTTTTTTTTTTTTTTTTTTTTTTTGGCTATTGTAAATGTGAAACAACAATGAGGTATTTCAAAGAGGTGAACCACAGGTAAATTTCTCTAAGTGTGGGTGAGGATTACTCAAAAAGAAACTTGACAAGGCTTTTAAAGATACCGACAATCATTATAACATAACGTGACTGATTGTTACCGTGCTCTTAACCTGGCAAACACTTGTTGGCTTCCAAGAAAGACGAACATAGTTGAGATGGTTCTAGCGGCCTTCTAGCACAGGGTCTCATGAGGCAGGGATTCTAGCCACTGGCTGTGCAAGGCATGAGGCCTGTTAGTGATTCTATTTTTTCTTCTGCAGAATGGGTCTTTCTGCATTCCAGGTCCTTTCTACCCCAATAAATAATGCGGCGATTCTCTCAGTGAGTTGTACTTTTGGTTTAAACAGCCAACTGTCTCTTAAAAAGGACTTTTGTTTAAAGTCCTTTAAAAAAAAAGTCCTTTCAAAAAAAACTTTTTTTTTAATTTTTATTTTTTAATCCCATATGTTTACTCTGATCCTGGAACTTTGTCATTTTGACCTTCTCTGCTGATTAAAATATTCTTCATCATCAGCACCTACTGCTCTCCTCTCCTGGTGGTCTCTCCGGAAGGGGTCTTCTCTAGCTCTTCTAGCAGAGGATGGGCACTTCCCCTCTACCCCTGTTGCCAGACCAACCTTACCTATGCTGCAGGGTCAGGTCGGCCTGGCCTTTTATCTGTTGTTCTCTTCTGAGTGGTTAGTTTTTCATAGATACCGTGCTTTGCTTTTGTCAGGATTTACCCTGGACTATCAAAACCCTTATCTTGTGCCAGTGAATCCTAAGAAACAGACCTGATGAGAGAACCAGGAACTCGAACAGATCATATTTATCCTGAATGTTCCGTCCAAAATGAAGAATACATTTCTGAGGAGCCTCAAGATGTCTTAGAAGGGAAGTTTCACCAACTCTGTCACGTAGGGGCATCAATTCTGATTCTGTGTCAATTTTCCTACTTTCCCAGCTAGTAATTCTCTTCCTCAGAAAGCCCACTCTCAACCGTTTCCTCTCTCAAAGGCAGTTGCTCTTCGAGTCTGCACATGGCACTTGGGGCCTGCTGGTCGTTGGCTACTGCCCTCTGTACCTTGGGTCTAACAGCTTCGGGGCATCAAGATGAAATCGTCTCTTGTTCTAAGACTTAATATAGTTTGGGGCACATGGTAAGCAATCATCACTTTTTTAGTTGATCCAAGTGTTCGACCTTTCTTAATTATTCTAGTACCACAGTTTACTTGTTCTAAGATTTGTCCTCCCTCCCCCATTCTAATAACTCTTGCACTTGATGACATATCCTAGTTTAACTGACAGCATTTCTCTTTCTTAGTCGAACATAAACTATAGTGCATCTTACCCTTGATGAAAGCTAGGTTGCAATTAAATACTCTATTATGGTTACGATTCTGATATTTGAAATCCTCCGGTAGCTCCCTGTGCCCCCACAGTGTAGTACCTCACCTTCTCGGCATAGTATACAAACCAGCTCACCCCCAGTGTTAACCCCGGGGCTCAGCCTCCATCCCCAGGTGATGCTGCCAGATCAGCTGCCCGTTGTCCTGAACTTGCTGTAGATTCCCGAATGCACTGTGCTGCCCCCTGGCACTTTGAAAGTGACACACTCATCCCCATTCTTCGCTTTGCCCTTGTCTATCACCTCCCCTCAAAATCTGTTCCTAAGTGCCTTTTCCCAGCTCCAACCTACCCTTGGCAGTCTTTTATCTCCCTGTGGTAAAACCTGTCACACTGCACCATGGACAGGCCCGTTGTCCCCCTGAGAAGAGAAAAGGGACAGTGAGGGCCCCCCAGCATTTGCAGCTCTAGTGCAGAGCCCCATGCCTGGCTTGCAGGAAATGCCAGATCATGAAGACAAACGGAGATCATCCTCTGGCTAAAACCAGCTCTTCTTTGCCTACCGCAGGATCTGGATCAATACTGAGCAGCCCGTTATTATTGCTGTTTTTCTAGGGATTTTTTACCCATATATTTCCCAGGTCTTGACTCTTTTTGTAGCACTTTAATTCAGGCTTCAACCACTTCCTAGTCAGATCAGGTGAAATCATTTTCCTTCCCATAGCCTCGGTGTATTTCACACCTAGCAAATCTTTTTTGAAAGATCTTATTTACCCATTTGACAGATCAAAAGTAGGTAGAGAGGCAGGCAGAGAGAGGGGTGGGGGAGCAGGCTCCCCGCTGAGCAGAGAGCCCGATGTGGGGCTCCATCCCAGGACCCTGAAATCATGAACTGAGCCGAAGGCAGAGGCCTAAACCACTGAGCCACCCAGGAGCCCCCATATCTCGTAATTTTTAATCAACGTGCAAAAAGTATTGTACATATTGATGAAGTTCAAACAAATTCTGTGAAACCGTAGATGGACTTAAAGATACTATTATGTATCAAATATTGTAAAAATTAAGCAAGGAAATAGCACACATAAAATAACCAAAGCATACAAACTTGGGTAGATACAATAGGTGTGATCATGTTCTACTTCATAAAGAGATGAGTTAATAGATAAATAGAAGTAACTAGACTTTTTAGACGTTAATAAAACTTTGCCTGTCATTTCTTAGCTATATAAAATAGATGGTTTTCTAACAAAAACGCTTATCTTAAAAATATTTAAAAATAAATTTCAGGCTACTCATAAGGTTCTATTTACTTTTCCACTGAAGGAAAAGCTGGTTGTTGTAGTTGTAGTTGTTTGTTTGTTTTAGTCTCCTCCTAGTTTTTATTATTATAATGTGGAAGGAGGAATGTTAAATTGAAAAGTGAATTATTTTATAGACAAAATTCATTACTTGATTCACTTCCTGGTACAGCAGATGGAACTCCTGAAAACATGCCCTTTTGCCTTACAGAAGAGTAACAGTTATGCTTACTTCTGAAACATGCTTGGTGGTGGCCCTCAATAGTGACACCATACTAAACATTTTGAATATTTGCAATTAATTTTTATAGTCATAGGGCTCCAAAAGGCGCTGCTAGTCTCTTAGTAGGTATTTCAATAAAGCTAAAAGTTGCCTGACTGTTTAAAAATATTAACAAGGCACAAAACATGGCAGAAGTATTGTCCTCAGATATTATTTTTTTCCATATGCTCCTGATTCCAGACATGACAAGTTATTTTTTTAAATTTTTTTATAAAAGATTTTATTTATTTCTTTGACAGAGATCACAAGTAGGCAGGGTCAGGCAGAGTGAGAGGGGGGAAGCAGGCTCCCTGCTGAGCTGAGAGCCCGATGTGGGACTCGATCCAAGGATTCTGGGATCATGACCTGAGCCGAAGGCAGAGGCTTTAACCCACTGAGCCACCCAGGTGCCCCCATGACAAGTTATTTTTTTTTAAAGATTTTATTTATTTATTTGACAGAGAGAGAGATTACAAGTAGGCAGAGAGGCAGGCAAAGAGAGAGAGGAGGTAGCAGGCTCCCCGTTGAGCAGAGAGCCCAATGTGGGGCTCCATCCCTGGACCCTGAGATCATGACCTGAGCTGAAGGCAGCGGCTTAACCCACAAGCCACCCAGGAACCCGACAAGTTCTTTTTGATAGATATATATATACAATGTATTTTCCAGTTATAAGAAAAATGGTTCTGCTCTTTTTAACCTTTTTTAAAAATTACATAATTTTTTTAAATTTAAATTTTATTTTTTAATGTTTTACCTTTCTTTTCTTTTTTTTAAAAAGATTTTATTTATTTATTTGACAGACAGAGATCACAAGTAGGCAGAGAGACAGGCAGAGAGAGAGAGAGAGAGAAGCAGGCTTCCTGCGGAGCAGAGAGCCCGATGCAGGGCTCAATTCCAGGACCCTGAGATCATGACCCGAGCCGAAGGCAGCAGCCCAAACCACTGAGCCACCCAGGCACCCCAATGTTTTACTTTACAATATACTACTTAGAATATAAACCCTATTCCATTTTGTAAGAAGGTTACCATTTAAAAAATGTTAATTTTCTCATTGTGTCTTCCCCTCTCATTGCTTTATTTTGAATAAAACATTTCACAATAAACATAACTGATGCTTTCCTTTTGATGGTCCCTCTGTTGGTCATATTGTATATGAGCCATGACATTTAGTTTTACAACATTTATTCATGTTTGTTGATATGTTTTATCATAACTAATTTTCCCTCCCTTATCTAGATTCCCCAGCTTTCAGACAGGTGGACACTTAATAAACCATACCCAAGGGATGTATCAAGTACTTCTTAGACATCTCTCAGATCCTTGAGGTCTCATTTTGCCTAGGGATTTGCAATAGGTTCTGCCAGAGGCACCACTGTGACAACTGATGTCCATGGTCTATCTCCTGCTAAGCTCAAGAGGTCACTGGTTTCCAAGTTTATCTATACAATTAATGCACTCCATCAAGTTCTTTTTTTTTTTTAATATTAACAAACTTATTTTAAAGTTTATATGGAGAGGCAAAGACTCACAATAGTCAACATAGTGTTGAAGGAGAACAAAGCCTGAGGACTGACTTCAAAGTTTACCATAACCATGGGGCGCCTGGTTGGCTCAGTGGGTTAAGCTTCTGCCTTTGGCTCAGGTCATGATCCCAGGGGCCTGGGGTCGAGTCCCGTATTGGGCTCTCTGCTCAGCAGGGAGCCTGCTTCTCCTCATTTCTCTCTCTGTCTGTCTCTCTGCCTATTTGTGATCTCTCTCTCTGTCAAATAAATAAATAAACCTTTAAAAAAAGTATACCATAACGATAATTGGAAGCAAGATATTGTAATACCACAGAAAGACTAGATTAAAGGAACAGAATATATATTATCAATTATATTTTATATTTAATATAAAAGCAAAAGCAATACAAGAGAGCAAAATACAATCTTTTAAACAAATGGTTCTGGAGTAATGGTGAAGCTAAATGTAAAAATATGGGGTTCTGATAGAGGTAAAGAAGACTACTATATGATCCAAAGGGGCACGTGCACCAAATGTTTATAGCAGCAATATCCACAATAGCCAAACTATGGAAAGAACCTAGATGCCCATCAACAAATGAATGGTATATATTTCAAATTCAAGTCAGAGATGAAAGAAACATCTGGACTCGGTCCTCAGGTACAGGCAGTATTCTGAACTGAGGCTAGAACCAGAGACCATTCTAATGAAAGGCCTCCACAGGTGGGCTCCGACTCAGTTTCCTGTATGTATATTCATTCATGAAATCGCTCTGCAGGTCAACATGCAGAACAAAACCATTTAATAAAAGTGACAATGAGGAGAGGAAAGGGAGGCCAGAAGGCTTGTGAATGTGGAGAGAGGAAGAGCCAGGGGAGGAAGGGGGCGGGGGGGGGGGGGCGGAAAAACTGAGAATCCCTCCCTGTGCTCCTTGCTGCCAGGGAGGTCTGAGGGACTAGTTTCTACCTGGGATCCCAAGTCCAGTACAAAAGTGGCGGGGCCACAGCTCGGGATGAGGGAAGGGGGTCCTCGGCACACGCGCGTGGGGGTGCCAAACGAAGGGGGCTATTGTGCTCGCTGCGGGGGGCACCTCGCCTGGCTCCATCCCCAGCCCGACCCCGTGGGGACCCGGGTGCGGCGCGTGGTCCGGGGTGGTCCCGCTGCCCCGGGGGTCGCGGGAGGCTGGGTCCCGACACCCCCGCGAGCTCGCCGCCCGCGCTTTCTGCTCCAGGTGAGGGCGCAGCGCAGTGTCACTTTACCTGCTCGCAGAGGGTCGTCCTGAGAAGCCATGGGGCAGGGCGGGGCAGCGGGCCAGGCTGTGGGAGCAGGACAGCGCGGCCTCAGGAGCTGGGCTGGAGCCCGGGAGTGCGGGTGTCCTGCAGTGGGGACTGGGCTGCAGCAGAGCACAGCGGAGCTGCGCGCCCCTCCTCCGCCAGCTCCTCCACCTCCTCTCAGACTCTCCGCTGCGTCCGCCGCGAGCTCACTTCCGGATTCTGCAATTAGCAAAGCCCCTTCTCCGGACCGACCACGCCCACGCCCTAGCCCACCTCCCCCTCCGTCCTGAGGCGCGGGCCCGGGCCACGGGCACCGGGAAAGCCCGGGGGGCTTGCGAGGGTGGCCAGCGCCAGCGCTGAGCGGCCTCCTAGCCTGGCTCCCGAGCGGGTGTCCACCTGCTGCCTGGCTGCAAAAAGATCATCAGCCCTAAACCCCGGCTGCACTCTCGGGTCACTTCGCTGGCTTCCTGATTGTGCCCAAAGCCGGGAACCAGCTTCCCCAGCTCAGGCCTGGGCTGAGATGCTTGCCCACGATCTGTTTAAGCAGTCTCCTCCTCTCCAGGCAGGGTCCGCCATTGCATGATGGCACCCACGAATCACTTAGACCTGGATGTTTTTTGGTTTTTTGTTTCTTTTTTGGTTATTGGTTATTCCATGACCTCCATGGTAGGTGATCCACAAAGGGAGTGAAAAGAGGACGCCTGATGCATACGCATATGGCCATTCTAGAAAAAGAGCTTGGGGTTCTCTGGGAAGCGCGGCATTGGTCCTTGCACTATGGTTTTGCTGCATCAAATAGTTCCTTCTTCTTCAAATATAAATATATAAATATATTGATCAAGTCACTCGCATGTCTTAGGAGAATGTCATACCTTTAGTAGCAAACTTGAAATCTTGGACATTGGTTTTGATTTTTGTTTTGGTTTGATTTGGTTCGGTTTTTGTAATTTTAAAAATCCCTCCAGCCCCCGGCTGTGTCTGACCTGAGTGCTTTCTGCTGTTTCTGCAACAAAACTGTCAGGGCAGCGAAAACTCTCATTGTTAACAGTGGCGCCCCCTTCTGAACACTTTGTTAATAAAAAGCTTTTTTTTTTTTTTTTTTTTTTTTTTTTTGGCTATTGTAAATGTGAAACAACAATGAGGTATTTCAAAGAGGTGAACCACAGGTAAATTTCTCTAAGTGTGGGTGAGGATTTCTCAAAAAGAAACTTGACAAGGCTTTTAAAGATACCGACAATCATTATACCATAACGTGACTGATTGTTACCGTGCTCTTAACCTGGCAAACACTTGTTGGCTTCCAAGAAAGACGAACATAGTTGAGATGGTTCTATCGGCCTTCTAGCACAGGGTCTCATGAGGCAGGGATTCTAGCCACTGGCTGTGCAAGGCATGAGGCCTGTTAGTGATTCTATTTTTTCTTCTGCAGAATGGGTCTTTCTGCATTCCAGGTCCTTTCTACCCCAATAAATAATGCGGCGATTCTCTCAGTGAGTTGTACTTTTGGTTTAAACAGCCAACTGTCTCTTAAAAAGGACTTTTGTTTAAAGTCCTTTAAAAAAAAAGTCCTTTCAAAAAAAACTTTTTTTTTAATTTTTATTTTTTAATCCCATATGTTTACTCTGATCCTGGAACTTTGTCATTTTGACCTTCTCTGCTGATTAAAATATTCTTCATCATCAGCACCTACTGCTCTCCTCTCCTGGTGGTCTCTCCGGAAGGGGTCTTCTTTAGCTCTTCTAGCAGAGGATGGGCACTTCCCCTCTACCCCTGTTGCCAGACCAACCTTACCTATGCTGCAGGGTCAGGTCGGCCTGGCCTTTTATCTGTTGTTCTCTTCTGAGTGGTTAGTTTTTCATAGATACCGTGCTTTGCTTTTGTCAGGATTTACCCTGGACTATCAAAACCCTTATCTTGTGCCAGTGAATCCTAAGAAACAGACCTGATGAGAGAACCAGGAACTCGAACAGATCATATTTATCCTGAATGTTCCGTCCAAAATGAAGAGTACATTTCTGAGGAGCCTCAAGATGTCTTAGAAGGGAAGTTTCACCAACTCTGTCACGTAGGGGCATCAATTCTGATTCTGTGTCAATTTTCCTACTTTCCCAGCTAGTAATTCTCTTCCTCAGAAAGCCCACTCTCAACCGTTTCCTCTCTCAAAGGCAGTTGCTCTTCGAGTCTGCAGATGGCACTTGGGGCCTGCTGGTCGTTGGCTACTGCCCTCTGTACCTTGGGTCTAACAGCTTCGGGGCATCAAGATGAAATCGTCTCTTGTTCTAAGACTTAATATAGTTTGGGGCACATGGTAAGCAATAATCACTTTTTTACTTGATCCAAGTGTTCGACCTTTCTTAATTATTCTAGTACCACAGTTTACTTGTTCTAAGATTTGTCCTCCCTCCCCCATTCTAATAACTCTTGCACTTGATGACATATCCTAGTTTAACCTACAGCATTTCTCTTTCTTAGTCGAACATAAACTATAGTGCATCTTACACTTGATGAAAGCTAGGTTGCAATTAAATACTCTATTATGGTTACGATTCTGATATTTGAAATCCTCCGGTAGCTCCCTGTGCCCCCACAGTGTAGTACCTCACCTTCTCGGCATAGTATACAAACCAGCTCACCCCCAGTGTTAACCCCGGGGCTCAGCCTCCATCATCCCCAGGTGATGCTGCCAGATCAGCTGCCCGTTGTCCTGAACTTGCTGTAGATTCCCGAATGCACTGTGCTGCCCCCTGGCACTTTGAAAGTGACACACTCATCCCCATTCTTCGCTTTGCCCTTGTCTATCACCTCCCCTCAAAATCTGTTCCTAAGTGCCTTTTCCCAGCTCCAACCTACCCTTGGCAGTCTTTTATCTCCCTGTGGTAAAACCTGTCACACTGCACCATGGACATGCCCGTTGTCCCCCTGAGAAGAGAAAAGGGACAGTGAGGGCCCCCTAGCATTTGCAGCTCTAGTGCAGAGCCCCATGCCTGGCTTGCAGGAAATGCCAGATCATGAAGACAAACGGAGATCATCCTCTGGCTAAAACCAGCTCTTCTTTGCCTACCGCAGGATCTGGATCAATACTGAGCAGCCCGTTATTATTGCTGTTTTTCTAGGGATTTTTTACCCATATATTTCCCAGGTCTTGACTCTTTTTGTAGCACTTTAATTCAGGCTTCAACCACTTCCTAGTCAGATCAGGTGAAATCATTTTCCTTCCCATAGCCTCGGTGTATTTCACACCTAGCAAATCTTTTTTGAAAGATCTTATTTACCCATTGGACAGATCAAAAGTAGGTAGAGAGGCAGGCAGAGAGAGGGGTGGGGGAGCAGGCTCCCCGCTGAGCAGAGAGCCCGATGTGGGGCTCCATCCCAGGACCCTGAAATCATGACCTGAGCCGAAGGCAGAGGCCTAAACCACTGAGCCACCCAGGAGCCCCCATATCTCGTAATTTTTAATCAACGTGCAAAAAGTATTGTACATATTGATGAAGTTCAAACAAATTCTGTGAAACCGTAGATGGACTTAAAGATACTATTATGTATCAAATATTGTAAAAATTAAGCAAGGAAATAGCACACATAAAATAACCAAAGCATACAAACTTGGGTAGATACAATAGGTGTGATCATGTTCTACTTCATAAAGAGATGAGTTAATAGATAAATAGAAGTAACTAGACTTTTTAGACGTTAATAAAACTTTGCCTGTTATTTCTTAGCTATATAAAATAGATGGTTTTCTAACAAAAACGCTTATCTTAAAAATATTTAAAAGTAAATTTCAGGCTACTCATAAGGTTCTATTTACTTTTCCACTGAAGGAAAAGCTGGTTGTTGTAGTTGTAGTTGTTTGTTTGTTTTAGTCTCCTCCTAGTTTTTATTATTATAATGTGGAAGGAGGAATGTTAAATTGAAAAGTGAATTATTTTATAGACAAAATTCATTACTTGATTCACTTCCTGGTACAGCAGATGGAACTCCTGAAAACATGCCCTTTTGCCTTACAGAAGAGTAACAGTTATGCTTACTTCTGAAACATGCTTGGTGGTGGCCCTAAATAGTGACACCATACTAAACATTTTGAATATTTGCAATTAATTTTTATAGTCATAGGGCTCCAAAAGGCGCTGCTAGTCTCTTAGTAGGTATTTCAATAAAGCTAAAAGTTGCCTGACTGTTTAAAAATATTAACAAGGCACAAAACATGGCAGAAGTATTGTCCTCAGATATTATTTTTTTCCATATGCTCCTGATTCCAGACATGACAAGTTATTTTTTAAAATTTTTTTATAAAAGATTTTATTTATTTCTTTGACAGAGATCACAAGTAGGCAGGGTCAGGCAGAGTGAGAGGGGGGAAGCAGGCTCCCTGCTGAGCTGAGAGCCCGATGTGGGACTCGATCCAAGGATTCTGGGATCATGACCTGAGCCGAAGGCAGAGGCTTTAACCCACTGAGCCACCCAGGTGCCCCCATGACAAGTTATTTTTTTTTTAAGATTTTATTTATATATTTGACAGAGAGAGAGATTACAAGTAGGCAGAGAGGCAGGCAAAGAGAGAGAGGAGGTAGCAGGCTCCCCGTTGAGCAGAGAGCCCAATGTGGGGCTCCATCCCTGGACCCTGAGACCATGACCTGAGCTGAAGGCAGAGGCTTAACCCACAAGCCACCCAGGAACCCGACAAGTTATTTTTGATAGATATATATATACAATGTATTTTCCAGTTATAAGAAAAATGGTTCTGCTCTTTTTAACCTTTTTTAAAAATTACATAATTTTTTTAAATTTAAATTTTATTTTTTAATGTTTTACCTTTCTTTTCTTTTTTTTAAAAAGATTTTATTTATTTATTTGACAGACAGAGATCACAAGTAGGCAGAGAGACAGGCAGAGAGAGAGAGAGAGAGAAGCAGGCTTCCTGCGGAGCAGAGAGCCCGATGCAGGGCTCAATTCCAGGACCCTGAGATCATGACCCGAGCCGAAGGCAGCAGCCCAAACCACTGAGCCACCCAGGCACCCCAATGTTTTACTTTTCAATATACTACTTAGAATATAAACCCTATTCCATTTTGTAAGAAGGTTACCATTTAAAAAATGTTAATTTTCTCATTGTGTCTTCCCCTCTCTTTGCTTTATTTTGAATAAAACATTTCACAATAAACATAACTGATGCTTTCCTTTTGATGGTCCCTCTGTTGGTCATATTGTATATGAGCCATGACAATTAGTTTTACAACATTTATTCATGTTTGTTGATATGTTTTATCATAACTAATTTTCCCTCCCTTATCTAGATTCCCCAGCTTTCAGACAGGTGGACACTTAATAAACCATACCCAAGGGATGTATCAAGTACTTCTTAGACATCTCTCAGATCCTTGAGGTCTCATTTTGCCTAGGGATTTGCAATAGGTTCTGCCAGAGGCACCACTGTGACAACTGATGTCCATGGTCTATCTCCTGCTAAGCTCAAGAGGTCACTGGTTTCCAAGTTTATCTATACAATTAATGCACTCCATCAAGTTCTTTTTTTTTTTTTATATTAACAAACTTATTTTAAAGTTTATATGGAGAGGCAAAGACTCACAATAGTCAACATAGTGTTGAAGGAGAACAAAGCCTGAGGACTGACTTCAAAGTTTACCATAACAATGGGGCGCCTGGTTGGCTCAGTGGGTTAAGCTTCTGCCTTTGGCTCAGGTCATGATCCCAGGGGCCTGGGGTCGAGTCCCGTATTGGGCTCTCTGCTCAGCAGGGAGCCTGCTTCTCCTCATTTCTCTCTCTGTCTGTCTCTCTGCCTATTTGTGATCTCTCTCTCTGTCAAATAAATAAATAAACCTTTAAAAAAAGTATACCATAACGATAATTGGAAGCAAGATATTGTAATACCACAGAAAGACTAGATTAAAGGAACAGAATATATATTATCAATTATATTTTATATTTAATATAAAAGCAAAAGCAATACAAGAGAGCAAAATACAATCTTTTAAACAAATGGTTCTGGAGTAATGGTGAAGCTAAATGTAAAAATATGGGGTTCTGATAGAGGTAAAGAAGACTACTATATGATCCAAAGGGGCACGTGCACCAAATGTTTATAGCAGCAATATCCACAATAGCCAAACTATGGAAAGAACCTAGATGCCCATCAACAAATGAATGGTATATATTTCAAATTCAAGTCAGAGATGAAAGAAACATCTGGACTCGGTCCTCAGGTACAGGCAGTATTCTGAACTGAGGCTAGAACCAGAGACCATTCTAATGAAAGGCCTCCACAGGTGGGCTCCGACTCAGTTTCCTGTATGTATATTCATTCATGAAATCGCTCTGCAGGTCAACATGCAGAACAAAAACCATTTAATAAAAGTGACAATGAGGAGAGGAAAGGGAGGCCAGAAGGCTTGTGAATGTGGAGAGAGGAAGAGCCAGGGGAGGAAGGGGGCGGGGGGGGGGGGCGGCAAAACTGAGAATCCCTCCCTGTGCTCCTTGCTGCCAGGGAGGTCTGAGGGACTAGTTTCTACCTGGGATCCCAAGTCCAGTACAAAAGTGGCGGGGCCACAGCTCGGGATGAGGGAAGGGGGTCCTCGGCACACGCGCGTGGGGGTGCCAAACGAAGGGGGCTATTGTGCTCGCTGCGGGGGGCACCTCGCCTGGCTCCATCCCCAGCCCGACCCCGTGGGGACCCGGGTGCGGCGCGTGGTCCGGGGTGGTCCCGCTGCCCCGGGGGTCGCGGGAGGCTGGGTCCCGACACCCCCGCGAGCTCGCCGCCCGCGCTTTCTGCTCCAGGTGAGGGCGCAGCGCAGTGTCACTTTACCTCCTCGCAGAGGGTCGTCCTGAGAAGCCATGGGGCAGGGCGGGGCAGCGGGCCGGGCCGTGGGAGCAGGACAGCGCGGCCTCAGGAGCTTGGCTGGAGCGCGGGAGTGCGGGTGTCCTGCAGTGCGGACTGGGCTGCAGCAGAGCACAGCGGAGCTGCGCGCCCCTCCTCCGCCAGCTCCTCCACCTCCTCTCAGACTCTCCGCTGCGTCCTCCGCGAGCTCACTTCCGGATTCTGCAATTAGCACAGCCCCTTCTCCGGACCGCCCACGCCCTCGCCCACCTCCCCCTCCGTCCTGAGGCGCGGGCCCGGGGCACGGGCACCGGGAAAGCCCGGGGGGCTTGCGAGGGTGGCCAGCGCCAGCTCCCCGAGCGGGTGTCCACCTGCTGCCTGGCTGCAAAAAGATCATCAGCCCTAAACCCCAGCTGCACTCTCGGGTCACTTCGCTGGCTTCCTGATTGTGCCCAAAGCCGGGAACCAGCTTCCCCAGCTCAGGCCTGGGCTGAGATGCTTGCCCACGATCTGTTTAAGCAGTCTCCTCCTCTCCAGGCAGGGTCCGCCATTGCATGATGGCACCCACGAATCACTTAGACCTGGATGTTTTTTGGTTTTTGGTTTCTTTTTTGGTTATTGGTTATTACATGACCTCCATGGTAGGTGATCCACAAAGGGAGTGAAAAGAGGACGCCTGATGCATACGCATATGGCCATTCTAGAAAAAGAGCTTGGGGTTCTCTGGGAAGCGTGGCATTGGTCCTTGCACTATGGTTTTGCTGCATCAAATAGTTCCTTCTTCTTCAAATATAAATATATAAATATATTGATCAAGTCACTCGCATGTCTTAGGAGAATGTCATACCTTTAGTAGCAAACTTGAAATCTTGGACATTGGTTTTGATTTTTGTTTTGGTTTGATTTGGTTCGGTTTTTGTAATTTTAAAAATCCCTCCAGCCCCCGGCTGTGTCTGACCTGAGTGCTTTCTGCTGTTTCTGCAACAAAACTGTCAGGGCAGCGAAAACTCTCATTGTTAACAGTGGCGCCCCCTTCTGAACACTTTGTTAATAAAAAGCTTTTTTTTTTTTTTTTTTTTTTTTTTTTGGCTATTGTAAATGTGAAACAACAATGAGGTATTTCAAAGAGGTGAACCACAGGTAAATTTCTCTAAGTGTGGGTGAGGGTTACTCAAAAAGAAACTTGACAAGGCTTTTAAAGATACCGACAATCATTATACCATAACGTGACTGATTGTTACCGTGCTCTTAACCTGGCAAACACTTGTTGGCTTCCAAGAAAGACGAACATAGTTGAGATGGTTCTAGCGGCCTTCTAGCACAGGGTCTCATGAGGCAGGGATTCTAGCCACTGGCTGTGCAAGGCATGAGGCCTGTTAGTGATTCTATTTTTTCTTCTGCAGAATGGGTCTTTCTGCATTCCAGGTCCTTTCTACCCCAATAAATAATGCGGCGATTCTCTCAGTGAGTTGTACTTTTGGTTTAAACAGCCAACTGTCTCTTAAAAAGGACTTTTGTTTAAAGTCCTTTAAAAAAAAAGTCCTTTCAAAAAAAACTTTTTTTTTCATTTTTATTTTTTAATCCCATATGTTTACTCTGATCCTGGAACTTTGTCATTTTGACCTTCTCTGCTGATTAAAATATTCTTCATCATCAGCACCTACTGCTCTCCTCTCCTGGTGGTCTCTCCGGAAGGGGTCTTCTCTAGCTCTTCTAGCAGAGGATGGGCACTTCCCCTCTACCCCTGTTGCCAGACCAACCTTACCTATGCTGCAGGGTCAGGTCGGCCTGGCCTTTTATCTGTTGTTCTCTTCTGAGTGGTTAGTTTTTCATAGATACCGTGCTTTGCTTTTGTCAGGATTTACCCTGGACTATCAAAACCCTTATCTTGTGCCAGTGAATCCTAAGAAACAGACCTGATGAGAGAACCAGGAACTCGAACAGATCATATTTATCCTGAATGTTCCGTCCAAAATGAAGAATACATTTCTGAGGAAGTTTCACCAACTCTGTCACGTAGGGGCATCCATTCTGATTCTGTGTCAATGTTCCTACTTTCCCAGCTAGTAATTCTCTTCCTCAGAAAGCCCACTCTCAACCGTTTCCTCTCTCAAAGGCAGTTGCTCTTCGAGTCTGCACATGGCACTTGGGGCCTGCTTGTCGTTGGCTACTGCCCTCTGTACCTTGGGTCTAACAGCTTCGGGGCATCAAGATGAAATCGTCTCTTGTTCTAAGACTTAATATAGTTTGGGGCACATGGTAAGCAATCATCACTTTTTTAGTTGATCCAAGTGTTCGACCTTTCTTAATTATTCTAGTACCACAGTTTACTTGTTCTAAGATTTGTCCCCCCCCCCCATTCTAATAACTCTTGCACTTGATGACATATCCTAGTTTAACTGACAGCATTTCTCTTTCTTAGTCGAACATAAACTATAGTGCATCTTACCCTTGATGAAAGCTAGGTTGCAATTAAATACTCTATGATGGTGACGATTCTGATATTTGAAATTTTCCGGTAGCTCCCTGTGCCCCCACAGTGTAGTACCTCACCTTCTCGGCATAGTATACAAACCAGCTCACCCCCAGTGTTAACCCCGGGGCTCAGCCTCCATCCCCAGGTGATGCTGCCAGATCAGCTGCCCGTTGTCCTGAACTTGCTGTAGATTCCCGAATGCACTGTGCTGCCCCCTGGCACTTTGAAAGTGACACACTCATCCCCATTCTTCGCTTTGCCCTTGTCTATCACCTCCCCTCAAAATCTGTTCCTAAGTGCCTTTTCCCAGCTCCAACCTACCCTTGGCAGTCTTTTATCTCCCTGTGGTAAAACCTGTCACACTGCACCATGGACATGCCCGTTGTCCCCCTGAGAAGAAAAAAGGGACAGTGAGGGCCCCCCAGCATTTGCAGCTCTAGTGCAGAGCCCCATGCCTGGCTTGCAGGAAATGCCAGATCATGAAGACAAACGGAGATCATCCTCTGGCTAAAACCAGCTCTTCTTTGCCTACCGCAGGATCTGGATCAATACAGAGCAGCCCGTTATTATTGCTGTTTTTCTAGGGATTTTTTACCCATATATTTCCCAGGTCTTGACTCTTTTTGTAGCACTTTAATTCAGGCTTCAACCACTTCCTAGTCAGATCAGGTGAAATCATTTTCCTTCCCATAGCCTCGGTGTATTTCACACCTAGTAAATCTTTTTTGAAAGAGCTTATTTACCCATTTGACAGATCAAAAGTAGGTAGAGAGGCAGGCAGAGAGAGGGGTGGGGGAGCAGGCTCCCCGCTGAGCAGAGAGCCCGATGTGGGGCTCCATCCCAGGACCCTGAAATCATGACCTGAGCCGAAGGCAGAGGCCTAAACCACTGAGCCACCCAGGAGCCCCCATATCTCGTAATTTTTAATCAACGTGCAAAAAGTATTGTACATATTGATGAAGTTCAAACAAATTCTGTGAAACCGTAGATGGACTTAAAGATACTATTATGTATCAAATATTGTAAAAATTAAGCAAGGAAATAGCACACATAAAATAACCAAAGCATACAAACTTGGGTAGATACAATAGGTGTGATCATGTTCTACTTCATAAAGAGATGAGTTAATAGATAAATAGAAGTAACTAGACTTTTTAGACGTTAATAAAACTTTGCCTGTTATTTCTTAGCCATATAAAATAGATGGTTTTCTAACAAAAACGCTTATCTTAAAAATATTTAAAAATAAATTTCAGGCTACTCATAAGGTTCTATTTACTTTTCCACTGAAGGAAAAGCTGGTTGTTGTAGTTGTAGTTGTTTGTTTGTTTTAGTCTCCTCCTAGTTTTTATTATTATAATGTGGAATGAGGAATGTTAAATTGAAAAGTGAATTATTTTATAGACAAAATTCATTACTTGATTCACTTCCTGGTACAGCAGATGGAACTCCTGAAAACATGCCCTTTTGCCTTACAGAAGTGTAACAGTTATGCTTACTTCTGAAACATGCTTGGTGGTGGCCCTAAATAGTGACACCATACTAAACATTTTGAATACTTGCAATTACTTTTTATAGTCATAGGGCTCCAAAAGGCACTGCTAGTCACTTAGTAGGTATTTCAATAAAGCTAAAAGTTGCCTGACTGTTTAAAAATATTAACAAGGCACAAAACATGGCAGAAGTATTGTCCTCAGATATTATTTTTTTCCATATGCTCCTGATTCCAGACATGACAAGTTATTTTTTAAAATTTTTTTATAAAAGATTTTATTTATTTCTTTGACAGAGATCACAAGTAGGCAGGGTCAGGCAGAGTGAGAGGGGGGAAGCCGGCTCCCTGCTGAGCTGAGAGCCCGATGTGGGACTCGATCCAAGGATTCTGGGATCATGACCTGAGCCGAAGGTAGAGGCTTTAACCCACTGAGCCACCCAGGTGCCCCCATGACAAGTTATTTTTTTTTAAAGATTTTATTTATCTATTTGACAGAGAGAGAGATTACAAGTAGGCAGAGAGGCAGGCAAAGAGAGAGAGGAGGTAGCAGGCTCCCCGTTGAGCAGAGAGCCCAATGTGGGGCTCCATCCCTGGACCCTGAGATCATGACCTGAGCTGAAGGCAGCGGCTTAACCCACAAGCCACCCAGGAACCCGACAAGTTATTTTTGATAGATATATATATACAATGTATTTTCCAGTTATAAGAAAAATGGTTCTGCTCTTTTTAACCTTTTTTAAAAATTACATAATTTTTTTAAATTTAAATTTTATTTTTTAATGTTTTACCTTTATTTTCTTTTTTTTAAAAAGATTTTATTTATTTATTTGACAGACAGAGATCACAAGTAGGCAGAGAGACAGGCAGAGAGAGAGAGAGAGAGAGAAGCAGGCTTCCTGCGGAGCAGAGAGCCCGATGCAGGGCTCAATTCCAGGACCCTGAGATCATGACCCGAGCCGAAGGCAGCAGCCCAAACCACTGAGCCACCCAGGCACCCCAATGTTTTACTTTTCAATATACTACTTAGAATATAAACCCTATTCCATTTTGTAAGAAGGTTACCATTTAAGAAATGGTAATTTTCTCATTGTGTCTTCCCCTCTCATTGCTTTATTTTGAATAAAACATTTCACAATAAACATAACTGATGCTTTCCTTTTGATGGTCCCTCTGTTGGGCATATTGTATATGAGCCATGACAATTAGTTTTACAACATTTATTCATGTTTGTTGATATGTTTTATCATAACTAATTTTCCCTCCCTTATCTAGATTCCCCAGCTTTCAGACAGGTGGACACTTAATAAACCATACCCAAGGGATGTATCAAGTACTTCTTAGACATCTCTCAGATCCTTGAGGTCTCATTTTGCCTAGGGATTTGCAATAGGTTCTGCCAGAGGCACCACTGTGACAACTGATGTCCATGGTCTATCTCCTGCTAAGCTCAAGAGGTCACTGGTTTCCAAGTTTATCTATACAATTAATGCACTACATCAAGTTCTTTTTTTTTTAATATTAACAAACTTATTTTAAAGTTTATATGGAGAGGCAAAGACTCACAATAGTCAACATAGTGTTGAAGGAGAACAAAGCCTGAGGACTGACTTCAAAGTTTACCATAACGATGGGGCGCCTGGTTGGCTCAGTGGGTTAAGCTTCTGCCTTTGGCTCAGGTCATGATCCCAGAGAGCCTGCTTCTCCTCATTTCTCTCTCTGTCTGTCTCTCTGCCTATTTGTGATCTCTCTCTCTGTCAAATAAATAAATAAACCTTTAAAAAAAGTATACCATAACGATAATTGGAAGCAAGATATTGTAATACCACAGAAAGACTAGATTAAAGGAACAGAATATATATTATCAATTATATTTTATATTTAATATAAAAGCAAAAGCAATACAAGAGAGCAAAATACAATCTTTCAAACAAATGGTTCTGGAGTAATGGTGAAGCTAAATGTAAAAATATAAAATAAAAATAAAATAAATAATAAAATAAAATAAATCCAGGCAGATATCATACACTCTTCACAAAAATTAACTCAGATCAAATTATAAACCTAAACATGAAACATGTAGAAGGTAATATAGAAGAAAATTTAAATGACCTTGGTTTTGGAAATAACTTTAGCTACAAAAGAACAAGCACTGAATTTAAAAATGTCTACTCTGTGAAACAATGCCAAGAGAATGAAAAGGCAAAGCACAGACTGTGAGAAAAAATTTGCAAAATACACATCTGGCAAAGGACTGTTAATCAAAAAGACACAAAGACCCCTTAAAACTCAACAATCGTGGAAAAACCTGATTACAAATGAGCCAAAGACCTTAGCAGATACCTCACAAAAGAAAATATTACAGATGGCAAATAAGCATATAAAAAGATGCTTCACATCATATGTCATCAGGAAAATGCAAATTAAAACAAAAAAGAGACACCAGTACATACCCAGAATCCAGAACACTGACAACAGAACACGAAATGTTGGTGAGGATGTGGAGCAACAGGAATGTTCTTCCATGTCTATTGAGAATAAAGAATGGAAAACAACTTGGCAGTTTCTTACAAAACTAAACATATTCTTGCCAGATGATTCAGCAGTAGCAGTTCTTGGTATTTATCCAAAGAAGATGAAACCTATACCCACAAAGATGTCTATAGTAGTGTTATTCATTACTGACAAAAGCTTGGAAGCAACCAAGATATCCTTTCATAGGTGAAAGTTCAAATAAAGTGTAGTACATGCAAACAATGGAATCTTATTTAATGCTAGAGAAATGAATTACCAAGCCATGAAAAGATATGGATATAAATATTTAATAAATATTTGATTGTAGGCTTCTACCAGTCTATCAATAGTAGTAGTATATTTTAACAGTGAATGCTCAGCATTCAAGAATTTACCTAATAAAATATTTGGGGTTCCATATTTTAAATACTTCAACCTCTATGATTATATTCCTAATAATTTTGAATTGGGGTAAATAAACCTTAATTTTTTGTAACTTGTTTCTTATTGCAAAAGAGCCCAATGAAATTTTAGAAAATAAAAATTTACCAAAAAAAAGTTTAGTTTACTATTGCCAAATAATTTAAAACTTTACCTTATATTCAAATACATATATTTTTCTAAATTGATTTATAGGCTACTAAAACCAAAAACTTTTAGTTATACTAGATTTCATATCATGCAATCAATGCCAGAAAGCCATCTGGCGATGACTTGTCTTAAATAGAGTTAAGATGGGTGTTATTACAATGCAAGATGGAAACAAAGATAGTATAACAATTGAGTGTTACATAACTTTTCTGTTTTGAGCAAGTTACTAATCTACAAAAGGCTTTTATCGGTGACACACTTGGGAATTTAACAAAACTTTTAAACTAGCATGTGCGACTCATTCCTGGAAAACAACACAATCAATAACACTTTCTTTAGATGAAATCATGACTATTTCTCCATTTGAATAAAAAAGGGAGCAACCCCAATAAGTTTATTGAACATGAAAAGTTGAAATGCTATAATGCTCCTAAGGAATTAAATGGTCCAGTCATGAATTACCAAAAAAGGATATAAATTACCAAAGTGTTTGTATAATTGCAATGTACAACTGCCCATTATCGTTCCATAGTGTACGCTTGTACAAGAACTCTATAAAAGAACTCCACTTCTAAACCGTGGAAAATATGTTCCCTTTCCCCCTATATACAACTATTAAGCCATTCATTTAGCTTTTAAAATATCCACTTAATACAGGCTTTTTACTCATTTGCACAAATACCCAGGAAGTGAAGGAGGGTGTTATACAAATATTAAAGGAAAAGATTGCTCTAGGCAGAGCAAGTAAGTATATAGACTTTGTGTGAACAGCTGGTCTGTTACTTTTGAGGAAAAACAAGGAGGCCAATCAGGAGTTCATAGTGGTGGAGAGAGGAAGAACGTATTGATGTAGGACCCTCTAGTACATTGAAACGCCTTCAGTTTTTATTTAATATGAAAGGGGAAGATACCAAAAGACTTTCAAAAGCAGAATAAAATCATCTGACTTGATTTTTAGGTTAAGTTGCTGTACCAAAATAAATTTGCAGGGAGAAAGGAGTGCAGTATGTGTGGAAGTGGGGTTATCAATCAAGTCAATAATTCAGGAACATATGATGGTGTTTTTAGCATACTGGGTGGTAATAGAAGTGGTGAGGTATGGTTTTTATTTTGTATCTATTTTGATGGTGAATATTCTGGTGAACAGGATGGGGTATGTGCAGGACAGACAATATCAACATTTATTTTACCTGCACAAACAGAAGGGTGGAGTCTTCATTCCCTGATATGGAGAGAATTCTGAGTTCAAATGTTCTTTCTGATTAAATGGCATAGTGATGATGAGGATTTAGTCAGTCAGCTAAAGAGAGCAGTAAGCATAGTGTTAAGCGGTAAGACATTATAATACATTTGAACATCAAAAAAAGATGTGTTGGATCACCCGTTTATGTGAGTAAATAAATAAATAAAGCTTCCTGGGGTTCTGATAGAGGTAAAGAAGACTACTATATGATCCAAAGGGGCACGTGCACCAAATGTTTATAGAAAGCAATATCCACAATAGCCAAACTATGGAAAGAACCTAGATGCCCATCAACAAATGAATGGTATATATTTCAAATTCAAGTCAGAGACGAAAGAAACATCTGGACTCGGTCCTCAGGTACAGGCAGTATTCTGAACTGAGGCTAGAACCAGAGACCATTCTAATGAAAGGCCTCCACAGGTGGGCTCCGACTCAGTTTCCTGTATGTATATTCATTCATGAAATCGCTCTGCGGGTCAACATGCAGAACAAAACCATTTAATAAAAGTGACAATGAGGAGAGGAAAGGGAGGCCAGAAGGCATGTGAATGTGGAGAGGAAGAGCCAGGGGAGGAGGGGGGAGGGGGGGCGGAAAAACTGAGAATCCCTCCCTGTGCTCCTTGCTGCCAGGGAGGTCTGAGGGACTAGTTTCTACCTGGGATCCCAAGTCCAGTACAAAAGTGGCGGGGCCACAGCTCGGGATGAGGGAAGGGGGTCCTCGGCACACGCGCGTGAAGGGGGCTATTGCGCTCGCTGCAGGGGGCACCTCGCCTGGCTCCATCCCCGGCCCGACCCCATGGGGACCCGGGTGTGGCGCGTCGTCCGGGGTGGTCCCGCTGCCCCGGTGGTGGCGGGAGGCTGGGTCCCGACACCCCCGCGAGCTCGCGGCCCGCGCTTTCTGCTCCAGGTGAGGGCGCAGCGCGGTGTCACTTTACCTGCTCGCAGAGGGTCGTCCTGAGAAGCCATGGGGCAGGGCGGGGCAGCGGGCCGTGGGAGCGGGACAGTGCGGCCTCAGGAGCTGGGCTGGAGCGCGGGAGTGCGGGTGTCCTGCAGTGCGGACTGGGCTGCAGCAGAGCACAGCGGGGCTGCGCGCCCCTCCTCCGCCAGCTCCTCCACCTCCTCTCAGACTCTCCGCTGCGTCCTCCGCGAGCTCACTCCCGGATTCTGCAATTAGCAAAGCCCCTTCTCCGGACCGCCCACGCCCTCGCCCACCTCCCCCTCCGTCCTGAGGCGCGGGCCCGGGGCACGGGCACCGGGAAAGCCCGGGGGGCTTGCGAGGGTGGCCAGCGCCAGCGCTGAGCGGCCTCCTAGCCTGGCTCCCCGAGCGGGTGTCCACCTGCTGCCTGGCTGCAAAAAGATCATCAGCCCTAAACCCCGGCTGCACTCTCGGGTCACTTCGCTGGCTTCCTGATTGTGCCCAAAGCTGGGAACCAGCTTCCCCAGCACAGGCCTGGGCTGAGATGCTTGCCCGCGATCTGTTTAAGCAGTCTCCTCCTCTCCAGGCAGGGTCCGCCATTGCATGATGGCACCCACGAATCACTTAGACCTGGATGTTTTGGTTTTTTGTTTCTTTTTTGGTTATTGGTTATTCCATGACCTCCATGGTAGGTGATCCACAAAGGGAGTGAAAAGAGGACGCCTGATGCATACGCATATGGCCATTCTAGAAAAAGAGCTTGGGGTTCTCTGGGAAGCGCGGCATTGGTCCTTGCACTATGGTTTTGCTGCATCAAATAGTTCCTTCTTCTTCAAATATAAATATATAAATATATTGATCAAGTCACTCGCATGTCTTAGGAGAATGTCATACCTTTAGTAGCAAACTTGAAATCTTGGACATTGGTTTTGATTTTTGTTTTGGTTTGATTTGGTTCGGTTTTTGTAATTTTAAAAATCCCTCCAGCCCTTGGCTGTGTCTGACCTGAGTGCTTTCTGCTGTTTCTGCAACAAAACTGTCAGGGCAGCGAAAACTCTCATTGTTCACAGTGGCGCCCCCTTCTGAACACTTTGTTAATAAAAAGCTTTTTTTTTTTTTTTTTGGCTATTGTAAATGTGAAACAACAATGAGGTATTTCAAAGAGGTGAACCACAGATCAATTTCTCTAAGGGTGGGGTGAGGGTTACTCAAAAAGGAACTTGACAAGGCTTTTAAAGATACCGACAATCATTATAACATAACGTGACTGATTGTTACCGTGCTCTTAACCTGGCAAACACTTGTTGGCTTCCAAGAAAGACGAACATAGTTGAGATGGTTCTAGCGGCCTTCTAGCACAGGGTCTCATGAGGCAGGGATTCTAGCCACTGGCTGTGCAAGGCATGAGGCCTGTTAGTGATTCTATTTTTTCTTCTGCAGAATGGGTCTTTCTGCATTCCAGGTCCTTTCTACCCCAATAAATAATGCGGCGATTCTCTCAGTGAGTTGTACTTTGGTTTAAACAGCCAACTGTCTCTTAGAAAGGACTTTTGTTTAAAGTCCTTTAAAAAAAAAGTCCTTTCAAAAAAAATTCTTTTTTTAATTTTTATTTTTTAATCCCATATGTTTACTCTGATCCTGGAACTTTGTCATTTTGACCTTCTCTGCTGATTAAAATATTCTTCATCATCAGCACCTACTGCTCTCCTCTCCTGGTGGTCTCTCCGGAAGGGGTCTTCTCTAGCTCTTCTAGCAGAGGATGGGCACTTCCCCTCTACCCCTGTTGCCAGACCACCCTTACCTATCCTGCAGGGTCAGGTCGGCCTGGCCTTTTATCTGTTGTTCTCTTCTGAGTGGTTAGTTTTTCATAGATACCGTGCTTTGCTTTTGTCAGGATTTACCCTGGACTATCAAAACCCTTATCTTGTGCCAGTGAATCCTAAGAAACAGACCTGATGAGAGAACCAGGAACTCGAACAGATCATATTTATCCTGAATGTTCCGTCCAAAATGAAGAATACATTTCTGAGGAAGTTTCACCAACTCTGTCACGTAGGGGCATCCATTCTGATTCTGTGTCAATGTTCCTACTTTCCCAGCTAGTAATTCTCTTCCTCAGAAAGCCCACTCTCAACCGTTTCCTCTCTCAAAGGCAGTTGCTCTTCGAGTCTGCACATGGCACTTGGGGCCTGCTTGTCGTTGGCTACTGCCCTCTGTACCTTGGGTCTAACAGCTTCGGGGCATCAAGATGAAATCGTCTCTTGTTCTAAGACTTAATATAGTTTGGGGCACATGGTAAGCAATCATCACTTTTTTAGTTGATCCAAGTGTTCGACCTTTCTTAATTATTCTAGTACCACAGTTTACTTGTTCTAAGATTTGTCCTCCCCCCCCCATTCTAATAACTCTTGCACTTGATGACATATCCTAGTTTAACTGACAGCATTTCTCTTTCTTATTCGAACATAAACTATAGTGCATCTTACCCTTGATGAAAGCTAGGTTGCAATTAAATACTCTATGATGGTGACGATTCTGATATTTGAAATTTTCCGGTAGCTCCCTGTGCCCCCACAGTGTAGTACCTCACCTTCTCGGCATAGTATACAAACCAGCTCAACCCCAGTGTTAAACCCGGGGCTCAGCCTCCATCCCCAGGTGATGCTGCCAGATCAGCTGCCCGTTGTCCTGAACTTGCTGTAGATTCCCGAATGCACTGTGCTGCCTCCTGGCACTTTGAAAGTGACACACTCATCCCCATTCTTGGCTTTGCCCTTGTCTATCACCTCCCCTCAAAATCTGTTCCTAAGTGCCTTTTCCCAGCTCCAACCTACCCTTGGCAGTCTTTTATCTCCCTGTGGTAAAACCTGTCACACTGCACCATGGACATGCCCGTTGTCCCCCTGAGAAGAAAAAAGGGACAGTGAGGGCCCCCCAGCATTTGCAGCTCTAGTGCAGAGCCCCATGCCTGGCTTGCAGGAAATGCCAGATCATGAAGACAAACGGAGATCATCCTCTGGCTAAAACCAGCTCTTCTTTGCCTACCGCAGGATCTGGATCAATACAGAGCAGCCCGTTATTATTGCTGTTTTTCTAGGGATTTTTTACCCATATATTTCCCAGGTCTTGACTCTTTTTGTAGCACTTTAATTCAGGCTTCAACCACTTCCTAGTCAGATCAGGTGAAATCATTTTCCTTCCCATAGCCTCGGTGTATTTCACACCTAGTAAATCTTTTTTGAAAGAGCTTATTTACCCATTTGACAGATCAAAAGTAGGTAGAGAGGCAGGCAGAGAGAGGGGTGGGGGAGCAGGCTCCCCGCTGAGCAGAGAGCCCGATGTGGGGCTCCATCCCAGGACCCTGAAATCATGACCTGAGCCGAAGGCAGAGGCCTAAACCACTGAGCCACCCATGAGCCCCCATATCTCGTAATTTTTAATCAACGTGCAAAAAGTATTGTACATATTGATGAAGTTCAAACAAATTCTGTGAAACCGTAGATGGACTTAAAGATACTATTATGTATCAAATATTGTAAAAATTAAGCAAGGAAATAGCACACATAAAATAACCAAAGCATACAAACTTGGGTAGATACAATAGGTGTGATCATGTTCTACTTCATAAAGAGATGAGTTAATAGATAAATAGAAGTAACTAGACTTTTTAGACGTTAATAAAACTTTGCCTGTTATTTCTTAGCTATATAAAATATATGGTTTTCTAACAAAAACGCTTATCTTAAAAATATTTAAAAGTAAATTTCAGGCTACTCATAAGGTTCTATTTACTTTTCCACTGAAGGAAAAGCTGGTTGTTGTAGTTGTAGTTGTTTGTTTGTTTTAGTCTCCTCCTAGTTTTTATTATTATAATGTGGAATGAGGAATGTTAAATTGAAAAGTGAATTATTTTATAGACAAAATTCATTACTTGATTCACTTCCTGGTACAGCAGATGGAACTCCTGAAAACATGCCCTTTTGCCTTACAGAAGTGTAACAGTTATGCTTACTTCTGAAACATGCTTGGTGGTGGCCCTAAATAGTGACACCATACTAAACATTTTGAATATTTGCAATTACTTTTTATAGTCATAGGGCTCCAAAAGGCACTGCTAGTCTCTTAGTAGGTATTTCAATAAAGCTAAAAGTTGCCTGACTGTTTAAAAATATTAACAAGGCACAAAACATGGCAGAAGTATTGTCCTCAGATATTATTTTTTTCCATATGCTCCTGATTCCAGACATGACAAGTTATTTTTTAAAATTTTTTTATAAAAGATTTTATTTATTTCTTTGACAGAGATCACAAGTAGGCAGGGTCAGGCAGAGTGAGAGGGGGGAAGCAGGCTCCCTGCTGAGCTGAGAGCCCGATGTGGGACTCGATCCAAGGATTCTGGGATCATGACCTGAGCCGAAGGTAGAGGCTTTAACCCACTGAGCCACCCAGGTGCCCCCATGACAAGTTATTTTTTTTAAAGATTTTATTTATTTATTTGACAGAGAGAGAGATTACAAGTAGGCAGAGAGGCAGGCAAAGAGAGAGAGGAGGTAGCAGGCTCCCCGTTGAGCAGAGAGCCCAATGTGGGGCTCCATCCCTCGACCCTGAGATCATGACCTGAGCTGAAGGCAGCGGCTTGACCCACAAACCACCCAGGCACCCGACAAGTTATTTTTGATAGATATATATGGAATGTATTTTCCAGTGACAAGAAATATGGTTCTGCTCTTTTTAACCTTTTTTAAAAATTACATAATTTTTTTAAATTTAAATTTTATTTTTTAATGTTTTACCTTTCTTTTCTTTTTTTTAAAAAGATTTTATTTATTTATTTGACAGACAGAGATCACAAGTAGGCAGAGAGACAGGCAGAGAGAGAGAGAGAGAGAAGCAGGCTTCCTGCGGAGCAGAGAGCCCGATGCAGGGCTCAATTCCAGGACCCTGAGATCATGACCCGAGCCGAAGGCAGCAGCCCAAACCACTGAGCCACCCAGGCACCCCAATGTTTTACTTTTCAATATACTACTTAGAATATAAACCCTATTCCATTTTGTAAGAAGGTTACCATTTAAGAAATGGTAATTTTCTCATTGTGTCTTCCCCTCTCATTGCTTTATTTTGAATAAAACATTTCACAATAAACATAACTGATGCTTTCCTTTTGATGGTCCCTCTGTTGGGCATATTGTATATGAGCCATGACAATTAGTTTTACAACATTTATTCATGTTTGTTGATATGTTTTATCATAACTAATTTTCCCTCCCTTATCTAGATTCCCCAGCTTTCAGACAGGTGGACACTTAATAAACCATACCCAAGGGATGTATCAAGTACTTCTTAGACATCTCTCAGATCCTTGAGGTCTCATTTTGCCTAGGGATTTGCAATAGGTTCTGCCAGAGGCACCACTGTGACAACTGATGTCCATGGTCTATCTCCTGCTAAGCTCAAGAGGTCACTGGTTTCCAAGTTTATCTATACAATTAATGCACTCCATCAAGTTCTTTTTTTTTTTTAATATTAACAAACTTATTTTAAAGTTTATATGGAGAGGCAAAGACTCACAATAGTCAACATAGTGTTGAAGGAGAACAAAGCCTGAGGACTGACTTCAAAGTTTACCATAACGATGGGGCGCCTGGTTGGCTCAGTGGGTTAAGCTTCTGCCTTTGGCTCAGGTCATGATCCCAGGGAGCCTGCTTCTCCTCATTTCTCTCTCTGTCTGTCTCTCTGCCTATTTGTGATCTCTCTCTCTGTCAAATAAATAAATAAACCTTTAAAAAAAGTATACCATAACGATAATTGGAAGCAAGATATTGTAATACCACAGAAAGACTAGATTAAAGGAACAGAATATATATTATCAATTATATTTTATATTTAATATAAAAGCAAAAGCAATACAAGAGAGCAAAATACAATCTTTCAAACAAATGGTTCTGGAGTAATGGTGAAGCTAAATGTAAAAATATAAAATAAAAATAAAATAAATAATAAAATAAAATAAATCCAGGCAGATATCATACACTCTTCACAAAAATTAACTCAGATTAAATTATAAACCTAAACATGAAACATGTAGAAGGTAATATAGAAGAAAATTTAAATGACCTTGGTTTTGGAAATAACTTTAGCTACAAAAGCACAAGCACTGAATTTAAAAATGTCTACTCTGTGAAACAATGCCAAGAGAATGAAAAGGCAAAGCACAGACTGTGAGAAAAAATTTGCAAAATACACATCTGGCAAAGGACTGTTAATCAAAAAGACACAAAGACCCCTTAAAACTCAACAATCGTGGAAAAACCTGATTACAAATGAGCCAAAGACCTTAGCAGATACCTCACAAAAGAAAATATTACAGATGGCAAATAAGCATATAAAAAGATGCTTCACATCATATGTCATCAGGAAAATGCAAATTAAAACAAAAAAGAGACACCAGTACATACCCAGAATCCAGAACACTGACAACAGAACACGAAATGTTGGTGAGGATGTGGAGCAACAGGAATGTTCTTCCATGTCTATTGAGAATAAAGAATGGAAAACAACTTGGCAGTTTCTTACAAAACTAAACATATTCTTGCCAGATGATTCAGCAGTAGCAGTTCTTGGTATTTATCCAAAGAAGATGAAACCTATACCCACAAAGATGTCTATAGTAGTGTTATTCATTACTGACAAAAGCTTGGAAGCAACCAAGATATCCTTTCATAGGTGAAAGTTCAAATAAAGTGTAGTACATGCAAACAATGGAATCTTATTTAATGCTAGAGAAATGAATTACCAAGCCATGAAAAGATATGGATATAAATATTTAATAAATATTTGATTTTAGGCTTCTACCAGTCTATCAATAGTAGTAGTATATTTTAACAGTGAATGCTCAGCATTCAAGAATTTACCTAATAAAATATTTGGGGTTCCATATTTTAAATACTTCAACCTCTATGATTATATTCCTAATAATTTTGAATTGGGGTAAATAAACCTTAATTTTTTGTAACTTGTTTCTTATTGCAAAAGAGCCCAATGAAATTTTAGAAAATAAAAATTTACCAAAAAAAAGTTTAGTTTACTATTGCCAAATAATTTAAAACTTTACCTTATATTCAAATACATATATTTTTCTAAATTGATTTATAGGCTACTAAAACCAAAAACTTTTAGTTATACTAGATTTCATATCATGCAATCAATGCCAGAAAGCCATCTGGCGATGACTTGTCTTAAATAGAGTTAAGATGGGTGTTATTACAATGCAAGATGGAAACAAAGATAGTATAACAATTGAGTGTTACATAACTTTTCTGTTTTGAGCAAGTTACTAATCTACAAAAGGCTTTTATCGGTGACACACTTGGGAATTTAACAAAACTTTTAAACTAGCATGTGCGACTCATTCCTGGAAAACAACACAATCAATAACACTTTCTTTAGATGAAATCATGACTATTTCTCCATTTGAATAAAAAAGGGAGCAACCCCAATAAGTTTATTGAACATGAAAAGTTGAAATGCTATAATGCTCCTAAGGAATTAAATGGTCCAGTCATGAATTACCAAAAAAGGATATAAATTACCAAAGTGTTTGTATAATTGCAATGTACAACTGCCCATTATCGTTCCATAGTGTACGCTTGTACAAGAACTCTATAAAAGAACTCCACTTCTAAACCGTGGAAAATATGTTCCCTTTCCCCCTATATACAACTATTAAGCCATTCATTTAGCTTTTAAAATATCCACTTAATACAGGCTTTTTACTCATTTGCACAAATACCCAGGAAGTGAAGGAGGGTGTTATACAAATATTAAAGGAAAAGATTGCTCTAGGCAGAGCAAGTAAGTATATAGACTTTGTGTGAACAGCTGGTCTGTTACTTTTGAGGAAAAACAAGGAGGCCAATCAGGAGTTCATAGTGGTGGAGAGAGGAAGAACGTATTGATGTAGGACCCTCTAGTACATTGAAACGCCTTCAGTTTTTATTTAATATGAAAGGGGAAGATACCAAAAGACTTTCAAAAGCAGAATAAAATCATCTGACTTGATTTTTAGGTTAAGTTGCTGTACCAAAATAAATTTGCAGGGAGAAAGGAGTGCAGTATGTGTGGAAGTGGGGTTATCAATCAAGTCAATAATTCAGGAACATATGATGGTGTTTTTAGCATACTGGGTGGTAATAGAAGTGGTGAGGTATGGTTTTTATTTTGTATCTATTTTGATGGTGAATATTCTGGTGAACAGGATGGGGTATGTGCAGGACAGACAATATCAACATTTATTTTACCTGCACAAACAGAAGGGTGGAGTCTTCATTCCCTGATATGGAGAGAATTCTGAGTTCAAATGTTCTTTCTGATTAAATGGCATAGTGATGATGAGGATTTAGTCAGTCAGTGAAAGAGAGCAGTAAGCATAGTGTTAAGCGGTAAGACATTATAATACATTTGAACATCAAAAAAAGATGTGTTGCATCACCCGTTTATGTGAGTAAATAAATAAATAAAGCTTCCTGGGGTTCTGATAGAGGTAAAGAAGACTACTATATGATCCAAAGGGGCACGTGCACCAAATGTTTATAGAAAGCAATATCCACAATAGCCAAACTATGGAAAGAACCTAGATGCCCATCAACAAATGAATGGTATATATTTCAAATTCAAGTCAGAGACGAAAGAAACATCTGGACTCGGTCCTCAGGTACAGGCAGTATTCTGAACTGAGGCTAGAACCAGAGACCATTCTAATGAAAGGCCTCCACAGGTGGGCTCCGACTCAGTTTCCTGTATGTATATTCATTCATGAAATCGCTCTGCGGGTCAACATGCAGAACAAAACCATTTAATAAAAGTGACAATGAGGAGAGGAAAGGGAGGCCAGAAGGCATGTGAATGTGGAGAGGAAGAGCCAGGGGAGGAGGGGGGAGGGGGGGCGGAAAAACTGAGAATCCCTCCCTGTGCTCCTTGCTGCCAGGGAGGTCTGAGGGACTAGTTTCTACCTGGGATCCCAAGTCCAGTACAAAAGTGGCGGGGCCACAGCTCGGGATGAGGGAAGGGGGTCCTCGGCACACGCGCGTGAAGGGGGCTATTGCGCTCGCTGCGGGGGGCACCTCGCCTGGCTCCATCCCCGGCCCGACCCCGTGGGGACCCGGGTGTGGCGCGTCGTCCGGGGTGGTCCCGCTGCCCCGGTGGTGGCGGGAGGCTGGGTCCCGACACCCCCGCGAGCTCGCGGCCCGCGCTTTCTGCTCCAGGTGAGGGCGCAGCGCGGTGTCACTTTACCTGCTCGCAGAGGGTCGTCCTGAGAAGCCATGGGGCAGGGCGGGGCAGCGGGCCGTGGGAGCGGGACAGTGCGGCCTCAGGAGCTGGGCTGGAGCGCGGGAGTGCGGGTGTCCTGCAGTGCGGACTGGGCTGCAGCAGAGCACAGCGGAGCTGCGCGCCCCTCCTCCGCCAGCTCCTCCACCTCCTCTCAGACTCTCCGCTGCGTCCTCCGCGAGCTCACTCCCGGATTCTGCAATTAGCAAAGCCCCTTCTCCGGACCGCCCACGCCCTCGCCCACCTCCCCCTCCGTCCTGAGGCGCGGGCCCGGGGCACGGGCACCGGGAAAGCCCGGGGGGCTTGCGAGGGTGGCCAGCGCCAGCGCTGAGCGGCCTCCTAGCCTGGCTCCCCGAGCGGGTGTCCACCTGCTGCCTGGCTGCAAAAAGATCATCAGCCCTAAACCCCGGCTGCACTCTCGGGTCACTTCGCTGGCTTCCTGATTGTGCCCAAAGCCGGGAACCAGCTTCCCCAGCACAGGCCTGGGCTGAGATGCTTGCCCGCGATCTGTTTAAGCAGTCTCCTCCTCTCCAGGCAGGGTCCGCCATTGCATGATGGCACCCACGAATCACTTAGACCTGGATGTTTTGGTTTTTTGTTTCTTTTTTGGTTATTGGTTATTCCATGACCTCCATGGTAGGTGATCCACAAAGGGAGTGAAAAGAGGACGCCTGATGCATACGCATATGGCCATTCTAGAAAAAGAGCTTGGGGTTCTCTGGGAAGCGCGGCATTGGTCCTTGCACTATGGTTTTGCTGCATCAAATAGTTCCTTCTTCTTCAAATATAAATATATAAATATATTGATCAAGTCACTCGCATGTCTTAGGAGAATGTCATACCTTTAGTAGCAAACTTGAAATCTTGGACATTGGTTTTGATTTTTGTTTTGGTTTGATTTGGTTCGGTTTTTGTAATTTTAAAAATCCCTCCAGCCCTTGGCTGTGTCTGACCTGAGTGCTTTCTGCTGTTTCTGCAACAAAACTGTCAGGGCAGCGAAAACTCTCATTGTTCACAGTGGCGCCCCCTTCTGAACACTTTGTTAATAAAAAGCTTTTTTTTTTTTTTTTTTTTTTGGCTATTGTAAATATGAAACAACAATGAGGTATTTCAAAGAGGTGAACCACAGATCAATTTCTCTAAGGGTGGGGTGAGGGTTACTCAAAAAGGAACTTGACAAGGCTTTTAAAGATACCGACAATCATTATAACATAACGTGACTGACTGTTACCGTGCTCTTAACCTGGCAAACACTTGTTGGCTTCCAAGAAAGACGAACATAGTTGAGATGGTTCTAGCGGCCTTCTAGCACAGGGTCTCATGAGGCAGGGATTCTAGCCACTGGCTGTGCAAGGCATGAGGCCTGTTAGTGATTCTATTTTTTCTTCTGCAGAATGGGTCTTTCTGCATTCCAGGTCCTTTCTACCCCAATAAATAATGCGGCGATTCTCTCAGTGAGTTGTACTTTTGGTTTAAACAGCCAACTGTCTCTTAAAAAGGACTTTTGTTTAAAGTCCTTTAAAAAAAAAGTCCTTTCAAAAAAAATTCTTTTTTTAATTTTTATTTTTTAATCCAATATGTTTACTCTGATCCTGGAACTTTGTCATTTTGACCTTATCTGCTGATTAAAATATTCTTCATCATCAGCACCTACTGCTCTCCTCTCCTGGTGGTCTCTCCGGAAGGGGTCTTCTCTAGCTCTTCTAGCAGAAGATGGGCACTTCACCTCTACCCCTGTTGCCAGACCAACCTTACCTATGCTGCAGGGTCAGGTCGGCCTGGCCTTTTATCTGTTGTTCTCTTCTGAGTGGTTAGTTTTTCATAGATACCGTGCTTTGCTTTTGTCAGGATTTACCCTGGACTATCAAAACCCTTATCTTGTGCCAGTGAATCCTAAGAAACAGACCTGATGAGAGAACCAGGAACTCGAACGGATCATATTTATCCTGAATGTTCCGTCCAAAATGAAGAATACATTTCTGAGGAGCCTCAAGATGTCTTAGAAGGGAAGTTTCACCAACTCTGTCACGTAGGGGCATCCATTCTGATTCTTTGTCAATGTTCCTATTTTCCCAGCTAGTAATTCTCTTCCTCAGAAAGCCCACTCTCAACCGTTTCCTCTCTCAAAGGCAGTTGCTCTTCGAGTCTGCACATGGCACTTGGGGCCTGCTTGTCGTTGGCTACTGCCCTCTGTACCTTGGGTCTAACAGCTTCGGGGCATCAAGATGAAATCGTCTCTTGTTCTAAGACTTAATATAGCTTGGGGCACATGGTAAGCAATAATCACTTTTTTAGTTGATCCAAGTGTTCGACCTTTCTTAATTATTCGATTACCACAGTTTACTTGTTCTAAGATTTGTCCTCCCCCCCCCCATTCTAATAACTCTTGCACTTGATGACATATCCTAGTTTAACTGACAGCATTTCTCTTTCTTAGTCGAACATAAACTATAGTGCATCTTACCCTTGATGAAAGCTAGGTTGCAATTAAATACTCTATGATGGTGACGATTCTGATATTTGAAATTTTCCGGTAGCTCCCTGTGCCCCCACAGTGTAGTACCTCACCTTCTCGGCATAGTATACAAACCAGCTCAACCCCAGTGTTAACCCCGGGGCTCAGCCTCCATCCCCAGGTGATGCTGCCAGATCAGCTGCCCGTTGTCCTGAACTTGCTGTAGATTCCCGAATGCACTGTGCTGCCTCCTGGCACTTTGAAAGTGACACACTCATCCCCATTCTTCGCTTTGCCCTTGTCTATCACCTCCCCTCAAAATCTGTTCCTAAGTGCCTTTTCCCAGCTCCAACCTACCCTTGGCAGTCTTTTATCTCCCTGTGGTAAAACCTGTCACACTGCACCATGGACATGCCCGTTGTCCCCCTGAGAAGAGAAAAGGGACAGTGAGGGCCCCCCAGCATTTGCAGCTCTAGTGTAGAGCCCCATGCCTGGCTTGCAGGAAATGCCAGATCATGAAGACAAACGGAGATCATCCTCTGGCTAAAACCAGCTCTTCTTTGCCTACCGCAGGATCTGGATCAATACAGAGCAGCCCGTTATTATTGCTGTTTTTCTAGGGATTTTTTACCCATATATTTCCCAGGTCTTGACTCTTTTTGTAGCACTTTAATTCAGGCTTCAACCACTTCCTAGTCAGATCAGGTGAAATCATTTTCCTTCCCATAGCCTCGGTGTATTTCACACCTAGTAAATCTTTTTTGAAAGAGCTTATTTACCCATTTGACAGATCAAAAGTAGGTAGAGAGGCAGGCAGAGAGAGGGGTGGGGGAGCAGGCTCCCCGCTGAGCAGAGAGCCCGATGTGGGGCTCCATCCCAGGACCCTGAAATCATGACCTGAGCCGAAGGCAGAAGCCTAAACCACTGAGCCACCCAGGAGCCCCCATATCTCGTAATTTTTAATCAACGTGCAAAAAGTATTGTACATATTGATGAAGTTCAAACAAATTCTGTGAAACCGTAGATGGACTTAAAGTACTATTATGTATCAAATATTGTAAAAATTAAGCAAGGAAATAGCAAACATAAAATAACCAAAGCATACAAACTTGGGTAGATACAATAGGTGTGATCATGTTCTACTTCATAAAGAGATGAGTTAATAGATAAATAGAAGTAACTAGACTTTTTAGACGTTAATAAAACTTTGCCTGTTATTTCTTAGCTATATAAAATATATGGTTTTCTAACAAAAACGCTTATCTTAAAAATATTTAAAAATAAATTTCAGGCTACTCATAAGGTTCTATTTACTTTTCCACTGAAGGAAAAGCTGGTTGTTGTAGTTGTTTGTTTGTTTTTGTCTCCTCCTAGTTTTTATTATTATAATGTGGAATGAGGAATGTTAAATTGAAAAGTGAATTATTTTATAGACAAAATTCATTACTTGATTCACTTCCTGGTACAGCAGATGGAACTCCTGAAAACATGCCCTTTTGCCTTACAGAAGTGTAACAGTTATGCTTACTTCTGAAACATGCTTGGTGGTGGCCCTAAATAGTGACACCATACTAAACATTTTGAATATTTGCAATTACTTTTTATAGTCATAGGGCTCCAAAAGGCACTGCTAGTCTCTTAGTAGGTATTTCAATAAAGCTAAAAGTTGCCTGACTGTTTAAAAATATTAACAAGGCACAAAACATGGCAGAAGTATTGTCCTCAGATATTATTTTTTTCCATATGCTCCTGATTCCAGACATGACAAGTTATTTTTTAAAATTTTTTTATAAAAGATTTTATTTATTTCTTTGACAGAGATCACAAGTAGGCAGGGTCAGGCAGAGTGAGAGGGGGGAAGCAGGCTCCCTGCTGAGCTGAGAGCCCGATGTGGGACTGGATCCAAGGATTCTGGGATCATGACCTGAGCCGAAGGTAGAGGCTTTAACCCACTGAGCCACCCAGGTGCCCCCATGACAAGTTATTTTTTTTTAAAGATTTTATTTATTTATTTGACAGAGAGAGAGATTACAAGTAGGCAGAGAGGCAGGCAAAGAGAGAGAGGAGGTAGCAGGCTCCCCGTTGAGCAGAGAGCCCAATGTGGGGCTCCATCCCTGGACCCTGAGATCATGACCTGAGCTGAAGGCAGCGGCTTAACCCACAAACCACCCAGGCACCCGACAAGTTATTTTTGATAGATATATATAGAATGTATTTTCCAGTTATAAGAAAAATGGTTCTGCTCTTTTTAACCTTTTTTAAAAATTACATAATTTTTGTAAATTTAAATTTTATTTTTTAATGTTTTACCTTTATTTTCTTTTTTTTAAAAAGATTTTATTTATTTATTTGACAGACAGAGATCACAAGTAGGCAGAGAGACAGGCAGAGAGAGAGAGAGAGAGAGAAGCAGGCTTCCTTCGGAGCAGAAAGCCCGATGCAGGGCTCAATTCCAGGACCCTGAGATCATGACCCGAGCCGAAGGCAGCAGCCCAAACCACTGAGCCACCCAGGCACCACAATGTTTTACTTTTCAATATACTACTTAGAATATAAACCCTATTCTATTTTGTAAGAAGGTTACCATTTAAAAATGGTAATTTTCTCATTGTGTCTTCCCCTCTCATTGCTTTATTTTGAATAAAACATTTCACAATAAACATAACTGATGCTTTCCTTTTGATGGTCCCTCTGTTGGGCATATTGTATATGAGCCATGACAATTAGTTTTACAACATTTATTTATGTTTGTTGATATGTTTTCTCATAACTAATTTTCCCTCCCTTATCTAGATTCCCCAGCTTTCAGACAGGTGGACACTTAATAAACCATACCCAAGGGATGTATCAAGTACTTCTTAGACATCTCTCAGATCCTTGAGGTCTCATTTTGCCTAGGGATTTGCAATAGGTTCTGCCAGAGGCACCACTGTGACAACTGATGTCCATGGTCTATCTCCTGCTAAGCTCAAGAGGTCACTGGTTTCCAAGTTTATCTATACAATTAATGCACTCCATCAAGTTCTTTTTTTTTAATATTAACAAACTTATTTTAAGGTTTATATGGAGAGGCAAAGACTCACAATAGTCAACATAGTGTTGAAGGAGAACAAAGCCTGAGGACTGACTTCAAAGTTTACCATAACGATGGGGCGCCTGGTTGGCTCAGTGGGTTAAGCTTCTGCCTTTGGCTTAGGTCATGATCCCAGGGGCCGGGGATCGAGTCCTGTATTGGGCTCTCTGTTCAGCAGCCAGCCTGATTCTCCTCATTTCTCTCTCTGTCTGTCTCTCTGCCTATTTGTGATCTCTCTCTCTGTCAAATAAATAAATAAAATCTTTAAAAAAAGTATACCATAATGATAATTGGAAGCAAGATATTGTAATACCACAGAAAGACTAGATTAAAGGAACAGAATATATATTATCAATTATATTTTATATTTAATATAAAAGCAAAATCAATACAAGAGAGCAAAATACAATCATTTAAACAAATGGTCTGCAGTAATGGTGAAGCTAAATGTAAAAATATAAAATAAAAATAAAATAAATAATAAAATAAAAAAAAATCCAGGCAGATATCATACACTCTTCACAAAAATTAACTCAGATTAAATTATAAACCTAAACATGAAACATGTAGAAGGTAATATCGAAGAAAATTTAAATGACCTTGGTTTTGGAAATAACTTTAGCTACAAAAGCACAAGCACTGAATTTAAAAATGTCTACTCTGTGAAACAATGCCAAGAGAATGAAAAGGCAAAGCACAGACTGTGAGAAAAAATTTGCAAAATACACATCTGGCAAAGGACTGTTAATCAAAAAGACACAAAGACCCCTTAAAACTCAACAATCGTGGAAAAACCTGATTACAAATGAGCCAAAGACCTTAGCAGATACCTCACAAAAGAAAATATTACAGATGGCAAATAAGCATATAAAAAGATGCTTCACGTCATATGTCATCAGGAAAATGCAAATTAAAACAAAAAAGAGACACCAGTACATACCCAGAATCCAGAACACTGACAACAGAACACGAAATGTTGGTGAGGATGTGGAGCAACAGGAATGTTCTTCCATGTCTATTGAGAATAAGGAATGGAAAACAACTTGGCAGTTTCTTACAAAACTAAACATATTCTTGCCAGATGATTCAGCAGTAGCAGTTCTTGGTATTTATCCAAAGAAGATGAAACCTATACCCACAAAGATGTCTATAGTAGTTTTATTCATTACTGACACAAGCTTGGAAGCAACCAAGATATCCTTCCATAGGTGAAAGTTCAAATAAAGTGTAGTACATGCAAACAATGGAATCTTATTTAATGCTAGAGAAATGAATTACCAAGCCATGAAAAGATATGGATATAAATATTTAATAAATATTTGATTTTAGGCTTCTACCAGTCTATCAATAGTAGTAGTATATTTTAACAGTGAATGCCCAGCATTCAAGAATTTACCTAATAAAATATTTGGGGTTCAATATTTTAAATACTTCAACCTCTATGATTATATTCCTAATAATTTTGAATTGGGGTAAATAAAACTTAATTTTTTGTAACTTGTTTCTTATTGCAAAAGAGCCCAATGAAATTTTAGAAAATAAAAATTTACCAAAAAAAAGTTTAGTTTACTACTGCCAAATAATTTAAAACTTTACCTTATATTCAAATACATATATTTTTCTAAATTGATTTATAGGCTACTAAAACCAAAAACTTTTAGTTATACTAGATTTCATATCATGCAATCAATGCCAGAAAGCCATCTGGCGATGACTTGTCTTAAATAGAGTTAAGATGGGTGTTATTACAATGCAAGATGGAAACAAAGATAGTATAACAATTGAGTGTTACATAACTTTTCTGTTTTGAGCAAGTTACTAATCTACAAAAGGCTTTTATCGGTGACACACTTGGGAATTTAACAAAACTTTTAAACTAGCATGTGCGACTCATTCCTGGAAAACAACACAATCAATAACACTTTCTTTAGATGAAATCATGACTATTTCTCCATTTGAATAAAAAAGGGAGCAACCCCAATAAGTTTATTGAACATGAAAAGTTGAAATGCTATAATGCTCCTAAGGAATTAAATGGTCCAGTCATGAATTACCAAAAAAGGATATAAATTACCAAAGTGTTTGTATAATTGCAATGTACAACTGCCCATTATCGTTCCATAGTGTAGGCTTGTACAAGAACTCTATAAAAGAACTCCACTTCTAAACCGTGGAAAATATGTTCCCTTTCCCCCTATATACAACTATTAAGCCATTCATTTAGCTTTTAAAATATCCACTTAATACAGGCTTTTTACTCATTTGCACAAATACCCAGGAAGTGAAGGAGGGTGTTATACAAATATTAAAGGAAAAGATTGCTCTAGGCAGAGCAAGTAAGTATATAGACTTTGTGTGAACAGCTGGTCTGTTACTTTTGAGGAAAAACAAGGAGGCCAATCAGGAGTTCATAGTGGTGGAGAGAGGAAGAACGTATTGATGTATGACCCTCTAGTACATTGAAACGCCTTCAGTTTTCATTTAATATGAAAGGGGAAGATACCAAAAGACTTTCAAAAGCAGAATAAAATCATCTGACTTGATTTTTAGGTTAAGTTGCTGTACCAAAATAAATTTGCAGGGAGAAAGGAGTGCAGTATGTGTGGAAGTGGGGTTATCAATCAAGTCAATAATTCAGGAACATATGATGGTGTTTTTAGCATACTGGGTGGTAATAGAAGTGGTGAGGTATGGTTTTTATTTTGTATCTATTTTGATGGTGAATATTCTGGTGAACAGGATGGGGTATGTGCAGGACAGACAATATCAACATTTATTTTACCTGCACAAACAGAAGGGTGGAGTCTTCATTCCCTGATATGGAGAGAATTCTGAGTTCAAATGTTCTTTCTGATTAAATGGCATAGTGATGATGAGGATTTAGTCAGTCAGTGAAAGAGAGCAGTAAGCATAGTGTTAAGCGGTAAGACATTATAATACATTTGAACATCAAAAAAAGATGTGTTGGATCACCCGTTTATGTGAGTAAATAAATAAATAAAGCTTCCTGGGGTTCTGATAGAGGTAAAGAAGACTACTATATGATCCAAAGGGGCACGTGCACCAAATGTTTATAGAAAGCAATATCCACAATAGCCAAACTATGGAAAGAACCTAGATGCCCATCAACAAATGAATGGTATATATTTCAAATTCAAGTCAGAGACGAAAGAAACATCTGGACTCGGTCCTCAGGTACAGGCAGTATTCTGAACTGAGGCTAGAACCAGAGACCATTCTAATGAAAGGCCTCCACAGGTGGGCTCCGACTCAGTTTCCTGTATGTATATTCATTCATGAAATCGCTCTGCGGGTCAACATGCAGAACAAAACCATTTAATAAAAGTGACAATGAGGAGAGGAAAGGGAGGCCAGAAGGCATGTGAATGTGGAGAGGAAGAGCCAGGGGAGGAGGGGGGAGGGGGGGCGGAAAAACTGAGAATCCCTCCCTGTGCTCCTTGCTGCCAGGGAGGTCTGAGGGACTAGTTTCTACCTGGGATCCCAAGTCCAGTACAAAAGTGGCGGGGCCACAGCTCGGGATGAGGGAAGGGGGTCCTCGGCACACGCGCGTGAAGGGGGCTATTGCGCTCGCTGCGGGGGGCACCTCGCCTGGCTCCATCCCCGGCCCGACCCCGTGGGGACCCGGGTGTGGCGCGTCGTCCGGGGTGGTCCCGCTGCCCCGGTGGTGGCGGGAGGCTGGGTCCCGACACCCCCGCGAGCTCGCGGCCCGCGCTTTCTGCTCCAGGTGAGGGCGCAGCGCGGTGTCACTTTACCTGCTCGCAGAGGGTCGTCCTGAGAAGCCATGGGGCAGGGCGGGGCAGCGGGCCGTGGGAGCGGGACAGTGCGGCCTCAGGAGCTGGGCTGGAGCGCGGGAGTGCGGGTGTCCTGCAGTGCGGACTGGGCTGCAGCAGAGCACAGCGGAGCTGCGCGCCCCTCCTCCGCCAGCTCCTCCACCTCCTCTCAGACTCTCCGCTGCGTCCTCCGCGAGCTCACTCCCGGATTCTGCAATTAGCAAAGCCCCTTCTCCGGACCGCCCACGCCCTCGCCCACCTCCCCCTCCGTCCTGAGGCGCGGGCCCGGGGCACGGGCACCGGGAAAGCCCGGGGGGCTTGCGAGGGTGGCCAGCGCCAGCGCTGAGCGGCCTCCTAGCCTGGCTCCCCGAGCGGGTGTCCACCTGCTGCCTGGCTGCAAAAAGATCATCAGCCCTAAACCCCGGCTGCACTCTCGGGTCACTTCGCTGGCTTCCTGATTGTGCCCAAAGCTGGGAACCAGCTTCCCCAGCACAGGCCTGGGCTGAGATGCTTGCCCGCGATCTGTTTAAGCAGTCTCCTCCTCTCCAGGCAGGGTCCGCCATTGCATGATGGCACCCACGAATCACTTAGACCTGGATGTTTTGGTTTTTTGTTTCTTTTTTGGTTATTGGTTATTCCATGACCTCCATGGTAGGTGATCCACAAAGGGAGTGAAAAGAGGACGCCTGATGCATACGCATATGGCCATTCTAGAAAAAGAGCTTGGGGTTCTCTGGGAAGCGCGGCATTGGTCCTTGCACTATGGTTTTGCTGCATCAAATAGTTCCTTCTTCTTCAAATATAAATATATAAATATATTGATCAAGTCACTCGCATGTCTTAGGAGAATGTCATACCTTTAGTAGCAAACTTGAAATCTTGGACATTGGTTTTGATTTTTGTTTTGGTTTGATTTGGTTCGGTTTTTGTAATTTTAAAAATCCCTCCAGCCCTTGGCTGTGTCTGACCTGAGTGCTTTCTGCTGTTTCTGCAACAAAACTGTCAGGGCAGCGAAAACTCTCATTGTTCACAGTGGCGCCCCCTTCTGAACACTTTGTTAATAAAAAGCTTTTTTTTTTTTTTTTTTTTGGCTATTGTAAATATGAAACAACAATGAGGTATTTCAAAGAGGTGAACCACAGATCAATTTCTCTAAGGGTCGGGTGAGGGTTACTCAAAAAGGAACTTGACAAGGCTTTTAAAGATACCGACAATCATTATAACATAACGTGACTGACTGTTACCGTGCTCTTAACCTGGCAAACACTTGTTGGCTTCCAAGAAAGACGAACATAGTTGAGATGGTTCTAGCGGCCTTCTAGCACAGGGTCTCATGAGGCAGGGATTCTAGCCCCTGGCTGTGCAAGGCATGAGGCCTGTTAGTGATCCTATTTTTTCTTCTGCAGAATGGGTCTTTCTGCATTCCAGGTCCTTTCTACCCCAATAAATAATGCGGCGATTCTCTCAGTGAGTTGTACTTTTGGTTTAAACAGCCAACTGTCTCTTAAAAAGGACTTTTGTTTAAAGTCCTTTAAAAAAAAAGTCCTTTCAAAAAAAATTCTTTTTTTAATTTTTATTTTTTAATCCCATATGTTTACTCTGATCCTGGAACTTTGTCATTTTGACCTTCTCTGCTGATTAAAATATTCTTCATCATCAGCACCTACTGCTCTCCTCTCCTGGTGGTCTCTCCGGAAGGGGTCTTCTCTAGCTCTTCTAGCAGAGGATGGGCACTTCCCCTCTACCCCTGTGTCCAGACCAACCTTACCTATCCTGCAGGGTCAGGTCGGCCTGGCCTTTTATCTGTTGTTCTCTTCTGAGTGGTTAGTTTTTCATAGATACCGTGCTTTGCTTTTGTCAGGATTTACCCTGGACTATCAAAACCCTTATCTTGTGCCAGTGAATCCTAAGAAACAGACCTGATGAGAGAACCAGGAACTCGAACGGATCATATTTATCCTGAATGTTCCGTCCAAAATGAAGAATACATTTCTGAGGAGCCTCAAGATGTCTTAGAAGGGAAGTTTCACCAACTCTGTCACGTAGGGGCATCCATTCTGATTCTGTGTCAATGTTCCTATTTTCCCAGCTAGTAATTCTCTTCCTCAGAAAGCCCACTCTCAACCGTTTCCTCTCTCAAAGGCAGTTGCTCTTCGAGTCTGCACATGGCACTTGGGGCCTGCTTGTCGTTGGCTACTGCCCTCTGTATTTTGGGTCTAACAGCTTCGGGGCATCAAGATGAAATCGTCTCTTGTTCTAAGACTTAATATAGCTTGGGGCACATGGTAAGCAATAATCACTTTTTTAGTTGATCCAAGTGTTCGACCTTTCTTAATTATTCGATTACCACAGTTTACTTGTTCTAAGATTTGTCCTCCCCCCCCCCCATTCTAATAACTCTTGCACTTGATGACATATCCTAGTTTAACTGACAGCATTTCTCTTTCTTAGTCGAACATAAACTATAGTGCATCTTACCCTTGATGAAAGCTAGGTTGCAATTAAATACTCTATGATGGTGACGATTCTGATATTTGAAATTTTCCGGTAGCTCCCTGTGCCCCCACAGTGTAGTACCTCACCTTCTCGGCATAGTATACAAACCAGCTCAACCCCAGTGTTAACCCCGGGGCTCAGCCTCCATCCCCAGGTGATGCTGCCAGATCAGCTGCCCGTTGTCCTGAACTTGCTGTAGATTCCCGAATGCACTGTGCTGCCTCCTGGCACTTTGAAAGTGACACACTCATCCCCATTCTTCGCTTTGCCCTTGTCTATCACCTCCCCTCAAAATCTGTTCCTAAGTGCCTTTTCCCAGCTCCAACCTACCCTTGGCAGTCTTTTATCTCCCTGTGGTAAAACCTGTCACACTGCACCATGGACATGCCCGTTGTCCCCCTGAGAAGAAAAAAGGGACAGTGAGGGCCCCCCAGCATTTGCAGCTCTAGTGCAGAGCCCCATGCCTGGCTTGCAGGAAATGCCAGATCATGAAGACAAACGGAGATCATCCTCTGGCTAAAACCAGCTCTTCTTTGCCTACCGCAGGATCTGGATCAATACAGAGCAGCCCGTTATTATTGCTGTTTTTCTAGGGATTTTTTACCCATATATTTCCCAGGTCTTGACTCTTTTTGTAGCACTTTAATTCAGGCTTCAACCACTTCCTAGTCAGATCAGGTGAAATCATTTTCCTTCCCATAGCCTCGGTGTATTTCACACCTAGTAAATCTTTTTTGAAAGAGCTTATTTACCCATTTGACAGATCAAAAGTAGGTAGAGAGGCAGGCAGAGAGAGGGGTGGGGGAGCAGGCTCCCCGCTGAGCAGAGAGCCCGATGTGGGGCTCCATCCCAGGACCCTGAAATCATGACCTGAGCCGAAGGCAGAGGCCTAAACCACTGAGCCACCCAGGAGCCCCCATATCTCGTAATTTTTAATCAACGTGCAAAAAGTATTGTACATATTGATCAAGTTCAAACAAATTCTGTGAAACCGTAGATGGACTTAAAGATACTATTATGTATCAAATATTGTAAAAATTAAGCAAGGAAATAGCAAACATAAAATAACCAAAGCATACAAACTTGGGTAGATACAATAGGTGTGATCATGTTCTACTTCATAAAGAGATGAGTTAATAGATAAATAGAATAACTAGACTTTTTAGACGTTAATAAAACTTTGCCTGTTATTTCTTAGCTATATAAAATATATGGTTTTCTAACAAAAACGCTTATCTTAAAAATATTTAAAAATAAATTTCAGGCTACTCATAAGGTTCTATTTACTTTTCCACTGAAGGAAAAGCTGGTTGTTGTAGTTGTTTGTTTGTTTTTGTCTCCTCCTAGTTTTTATTATTATAATGTGGAATGAGGAATGTTAAATTGAAAAGTGAATTATTTTATAGACAAAATTCATTACTTGATTCACTTCCTGGTACAGCAGATGGAACTCCTGAAAACATGCCCTTTTGCCTTACAGAAGTGTAACAGTTATGCTTACTTCTGAAACATGCTTGGTGGTGGCCCTAAATAGTGACACCATACTAAACATTTTGAATATTTGCAATTACTTTTTATAGTCATAGGGCTCCAAAAGGCACTGCTAGTCTCTTAGTAGGTATTTCAATAAAGCTAAAAGTTGCCTGACTGTTTAAAAATATTAACAAGGCACAAAACATGGCAGAAGTATTGTCCTCAGATATTATTTTTTTCCATATGCTCCTGATTCCAGACATGACAAGTTATTTTTTTAAATTTTTTTATAAAAGATTTTATTTATTTCTTTGACAGAGATCACAAGTAGGCAGGGTCAGGCAGAGTGAGAGGGGGGAAGCAGGCTCCCTGCTGAGCTGAGAGCCCGATGTGGGACTGGATCCAAGGATTCTGGGATCATGACCTGAGCCGAAGGTAGAGGCTTTAACCCACTGAGCCACCCAGGTGCCCCCATGACAAGTTATTTTTTTTTAAAGATTTTATTTATTTATTTGACAGAGAGAGAGATTACAAGTAGGCAGAGAGGCAGGCAAAGAGAGAGAGGAGGTAGCAGGCTCCCCGTTGAGCAGAGAGCCCAATGTGGGGCTCCATCCCTGGACCCTGAGATCATGACCTGAGCTGAAGGCAGCGGCTTAACCCACAAACCACCCAGGCACCCGACAAGTTATTTTTGATAGATATATATAGAATGTATTTTCCAGTTACAAGAAAAATGGTTCTGCTCTTTTTAACCTTTTTTAAAAATTACATAATTTTTGTAAATTTAAATTTTATTTTTTAATATTTTACCTTTATTTTCTTTTTTTTAAAAAGATTTTATTTATTTATTTGACAGACAGAGATCACAAGTAGGCAGAGAGACAGGCAGAGAGAGAGAGAGAGAGAGAAGCAGGCTTCCTGCGGAGCAGAGAGCCCGATGCAGGGCTCAATTCCAGGACCCTGAGATCATGACCCGAGCCGAAGGCAGCAGCCCAAACCACTGAGCCACCCAGGCACCACAATGTTTTACTTTTCAATATACTACTTAGAATATAAACCCTATTCTATTTTGTAAGAAGGTTACCATTTAAAAAATGGTAATTTTCTCATTGTGTCTTCCCCTCTCATTGCTTTATTTTGAATAAAACATTTCACAATAAACATAACTGATGCTTTCCTTTTGATGGTCCCTCTGTTGGGCATATTGTATATGAGCCATGACAATTAGTTTTACAACATTTATTTATGTTTGTTGATATGTTTTATCATAACTAATTTTCCCTCCCTTATCTAGATTCCCCAGCTTTCAGACAGGTGGACACTTAATAAACCATACCCAAGGGATGTATCAAGTACTTCTTAGACATCTCTCAGATCCTTGAGGTCTCATTTTGCCTAGGGATTTGCAATAGGTTCTGCCAGAGGCACCACTGTGACAACTGATGTCCATGGTCTATCTCCTGCTAAGCTCAAGAGGTCACTGGTTTCCAAGTTTATCTATACAATTAATGCACTCCATCAAGTTCTTTTTTTTTTTAATATTAACAAACTTATTTTAAAGTTTATATGGAGAGGCAAAGACTCACAATAGTCAACATAGTGTTGAAGGAGAACAAAGCCTGAGGACTGACTTCAAAGTTTACCATAACGATGGGGCGCCTGGTTGGCTCAGTGGGTTAAGCTTCTGCCTTTGGCTCAGGTCATGATCCCAGGGGCCGGGGATCGAGTCCTGTATTGGGCTCTCTGTTCAGCAGCCAGCCTGCTTCTCCTCATTTCTCTCTCTGTCTGTCTCTCTGCCTATTTGTGATCTCTCTCTCTGTCAAATAAATAAATAAAATCTTTAAAAAAAGTATACCATAATGATAATTGGAAGCAAGATATTGTAATACCACAGAAAGACTAGATTAAAGGAACAGAATATATATTATCAATTATATTTTATATTTAATATAAAAGCAAAATCAATACAAGAGAGCAAAATACAATCATTTAAACAAATGGTCTGCAGTAATGGTGAAGCTAAATGTAAAAATATAAAATAAAAATAAAATAAATAATAAAATAAAAAAAAATCCAGGCAGATATCATACACTCTTCACAAAAATTAACTCAGATTAAATTATAAACCTAAACATGAAACATGTAGAAGGTAATATAGAAGAAAATTTAAATGACCTTGGTTTTGGAAATAACTTTAGCTACAAAAGCACAAGCACTGAATTTAAAAATGTCTACTCTGTGAAACAATGCCAAGAGAATGAAAAGGCAAAGCACAGACTGTGAGAAAAAATTTGCAAAATACACATCTGGCAAAGGACTGTTAATCAAAAAGACACAAAGACCCCTTAAAACTCAACAATCGTGGAAAAACCTGATTACAAATGAGCCAAAGACCTTAGCAGATACCTCACAAAAGAAAATATTACAGATGGCAAATAAGCATATAAAAAGATGCTTCACGTCATATGTCATCAGGAAAATGCAAATTAAAACAAAAAAGAGACACCAGTACATACCCAGAATCCAGAACACTGACAACAGAACACGAAATGTTGGTGAGGATGTGGAGCAACAGGAATGTTCTTCCATGTCTATTGAGAATAAGGAATGGAAAACAACTTGGCAGTTTCTTACAAAACTAAACATATTCTTGCCAGATGATTCAGCAGTAGCAGTTCTTGGTAATTATCCAAAGAAGATGAAACCTATACCCACAAAGATGTCTATAGTAGTTTTATTCATTACTGACACAAGCTTGGAAGCAACCAAGATATCCTTCCATAGGTGAAAGTTCAAATAAAGTGTAGTACATGCAAACAATGGAATCTTATTTAATGCTAGAGAAATGAATTACCAAGCCATGAAAAGATATGGATATAAATATTTAATAAATATTTGATTTTAGGCTTCTACCAGTCTATCAATAGTAGTAGTATATTTTAACAGTGAATGCCCAGCATTCAAGAATTTACCTAATAAAATATTTGGGGTTCAATATTTTAAATACTTCAACCTCTATGATTATATTCCTAATAATTTTGAATTGGGGTAAATAAACCTTAATTTTTTGTAACTTGTTTCTTATTGCAAAAGAGCCCAATGAAATTTTAGAAAATAAAAATTTACCAAAAAAAAGTTTAGTTTACTACTGCCAAATAATTTAAAACTTTACCTTATATTCAAATACATATATTTTTCTAAATTGATTTATAGGCTACTAAAACCAAAAACTTTTAGTTATACTAGATTTCATATCATGCAATCAATGCCAGAAAGCCATCTGGCGATGACTTGTCTTAAATAGAGTTAAGATGGGTGTTATTACAATGCAAGATGGAAACAAAGATAGTATAACAATTGAGTGTTACATAACTTTTCTGTTTTGAGCAAGTTACTAATCTACAAAAGGCTTTTATCGGTGACACACTTGGGAATTTAACAAAACTTTTAAACTAGCATGTGCGACTCATTCCTGGAAAACAACACAATCAATAACACTTTCTTTAGATGAAATCATGACTATTTCTCCATTTGAATAAAAAAGGGAGCAACCCCAATAAGTTTATTGAACATGAAAAGTTGAAATGCTATAATGCTCCTAAGGAATTAAATGGTCCAGTCATGAATTACCAAAAAAGGATATAAATTACCAAAGTGTTTGTATAATTGCAATGTACAACTGCCCATTATCGTTCCATAGTGTAGGCTTGTACAAGAACTCTATAAAAGAACTCCACTTCTAAACCGTGGAAAATATGTTCCCTTTCCCCCTATATACAACTATTAAGCCATTCATTTAGCTTTTAAAATATCCACTTAATACAGGCTTTTTACTCATTTGCACAAATACCCAGGAAGTGAAGGAGGGTGTTATACAAATATTAAAGGAAAAGATTGCTCTAGGCAGAGCAAGTAAGTATATAGACTTTGTGTGAACAGCTGGTCTGTTACTTTTGAGGAAAAACAAGGAGGCCAATCAGGAGTTCATAGTGGTGGAGAGAGGAAGAACGTATTGATGTATGACCCTCTAGTACATTGAAACGCCTTCAGTTTTCATTTAATATGAAAGGGGAAGATACCAAAAGACTTTCAAAAGCAGAATAAAATCATCTGACTTGATTTTTAGGTTAAGTTGCTGTACCAAAATAAATTTGCAGGGAGAAAGGAGTGCAGTATGTGTGGAAGTGGGGTTATCAATCAAGTCAATAATTCAGGAACATATGATGGTGTTTTTAGCATACTGGGTGGTAATAGAAGTGGTGAGGTATGGTTTTTATTTTGTATCTATTTTGATGGTGAATATTCTGGTGAACAGGATGGGGTATGTGCAGGACAGACAATATCAACATTTATTTTACCTGCACAAACAGAAGGGTGGAGTCTTCATTCCCTGATATGGAGAGAATTCTGAGTTCAAATGTTCTTTCTGATTAAATGGCATAGTGATGATGAGGATTTAGTCAGTCAGTGAAAGAGAGCAGTAAGCATAGTGTTAAGCGGTAAGACATTATAATACATTTGAACATCAAAAAAAGATGTGTTGGATCACCCGTTTATGTGAGTAAATAAATAAATAAAGCTTCCTGGGGTTCTGATAGAGGTAAAGAAGACTACTATATGATCCAAAGGGGCACGTGCACCAAATGTTTATAGAAAGCAATATCCACAATAGCCAAACTATGGAAAGAACCTAGATGCCCATCAACAAATGAATGGTATATATTTCAAATTCAAGTCAGAGACGAAAGAAACATCTGGACTCGGTCCTCAGGTACAGGCAGTATTCTGAACTGAGGCTAGAACCAGAGACCATTCTAATGAAAGGCCTCCACAGGTGGGCTCCGACTCAGTTTCCTGTATGTATATTCATTCATGAAATCGCTCTGCGGGTCAACATGCAGAACAAAACCATTTAATAAAAGTGACAATGAGGAGAGGAAAGGGAGGCCAGAAGGCATGTGAATGTGGAGAGGAAGAGCCAGGGGAGGAGGGGGGAGGGGGGGCGGAAAAACTGAGAATCCCTCCCTGTGCTCCTTGCTGCCAGGGAGGTCTGAGGGACTAGTTTCTACCTGGGATCCCAAGTCCAGTACAAAAGTGGCGGGGCCACAGCTCGGGATGAGGGAAGGGGGTCCTCGGCACACGCGCGTGAAGGGGGCTATTGCGCTCGCTGCGGGGGGCACCTCGCCTGGCTCCATCCCCGGCCCGACCCCGTGGGGACCCGGGTGTGGCGCGTCGTCCGGGGTGGTCCCGCTGCCCCGGTGGTGGCGGGAGGCTGGGTCCCGACACCCCCGCGAGCTCGCGGCCCGCGCTTTCTGCTCCAGGTGAGGGCGCAGCGCGGTGTCACTTTACCTGCTCGCAGAGGGTCGTCCTGAGAAGCCATGGGGCAGGGCGGGGCAGCGGGCCGTGGGAGCGGGACAGTGCGGCCTCAGGAGCTGGGCTGGAGCGCGGGAGTGCGGGTGTCCTGCAGTGCGGACTGGGCTGCAGCAGAGCACAGCGGAGCTGCGCGCCCCTCCTCCGCCAGCTCCTCCACCTCCTCTCAGACTCTCCGCTGCGTCCTCCGCGAGCTCACTCCCGGATTCTGCAATTAGCAAAGCCCCTTCTCCGGACCGCCCACGCCCTCGCCCACCTCCCCCTCCGTCCTGAGGCGCGGGCCCGGGGCACGGGCACCGGGAAAGCCCGGGGGGCTTGCGAGGGTGGCCAGCGCCAGCGCTGAGCGGCCTCCTAGCCTGGCTCCCCGAGCGGGTGTCCACCTGCTGCCTGGCTGCAAAAAGATCATCAGCCCTAAACCCCGGCTGCACTCTCGGGTCACTTCGCTGGCTTCCTGATTGTGCCCAAAGCTGGGAACCAGCTTCCCCAGCACAGGCCTGGGCTGAGATGCTTGCCCGCGATCTGTTTAAGCAGTCTCCTCCTCTCCAGGCAGGGTCCGCCATTGCATGATGGCACCCACGAATCACTTAGACCTGGATGTTTTGGTTTTTTGTTTCTTTTTTGGTTATTGGTTATTCCATGACCTCCATGGTAGGTGATCCACAAAGGGAGTGAAAAGAGGACGCCTGATGCATACGCATATGGCCATTCTAGAAAAAGAGCTTGGGGTTCTCTGGGAAGCGCGGCATTGGTCCTTGCACTATGGTTTTGCTGCATCAAATAGTTCCTTCTTCTTCAAATATAAATATATAAATATATTGATCAAGTCACTCGCATGTCTTAGGAGAATGTCATACCTTTAGTAGCAAACTTGAAATCTTGGACATTGGTTTTGATTTTTGTTTTGGTTTGATTTGGTTCGGTTTTTGTAATTTTAAAAATCCCTCCAGCCCTTGGCTGTGTCTGACCTGAGTGCTTTCTGCTGTTTCTGCAACAAAACTGTCAGGGCAGCGAAAACTCTCATTGTTCACAGTGGCGCCCCCTTCTGAACACTTTGTTAATAAAAAGCTTTTTTTTTTTTTTTTTTTTGGCTATTGTAAATATGAAACAACAATGAGGTATTTCAAAGAGGTGAACCACAGATCAATTTCTCTAAGGGTGGGGTGAGGGTTACTCAAAAAGGAACTTGACAAGGCTTTTAAAGATACCGACAATCATTATAACATAACGTGACTGACTGTTACCGTGCTCTTAACCTGGCAAACACTTGTTGGCTTCCAAGAAAGACGAACATAGTTGAGATGGTTCTAGCGGCCTTCTAGCACAGGGTCTCATGAGGCAGGGATTCTAGCCCCTGGCTGTGCAAGGCATGAGGCCTGTTAGTGATCCTATTTTTTCTTCTGCAGAATGGGTCTTTCTGCATTCCAGGTCCTTTCTACCCCAATAAATAATGCGGCGATTCTCTCAGTGAGTTGTACTTTTGGTTTAAACAGCCAACTGTCTCTTAAAAAGGACTTTTGTTTAAAGTCCTTTAAAAAAAAAGTCCTTTCAAAAAAAATTCTTTTTTTAATTTTTATTTTTTAATCCCATATGTTTACTCTGATCCTGGAACTTTGTCATTTTGACCTTCTCTGCTGATTAAAATATTCTTCATCATCAGCACCTACTGCTCTCCTCTCCTGGTGGTCTCTCCGGAAGGGGTCTTCTCTAGCTCTTCTAGCAGAGGATGGGCACTTCCCCTCTACCCCTGTGTCCAGACCAACCTTACCTATCCTGCAGGGTCAGGTCGGCCTGGCCTTTTATCTGTTGTTCTCTTCTGAGTGGTTAGTTTTTCATAGATACCGTGCTTTGCTTTTGTCAGGATTTACCCTGGACTATCAAAACCCTTATCTTGTGCCAGTGAATCCTAAGAAACAGACCTGATGAGAGAACCAGGAACTCGAACAGATCATATTTATCCTGAATGTTCCGTCCAAAATGAAGAATACATTTCTGAGGAAGTTTCACAAACTCTGTCACGTAGGGGCATCCATTCTGATTCTGTGTCAATGTTCCTACTTTCCCAGCTAGTAATTCTCTTCCTCAGAAAGCCCACTCTCAACCGTTTCCTCTCTCAAAGGCAGTTGCTCTTCGAGTCTGCACATGGCACTTGGGGCCTGCTTGTCGTTGGCTACTGCCCTCTGTACCTTGGGTCTAACAGCTTCGGGGCATCAAGATGAAATCGTCTCTTGTTCTAAGACTTAATATAGTTTGGGGCACATGGTAAGCAATAATAACTTTTTTAGTTGATCCAAGTGTTCGACCTTTCTTAATTATTCTAGTACCACAGTTTACTTGTTCTAAGATTTGTCCTCCCCCCCCCATTCTAATAACTCTTGCACTTGATGACATATCCTAGTTTAACTGACAGCATTTCTCTTTCTTAGTCGAACATAAACTATAGTGCATCTTACCCTTGATGAAAGCTAGGTTGCAATTAAATACTCTATGATGGTGACGATTCTGATATTTGAAATTTTCCGGTAGCTCCCTGTGCCCCCACAGTGTAGTACCTCACCTTCTCGGCATAGTATACAAACCAGCTCACCCCCAGTGTTAACCCCGGGGCTCAGCCTCCATCCCCAGGTGATGCTGCCAGATCAGCTGCCCGTTGTCCTGAACTTGCTGTAGATTCCCGAATGCACTGTGCTGCCTCCTGGCACTTTGAAAGTGACACACTCATCCCCATTCTTCGCTTTGCCCTTGTCTATCACCTCCCCTCAAAATCTGTTCCTAAGTGCCTTTTCCCAGCTCCAACCTACCCTTGGCAGTCTTTTATCTCCCTGTGGTAAAACCTGTCACACTGCACCATGGACATGCCCGTTGTCCCCCTGAGAAGAAAAAAGGGACAGTGAGGGCCCCCCAGCATTTGCAGCTCTAGTGCAGAGCCCCATGCCTGGCTTGCAGGAAATGCCAGATCATGAAGACAAACGGAGATCATCCTCTGGCTAAAACCAGCTCTTCTTTGCCTACCGCAGGATCTGGATCAATACAGAGCAGCCCGTTATTATTGCTGTTTTTCTAGGGATTTTTTACCCATATATTTCCCAGGTCTTGACTCTTTTTGTAGCACTTTAATTCAGGCTTCAACCACTTCCTAGTCAGATCAGGTGAAATCATTTTCCTTCCCATAGCCTCGGTGTATTTCACACCTAGTAAATCTTTTTTGAAAGAGCTTATTTACCCATTTGACAGATCAAAAGTAGGTAGAGAGGCAGGCAGAGAGAGGGGTGGGGGAGCAGGCTCCCCGCTGAGCAGAGAGCCCGATGTGGGGCTCCATCCCAGGACCCTGAAATCATGACCTGAGCCGAAGGCAGAGGCCTAAACCACTGAGCCACCCAGGAGCCCCCATATCTCGTAATTTTTAATCAACGTGCAAAAAGTATTGTACATATTGATCAAGTTCAAACAAATTCTGTGAAACCGTAGATGGACTTAAAGATACTATTATGTATCAAATATTGTAAAAATTAAGCAAGGAAATAGCACACATAAAATAACCAAAGCATACAAACTTGGGTAGATACAATAGGTGTGATCATGTTCTACTTCATAAAGAGATGAGTTAATAGATAAATAGAAGTAACTAGACTTTTTAGACGTTAATAAAACTTTGCCTGTTATTTCTTAGCTATATAAAATATATGGTTTTCTAACAAAAACGCTTATCTTAAAAATATTTAAAAATAAATTTCAGGCTACTCATAAGGTTCTATTTACTTTTCCACTGAAGGAAAAGCTGGTTGTTGTAGTTGTAGTTGTTTGTTTGTTTTAGTCTCCTCCTAGTTTTTATTATTATAATGTGGAATGAGGAATGTTAAATTGAAAAGTGAATTATTTTATAGACAAAATTCATTACTTGATTCACTTCCTGGTACAGCAGATGGAACTCCTGAAAACATGCCCTTTTGCCTTACAGAAGTGTAACAGTTATGCTTACTTCTGAAACATGCTTGGTGGTGGCCCTAAATAGTGACACCATACTAAACATTTTGAATATTTGCAATTACTTTTTATAGTCATAGGGCTCCAAAAGGCACTGCTAGTCTCTTAGTAGGTATTTCAATAAAGCTAAAAGTTGCCTGACTGTTTAAAAATATTAACAAGGCACAAAACATGGCAGAAGTATTGTCCTCAGATATTATTTTTTTCCATATGCTCCTGATTCCAGACATGACAAGTTATTTTTTTAAATTTTTTTATAAAAGATTTTATTTATTTCTTTGACAGAGATCACAAGTAGGCAGGGTCAGGCAGAGTGAGAGGGGGGAAGCAGGCTCCCTGCTGAGCTGAGAGCCCGATGTGGGACTGGATCCAAGGATTCTGGGATCATGACCTGAGCCGAAGGTAGAGGCTTTAACCCACTGAGCCACCCAGGTGCCCCCATGACAAGTTATTTTTTTTTAAAGATTTTATTTATTTATTTGACAGAGAGAGGGAGATTACAAGTAGGCAGAGAGGCAGGCAAAGAGAGAGAGGAGGTAGCAGGCTCCCCGTTGAGCAGAGAGCCCAATGTGGGGCTCCATCCCTCGACCCTGAGATCATGACCTGAGCTGAAGGCAGCGGCTTGACCCACAAACCACCCAGGCACCCGACAAGTTATTTTTGATAGATATATATGGAATGTATTTTCCAGTGACAAGAAATATGGTTCTGCTCTTTTTAACCTTTTTTAAAAATTACATAATTTTTTTAAATTTAAATTTTATTTTTTAATGTTTTACCTTTCTTTTCTTTTTTTTAAAAAGATTTTATTTATTTATTTGACAGACAGAGATCACAAGTAGGCAGAGAGACAGGCAGAGAGAGAGAGAGAGAGAGAAGCAGGCTTCCTGCGGAGCAGAGAGCCCGATGCAGGGCTCAATTCCAGGACCCTGAGATCATGACCCGAGCCGAAGGCAGCAGCCCAAACCACTGAGCCACCCAGGCACCCCAATGTTTTACTTTTCAATATACTACTTAGAATATAAACCCTATTCTATTTTGCAAGAATGTTACCATTTAAAAAATGGTAATTTTCTCATTGTGTCTTCCCCTCTCATTGCTTTATTTTGAATAAAACATTTCACAATAAACATAACTGATGCTTTCCTTTTGATGGTCCCTCTGTTGGGCATATTGTATATGAGCCATGACAATTAGTTTTACAACATTTATTCATGTTTGTTGATATGTTTTATCATAACTAATTTTCCCTCCCTTATCTAGATTCCCCAGCTTTCAGACAGGTGGACACTTAATAAACCATACCCAAGGGATGTATCAAGTACTTCTTAGACATCTCTCAGATCCTTGAGGTCTCATTTTGCCTAGGGATTTGCAATAGGTTCTGCCAGAGGCACCACTGTGACAACTGATGTCCATGGTCTATCTCCTGCTAAGCTCAAGAGGTCACTGGTTTCCAAGTTTATCTATACAATTAATGCACTCCATCAAGTTCTTTTTTTTTTTAATATTAACAAACTTATTTTAAAGTTTATATGGAGAGGCAAAGACTCACAATAGTCAACATAGTGTTGAAGGAGAACAAAGCCTGAGGACTGACTTCAAAGTTTACCATAACCATGGGGCGCCTGGTTGGTTGGCTCAGTGGGTTAAGCTTCTGCCTTTGGCTCAGGTCATGATCCCAGGGGCCTGGGGTCGAGTCCCGTATTGGGCTCTCTGCTCAGCAGGGAGCCTGCTTCTCCTCATTTCTCTCTCTGTCTGTCTCTCTGCCTATTTGTGATCTCTCTCTCTGTCAAATAAATAAATAAACCTTTAAAAAAAGTATACCATAACGTTAATTGGAAGCAAGATATTGTAATACCACAGAAAGACTAGATTAAAGGAACAGAATATATATTATCAATTATATTTTATATTTAATATAAAAGCAAAAGCAATACAAGAGAGCAAAATACAATCTTTCAAACAAATGGTTCTGGAGTAATGGTGAAGCTAAATGTAAAAATATAAAATAAAAATAAAATAAATAATAAAATAAAATAAATCCAGGCAGATATCATACACTCTTCACAAAAATTAACTCAGATCAAATTATAAACCTAAACATGAAACATGTAGAAGGTAATATAGAAGAAAATTTAAATGACCTTGGTTTTGGAAATAACTTTAGCTACAAAAGAACAAGCACTGAATTTAAAAATGTCTACTCTGTGAAACAATGCCAAGAGAATGAAAAGGCAAAGCACAGACTGTGAGAAAAAATTTGCAAAATACACATCTGGCAAAGGACTGTTAATCAAAAAGACACAAAGACCCCTTAAAACTCAACAATCGTGGAAAAACCTGATTAAAAATGAGCCAAAGACCTTAGCAGATACCTCACCAAAGAAAATATTACAGATGGCAAATAAGCATATAAAAAGATGCTTCACATCCTATGTCATCAGGAAAATGCAAATTAAAACAAAAAAGAGACACCAGTACATACCCAGAATCCAGAACACTGACAACAGAACACGAAATGTTGGTGAGGATGTGGAGCAACAGGAATGTTCTTCCATGTCTATTGAGAATAAGGAATGGAAAACAACTTGGCAGTTTCTTACAAAACTAAACATATTCTTGCCAGATGATTCAGCAGTAGCAGTTCTTGGTATTTATCCAAAGAAGATGAAACCTATACCCACAAAGATGTCTATAGTAGTTTTATTCATTACTGACACAAGCTTGGAAGCAACCAAGATATCCTTCCATAGGTGAAAGTTCAAATAAAGTGTAGTACATGCAAACAATGGAATCTTATTTAATGCTAGAGAAATGAATTACCAAGCCATGAAAAGATATGGATATAAATATTTAATAAATATTTGATTTTAGGCTTCTACCAGTCTATCAATAGTAGTAGTATATTTTAACAGTGAATGCTCAGCATTCAAGAATTTACCTAATAAAATATTTGGGGTTCCATATTTTAAATACTTCAACCTCTATGATTATATTCCTAATAATTTTGAATTGGGGTAAATAAACCTTAATTTTTTGTAACTTGTTTCTTATTGCAAAAGAGCCCAATGAAATTTTAGAAAATAAAAATTTACCAAAAAAAAGTTTAGTTTACTACTGCCAAATAATTTAAAACTTTACCTTATATTCAAATACATATATTTTTCTAAATTGATTTATAGGCTACTAAAACCAAAAACTTTTAGTTATACTAGATTTCATATCATGCAATCAATGCCAGAAAGCCATCTGGCGATGACTTGTCTTAAATAGAGTTAAGATGGGTGTTATTACAATGCAAGATGGAAACAAAGATAGTATAACAATTGAGTGTTACATAACTTTTCTGTTTTGAGCAAGTTACTAATCTACAAAAGGCTTTTATCGGTGACACACTTGGGAATTTAACAAAACTTTTAAACTAGCATGTGCGACTCATTCCTGGAAAACAACACAATCAATAACACTTTCTTTAGATGAAATCATGACTATTTCTCCATTTGAATAAAAAAGGGAGCAACCCCAATAAGTTTATTGAACATGAAAAGTTGAAATGCTATAATGCTCCTAAGGAATTAAATGGTCCAGTCATGAATTACCAAAAAAGGATATAAATTACCAAAGTGTTTGTATAATTGCAATGTACAACTGCCCATTATCGTTCCATAGTGTACGCTTGTACAAGAACTCTATAAAAGAACTCCACTTCTAAACCGTGGAAAATATGTTCCCTTTCCCCCTATATACAACTATTAAGCCATTCATTTAGCTTTTAAAATATCCACTTAATACAGGCTTTTTACTCATTTGCACAAATACCCAGGAAGTGAAGGAGGGTGTTATACAAATATTAAAGGAAAAGATTGCTCTAGGCAGAGCAAGTAAGTATATAGACTTTGTGTGAACAGCTGGTCTGTTACTTTTGAGGAAAAACAAGGAGGCCAATCAGGAGTTCATAGTGGTGGAGAGAGGAAGAACGTATTGATGTAGGACCCTCTAGTACATTGAAACGCCTTCAGTTTTTATTTAATATGAAAGGGGAAGATACCAAAAGACTTTCAAAAGCAGAATAAAATCATCTGACTTGATTTTTAGGTTAAGTTGCTGTACCAAAATAAATTTGCAGGGAGAAAGGAGTGCAGTATGTGTGGAAGTGGGGTTATCAATCAAGTCAATAATTCAGGAACATATGATGGTGTTTTTAGCATACTGGGTGGTAATAGAAGTGGTGAGGTATGGTTTTTATTTTGTATCTATTTTGATGGTGAATATTCTGGTGAACAGGATGGGGTATGTGCAGGACAGACAATATCAACATTTATTTTACCTGCACAAACAGAAGGGTGGAGTCTTCATTCCCTGATATGGAGAGAATTCTGAGTTCAAATGTTCTTTCTGATTAAATGGCATAGTGATGATGAGGATTTAGTCAGTCAGTGAAAGAGAGCAGTAAGCATAGTGTTAAGCGGTAAGACATTATAATACATTTGAACATCAAAAAAAGATGTGTTGCATCACCCGTTTATGTGAGTAAATAAATAAATAAAGCTTCCTGGGGTTCTGATAGAGGTAAAGAAGACTACTATATGATCCAAAGGGGCACGTGCACCAAATGTTTATAGAAAGCAATATCCACAATAGCCAAACTATGGAAAGAACCTAGATGCCCATCAACAAATGAATGGTATATATTTCAAATTCAAGTCAGAGACGAAAGAAACATCTGGACTCGGTCCTCAGGTACAGGCAGTATTCTGAACTGAGGCTAGAACCAGAGACCATTCTAATGAAAGGCCTCCACAGGTGGGCTCCGACTCAGTTTCCTGTATGTATATTCATTCATGAAATCGCTCTGCGGGTCAACATGCAGAACAAAACCATTTAATAAAAGTGACAATGAGGAGAGGAAAGGGAGGCCAGAAGGCATGTGAATGTGGAGAGGAAGAGCCAGGGGAGGAGGGGGGAGGGGGGGCGGAAAAACTGAGAATCCCTCCCTGTGCTCCTTGCTGCCAGGGAGGTCTGAGGGACTAGTTTCTACCTGGGATCCCAAGTCCAGTACAAAAGTGGCGGGGCCACAGCTCGGGATGAGGGAAGGGGGTCCTCGGCACACGCGCGTGAAGGGGGCTATTGCGCTCGCTGCGGGGGGCACCTCGCCTGGCTCCATCCCCGGCCCGACCCCGTGGGGACCCGGGTGTGGCGCGTCGTCCGGGGTGGTCCCGCTGCCCCGGTGGTGGCGGGAGGCTGGGTCCCGACACCCCCGCGAGCTCGCGGCCCGCGCTTTCTGCTCCAGGTGAGGGCGCAGCGCGGTGTCACTTTACCTGCTCGCAGAGGGTCGTCCTGAGAAGCCATGGGGCAGGGCGGGGCAGCGGGCCGTGGGAGCGGGACAGTGCGGCCTCAGGAGCTGGGCTGGAGCGCGGGAGTGCGGGTGTCCTGCAGTGCGGACTGGGCTGCAGCAGAGCACAGCGGAGCTGCGCGCCCCTCCTCCGCCAGCTCCTCCACCTCCTCTCAGACTCTCCGCTGCGTCCTCCGCGAGCTCACTCCCGGATTCTGCAATTAGCAAAGCCCCTTCTCCGGACCGCCCACGCCCTCGCCCACCTCCCCCTCCGTCCTGAGGCGCGGGCCCGGGGCACGGGCACCGGGAAAGCCCGGGGGGCTTGCGAGGGTGGCCAGCGCCAGCGCTGAGCGGCCTCCTAGCCTGGCTCCCCGAGCGGGTGTCCACCTGCTGCCTGGCTGCAAAAAGATCATCAGCCCTAAACCCCGGCTGCACTCTCGGGTCACTTCGCTGGCTTCCTGATTGTGCCCAAAGCCGGGAACCAGCTTCCCCAGCACAGGCCTGGGCTGAGATGCTTGCCCGCGATCTGTTTAAGCAGTCTCCTCCTCTCCAGGCAGGGTCCGCCATTGCATGATGGCACCCACGAATCACTTAGACCTGGATGTTTTGGTTTTTTGTTTCTTTTTTGGTTATTGGTTATTCCATGACCTCCATGGTAGGTGATCCACAAAGGGAGTGAAAAGAGGACGCCTGATGCATACGCATATGGCCATTCTAGAAAAAGAGCTTGGGGTTCTCTGGGAAGCGCGGCATTGGTCCTTGCACTATGGTTTTGCTGCATCAAATAGTTCCTTCTTCTTCAAATATAAATATATAAATATATTGATCAAGTCACTCGCATGTCTTAGGAGAATGTCATACCTTTAGTAGCAAACTTGAAATCTTGGACATTGGTTTTGATTTTTGTTTTGGTTTGATTTGGTTCGGTTTTTGTAATTTTAAAAATCCCTCCAGCCCTTGGCTGTGTCTGACCTGAGTGCCTTCTGCTGTTTCTGCAACAAAACTGTCAGGGCAGCGAAAACTCTCATTGTTCACAGTGGCGCCCCCTTCTGAACACTTTGTTAATAAAAAGCTTTTTTTTTTTTTTTTTTTTTGGCTATTGTAAATATGAAACAACAATGAGGTATTTCAAAGAGGTGAACCACAGATCAATTTCTCTAAGGGTGGGGTGAGGGTTACTCAAAAAGGAACTTGACAAGGCTTTTAAAGATACCGACAATCATTATAACATAACGTGACTGACTGTTACCGTGCTCTTAACCTGGCAAACACTTGTTGGCTTCCAAGAAAGACGAACATAGTTGAGATGGTTCTAGCGGCCTTCTAGCACAGGGTCTCATGAGGCAGGGATTCTAGCCACTGGCTGTGCAAGGCATGAGGCCTGTTAGTGATTCTATTTTTTCTTCTGCAGAATGGGTCTTTCTGCATTCCAGGTCCTTTCTACCCCAATAAATAATGCGGCGATTCTCTCAGTGAGTTGTACTTTTGGTTTAAACAGCCAACTGTCTCTTAAAAAGGACTTTTGTTTAAAGTCCTTTAAAAAAAAAGTCCTTTCAAAAAAAATTCTTTTTTTAATTTTTATTTTTTAATCCAATATGTTTACTCTGATCCTGGAACTTTGTCATTTTGACCTTATCTGCTGATTAAAATATTCTTCATCATCAGCACCTACTGCTCTCCTCTCCTGGTGGTCTCTCCGGAAGGGGTCTTCTCTAGCTCTTCTAGCAGAAGATGGGCACTTCACCTCTACCCCTGTTGCCAGACCAACCTTACCTATGCTGCAGGGTCAGGTCGGCCTGGCCTTTTATCTGTTGTTCTCTTCTGAGTGGTTAGTTTTTCATAGATACCGTGCTTTGCTTTTGTCAGGATTTACCCTGGACTATCAAAACCCTTATCTTGTGCCAGTGAATCCTAAGAAACAGACCTGATGAGAGAACCAGGAACTCGAACGGATCATATTTATCCTGAATGTTCCGTCCAAAATGAAGAATACATTTCTGAGGAGCCTCAAGATGTCTTAGAAGGGAAGTTTCACCAACTCTGTCACGTAGGGGCATCCATTCTGATTCTTTGTCAATGTTCCTATTTTCCCAGCTAGTAATTCTCTTCCTCAGAAAGCCCACTCTCAACCGTTTCCTCTCTCAAAGGCAGTTGCTCTTCGAGTCTGCACATGGCACTTGGGGCCTGCTTGTCGTTGGCTACTGCCCTCTGTACCTTGGGTCTAACAGCTTCGGGGCATCAAGATGAAATCGTCTCTTGTTCTAAGACTTAATATAGCTTGGGGCACATGGTAAGCAATAATCACTTTTTTAGTTGATCCAAGTGTTCGACCTTTCTTAATTATTCGATTACCACAGTTTACTTGTTCTAAGATTTGTCCTCCCCCCCCCATTCTAATAACTCTTGCACTTGATGACATATCCTAGTTTAACTGACAGCATTTCTCTTTCTTAGTCGAACATAAACTATAGTGCATCTTACCCTTGATGAAAGCTAGGTTGCAATTAAATACTCTATGATGGTGACGATTCTGATATTTGAAATTTTCCGGTAGCTCCCTGTGCCCCCACAGTGTAGTACCTCACCTTCTCGGCATAGTATACAAACCAGCTCAACCCCAGTGTTAACCCCGGGGCTCAGCCTCCATCCCCAGGTGATGCTGCCAGATCAGCTGCCCGTTGTCCTGAACTTGCTGTAGATTCCCGAATGCACTGTGCTGCCTCCTGGCACTTTGAAAGTGACACACTCATCCCCATTCTTCGCTTTGCCCTTGTCTATCACCTCCCCTCAAAATCTGTTCCTAAGTGCCTTTTCCCAGCTCCAACCTACCCTTGGCAGTCTTTTATCTCCCTGTGGTAAAACCTGTCACACTGCACCATGGACATGCCCGTTGTCCCCCTGAGAAGAGAAAAGGGACAGTGAGGGCCCCCCAGCATTTGCAGCTCTAGTGTAGAGCCCCATGCCTGGCTTGCAGGAAATGCCAGATCATGAAGACAAACGGAGATCATCCTCTGGCTAAAACCAGCTCTTCTTTGCCTACCCCAGGATCTGGATCAATACAGAGCAGCCCGTTATTATTGCTGTTTTTCTAGGGATTTTTTACCCATATATTTCCCAGGTCTTGACTCTTTTTGTAGCACTTTAATTCAGGCTTCAACCACTTCCTAGTCAGATCAGGTGAAATCATTTTCCTTCCCATAGCCTCGGTGTATTTCACACCTAGTAAATCTTTTTTGAAAGAGCTTATTTACCCATTTGACAGATCAAAAGTAGGTAGAGAGGCAGGCAGAGAGAGGGGTGGGGGAGCAGGCTCCCCGCTGAGCAGAGAGCCCGATGTGGGGCTCCATCCCAGGACCCTGAAATCATGACCTGAGCCGAAGGCAGAAGCCTAAACCACTGAGCCACCCAGGAGCCCCCATATCTCGTAATTTTTAATCAACGTGCAAAAAGTATTGTACATATTGATGAAGTTCAAACAAATTCTGTGAAACCGTAGATGGACTTAAAGTACTATTATGTATCAAATATTGTAAAAATTAAGCAAGGAAATAGCAAACATAAAATAACCAAAGCATACAAACTTGGGTAGATACAATAGGTGTGATCATGTTCTACTTCATAAAGAGATGAGTTAATAGATAAATAGAAGTAACTAGACTTTTTAGACGTTAATAAAACTTTGCCTGTTATTTCTTAGCTATATAAAATATATGGTTTTCTAACAAAAACGCTTATCTTAAAAATATTTAAAAATAAATTTCAGGCTACTCATAAGGTTCTATTTACTTTTCCACTGAAGGAAAAGCTGGTTGTTGTAGTTGTTTGTTTGTTTTTGTCTCCTCCTAGTTTTTATTATTATAATGTGGAATGAGGAATGTTAAATTGAAAAGTGAATTATTTTATAGACAAAATTCATTACTTGATTCACTTCCTGGTACAGCAGATGGAACTCCTGAAAACATGCCCTTTTGCCTTACAGAAGTGTAACAGTTATGCTTACTTCTGAAACATGCTTGGTGGTGGCCCTAAATAGTGACACCATACTAAACATTTTGAATATTTGCAATTACTTTTTATAGTCATAGGGCTCCAAAAGGCACTGCTAGTCTCTTAGTAGGTATTTCAATAAAGCTAAAAGTTGCCTGACTGTTTAAAAATATTAACAAGGCACAAAACATGGCAGAAGTATTGTCCTCAGATATTATTTTTTTCCATATGCTCCTGATTCCAGACATGACAAGTTATTTTTTAAAATTTTTTTATAAAAGATTTTATTTATTTCTTTGACAGAGATCACAAGTAGGCAGGGTCAGGCAGAGTGAGAGGGGGGAAGCAGGCTCCCTGCTGAGCTGAGAGCCCGATGTGGGACTGGATCCAAGGATTCTGGGATCATGACCTGAGCCGAAGGTAGAGGCTTTAACCCACTGAGCCACCCAGGTGCCCCCATGACAAGTTATTTTTTTTTAAAGATTTTATTTATTTATTTGACAGAGAGAGAGATTACAAGTAGGCAGAGAGGCAGGCAAAGAGAGAGAGGAGGTAGCAGGCTCCCCGTTGAGCAGAGAGCCCAATGTGGGGCTCCATCCCTGGACCCTGAGATCATGACCTGAGCTGAAGGCAGCGGCTTAACCCACAAACCACCCAGGCACCCGACAAGTTATTTTTGATAGATATATATAGAATGTATTTTCCAGTTACAAGAAAAATGGTTCTGCTCTTTTTAACCTTTTTTAAAAATTACATAATTTTTGTAAATTTAAATTTTATTTTTTAATGTTTTACCTTTATTTTCTTTTTTTTAAAAAGATTTTATTTATTTATTTGACAGACAGAGATCACAAGTAGGCAGAGAGACAGGCAGAGAGAGAGAGAGAGAGAGAAGCAGGCTTCCTTCGGAGCAGAAAGCCCGATGCAGGGCTCAATTCCAGGACCCTGAGATCATGACCCGAGCCAAAGGCAGCAGCCCAAACCACTGAGCCACCCAGGCACCACAATGTTTTACTTTTCAATATACTACTTAGAATATAAACCCTATTCTATTTTGTAAGAAGGTTACCATTTAAAAATGGTAATTTTCTCATTGTGTCTTCCCCTCTCATTGCTTTATTTTGAATAAAACATTTCACAATAAACATAACTGATGCTTTCCTTTTGATGGTCCCTCTGTTGGGCATATTGTATATGAGCCATGACAATTAGTTTTACAACATTTATTTATGTTTGTTGATATGTTTTCTCATAACTAATTTTCCCTCCCTTATCTAGATTCCCCAGCTTTCAGACAGGTGGACACTTAATAAACCATACCCAAGGGATGTATCAAGTACTTCTTAGACATCTCTCAGATCCTTGAGGTCTCATTTTGCCTAGGGATTTGCAATAGGTTCTGCCAGAGGCACCACTGTGACAACTGATGTCCATGGTCTATCTCCTGCTAAGCTCAAGAGGTCACTGGTTTCCAAGTTTATCTATACAATTAATGCACTCCATCAAGTTCTTTTTTTTTAATATTAACAAACTTATTTTAAGGTTTATATGGAGAGGCAAAGACTCACAATAGTCAACATAGTGTTGAAGGAGAACAAAGCCTGAGGACTGACTTCAAAGTTTACCATAACGATGGGGCGCCTGGTTGGCTCAGTGGGTTAAGCTTCTGCCTTTGGCTTAGGTCATGATCCCAGGGGCCGGGGATCGAGTCCTGTATTGGGCTCTCTGTTCAGCAGCCAGCCTGATTCTCCTCATTTCTCTCTCTGTCTGTCTCTCTGCCTATTTGTGATCTCTCTCTCTGTCAAATAAATAAATAAAATCTTTAAAAAAAGTATACCATAATGATAATTGGAAGCAAGATATTGTAATACCACAGAAAGACTAGATTAAAGGAACAGAATATATATTATCAATTATATTTTATATTTAATATAAAAGCAAAATCAATACAAGAGAGCAAAATACAATCATTTAAACAAATGGTCTGCAGTAATGGTGAAGCTAAATGTAAAAATATAAAATAAAAATAAAATAAATAATAAAATAAAAAAAAATCCAGGCAGATATCATACACTCTTCACAAAAATTAACTCAGATTAAATTATAAACCTAAACATGAAACATGTAGAAGGTAATATCGAAGAAAATTTAAATGACCTTGGTTTTGGAAATAACTTTAGCTACAAAAGCACAAGCACTGAATTTAAAAATGTCTACTCTGTGAAACAATGCCAAGAGAATGAAAAGGCAAAGCACAGACTGTGAGAAAAAATTTGCAAAATACACATCTGGCAAAGGACTGTTAATCAAAAAGACACAAAGACCCCTTAAAACTCAACAATCGTGGAAAAACCTGATTACAAATGAGCCAAAGACCTTAGCAGATACCTCACAAAAGAAAATATTACAGATGGCAAATAAGCATATAAAAAGATGCTTCACGTCATATGTCATCAGGAAAATGCAAATTAAAACAAAAAAGAGACACCAGTACATACCCAGAATCCAGAACACTGACAACAGAACACGAAATGTTGGTGAGGATGTGGAGCAACAGGAATGTTCTTCCATGTCTATTGAGAATAAGGAATGGAAAACAACTTGGCAGTTTCTTACAAAACTAAACATATTCTTGCCAGATGATTCAGCAGTAGCAGTTCTTGGTATTTATCCAAAGAAGATGAAACCTATACCCACAAAGATGTCTATAGTAGTTTTATTCATTACTGACACAAGCTTGGAAGCAACCAAGATATCCTTCCATAGGTGAAAGTTCAAATAAAGTGTAGTACATGCAAACAATGGAATCTTATTTAATGCTAGAGAAATGAATTACCAAGCCATGAAAAGATATGGATATAAATATTTAATAAATATTTGATTTTAGGCTTCTACCAGTCTATCAATAGTAGTAGTATATTTTAACAGTGAATGCCCAGCATTCAAGAATTTACCTAATAAAATATTTGGGGTTCAATATTTTAAATACTTCAACCTCTATGATTATATTCCTAATAATTTTGAATTGGGGTAAATAAAACTTAATTTTTTGTAACTTGTTTCTTATTGCAAAAGAGCCCAATGAAATTTTAGAAAATAAAAATTTACCAAAAAAAAGTTTAGTTTACTACTGCCAAATAATTTAAAACTTTACCTTATATTCAAATACATATATTTTTCTAAATTGATTTATAGGCTACTAAAACCAAAAACTTTTAGTTATACTAGATTTCATATCATGCAATCAATGCCAGAAAGCCATCTGGCGATGACTTGTCTTAAATAGAGTTAAGATGGGTGTTATTACAATGCAAGATGGAAACAAAGATAGTATAACAATTGAGTGTTACATAACTTTTCTGTTTTGAGCAAGTTACTAATCTACAAAAGGCTTTTATCGGTGACACACTTGGGAATTTAACAAAACTTTTAAACTAGCATGTGCGACTCATTCCTGGAAAACAACACAATCAATAACACTTTCTTTAGATGAAATCATGACTATTTCTCCATTTGAATAAAAAAGGGAGCAACCCCAATAAGTTTATTGAACATGAAAAGTTGAAATGCTATAATGCTCCTAAGGAATTAAATGGTCCAGTCATGAATTACCAAAAAAGGATATAAATTACCAAAGTGTTTGTATAATTGCAATGTACAACTGCCCATTATCGTTCCATAGTGTAGGCTTGTACAAGAACTCTATAAAAGAACTCCACTTCTAAACCGTGGAAAATATGTTCCCTTTCCCCCTATATACAACTATTAAGCCATTCATTTAGCTTTTAAAATATCCACTTAATACAGGCTTTTTACTCATTTGCACAAATACCCAGGAAGTGAAGGAGGGTGTTATACAAATATTAAAGGAAAAGATTGCTCTAGGCAGAGCAAGTAAGTATATAGACTTTGTGTGAACAGCTGGTCTGTTACTTTTGAGGAAAAACAAGGAGGCCAATCAGGAGTTCATAGTGGTGGAGAGAGGAAGAACGTATTGATGTATGACCCTCTAGTACATTGAAACGCCTTCAGTTTTCATTTAATATGAAAGGGGAAGATACCAAAAGACTTTCAAAAGCAGAATAAAATCATCTGACTTGATTTTTAGGTTAAGTTGCTGTACCAAAATAAATTTGCAGGGAGAAAGGAGTGCAGTATGTGTGGAAGTGGGGTTATCAATCAAGTCAATAATTCAGGAACATATGATGGTGTTTTTAGCATACTGGGTGGTAATAGAAGTGGTGAGGTATGGTTTTTATTTTGTATCTATTTTGATGGTGAATATTCTGGTGAACAGGATGGGGTATGTGCAGGACAGACAATATCAACATTTATTTTACCTGCACAAACAGAAGGGTGGAGTCTTCATTCCCTGATATGGAGAGAATTCTGAGTTCAAATGTTCTTTCTGATTAAATGGCATAGTGATGATGAGGATTTAGTCAGTCAGTGAAAGAGAGCAGTAAGCATAGTGTTAAGCGGTAAGACATTATAATACATTTGAACATCAAAAAAAGATGTGTTGGATCACCCGTTTATGTGAGTAAATAAATAAATAAAGCTTCCTGGGGTTCTGATAGAGGTAAAGAAGACTACTATATGATCCAAAGGGGCACGTGCACCAAATGTTTATAGAAAGCAATATCCACAATAGCCAAACTATGGAAAGAACCTAGATGCCCATCAACAAATGAATGGTATATATTTCAAATTCAAGTCAGAGACGAAAGAAACATCTGGACTCGGTCCTCAGGTACAGGCAGTATTCTGAACTGAGGCTAGAACCAGAGACCATTCTAATGAAAGGCCTCCACAGGTGGGCTCCGACTCAGTTTCCTGTATGTATATTCATTCATGAAATCGCTCTGCGGGTCAACATGCAGAACAAAACCATTTAATAAAAGTGACAATGAGGAGAGGAAAGGGAGGCCAGAAGGCATGTGAATGTGGAGAGGAAGAGCCAGGGGAGGAGGGGGGAGGGGGGGCGGAAAAACTGAGAATCCCTCCCTGTGCTCCTTGCTGCCAGGGAGGTCTGAGGGACTAGTTTCTACCTGGGATCCCAAGTCCAGTACAAAAGTGGCGGGGCCACAGCTCGGGATGAGGGAAGGGGGTCCTCGGCACACGCGCGTGAAGGGGGCTATTGCGCTCGCTGCGGGGGGCACCTCGCCTGGCTCCATCCCCGGCCCGACCCCGTGGGGACCCGGGTGTGGCGCGTCGTCCGGGGTGGTCCCGCTGCCCCGGTGGTGGCGGGAGGCTGGGTCCCGACACCCCCGCGAGCTCGCGGCCCGCGCTTTCTGCTCCAGGTGAGGGCGCAGCGCGGTGTCACTTTACCTGCTCGCAGAGGGTCGTCCTGAGAAGCCATGGGGCAGGGCGGGGCAGCGGGCCGTGGGAGCGGGACAGTGCGGCCTCAGGAGCTGGGCTGGAGCGCGGGAGTGCGGGTGTCCTGCAGTGCGGACTGGGCTGCAGCAGAGCACAGCGGAGCTGCGCGCCCCTCCTCCGCCAGCTCCTCCACCTCCTCTCAGACTCTCCGCTGCGTCCTCCGCGAGCTCACTCCCGGATTCTGCAATTAGCAAAGCCCCTTCTCCGGACCGCCCACGCCCTCGCCCACCTCCCCCTCCGTCCTGAGGCGCGGGCCCGGGGCACGGGCACCGGGAAAGCCCGGGGGGCTTGCGAGGGTGGCCAGCGCCAGCGCTGAGCGGCCTCCTAGCCTGGCTCCCCGAGCGGGTGTCCACCTGCTGCCTGGCTGCAAAAAGATCATCAGCCCTAAACCCCGGCTGCACTCTCGGGTCACTTCGCTGGCTTCCTGATTGTGCCCAAAGCTGGGAACCAGCTTCCCCAGCACAGGCCTGGGCTGAGATGCTTGCCCGCGATCTGTTTAAGCAGTCTCCTCCTCTCCAGGCAGGGTCCGCCATTGCATGATGGCACCCACGAATCACTTAGACCTGGATGTTTTGGTTTTTTGTTTCTTTTTTGGTTATTGGTTATTCCATGACCTCCATGGTAGGTGATCCACAAAGGGAGTGAAAAGAGGACGCCTGATGCATACGCATATGGCCATTCTAGAAAAAGAGCTTGGGGTTCTCTGGGAAGCGCGGCATTGGTCCTTGCACTATGGTTTTGCTGCATCAAATAGTTCCTTCTTCTTCAAATATAAATATATAAATATATTGATCAAGTCACTCGCATGTCTTAGGAGAATGTCATACCTTTAGTAGCAAACTTGAAATCTTGGACATTGGTTTTGATTTTTGTTTTGGTTTGATTTGGTTCGGTTTTTGTAATTTTAAAAATCCCTCCAGCCCTTGGCTGTGTCTGACCTGAGTGCTTTCTGCTGTTTCTGCAACAAAACTGTCAGGGCAGCGAAAACTCTCATTGTTCACAGTGGCGCCCCCTTCTGAACACTTTGTTAATAAAAAGCTTTTTTTTTTTTTTTTTTTTGGCTATTGTAAATATGAAACAACAATGAGGTATTTCAAAGAGGTGAACCACAGATCAATTTCTCTAAGGGTGGGGTGAGGGTTACTCAAAAAGGAACTTGACAAGGCTTTTAAAGATACCGACAATCATTATAACATAACGTGACTGACTGTTACCGTGCTCTTAACCTGGCAAACACTTGTTGGCTTCCAAGAAAGACGAACATAGTTGAGATGGTTCTAGCGGCCTTCTAGCACAGGGTCTCATGAGGCAGGGATTCTAGCCCCTGGCTGTGCAAGGCATGAGGCCTGTTAGTGATCCTATTTTTTCTTCTGCAGAATGGGTCTTTCTGCATTCCAGGTCCTTTCTACCCCAATAAATAATGCGGCGATTCTCTCAGTGAGTTGTACTTTTGGTTTAAACAGCCAACTGTCTCTTAAAAAGGACTTTTGTTTAAAGTCCTTTAAAAAAAAAGTCCTTTCAAAAAAAATTCTTTTTTTAATTTTTATTTTTTAATCCCATATGTTTACTCTGATCCTGGAACTTTGTCATTTTGACCTTCTCTGCTGATTAAAATATTCTTCATCATCAGCACCTACTGCTCTCCTCTCCTGGTGGTCTCTCCGGAAGGGGTCTTCTCTAGCTCTTCTAGCAGAGGATGGGCACTTCCCCTCTACCCCTGTGTCCAGACCAACCTTACCTATCCTGCAGGGTCAGGTCGGCCTGGCCTTTTATCTGTTGTTCTCTTCTGAGTGGTTAGTTTTTCATAGATACCGTGCTTTGCTTTTGTCAGGATTTACCCTGGACTATCAAAACCCTTATCTTGTGCCAGTGAATCCTAAGAAACAGACCTGATGAGAGAACCAGGAACTCGAACGGATCATATTTATCCTGAATGTTCCGTCCAAAATGAAGAATACATTTCTGAGGAGCCTCAAGATGTCTTAGAAGGGAAGTTTCACCAACTCTGTCACGTAGGGGCATCCATTCTGATTCTGTGTCAATGTTCCTATTTTCCCAGCTAGTAATTCTCTTCCTCAGAAAGCCCACTCTCAACCGTTTCCTCTCTCAAAGGCAGTTGCTCTTCGAGTCTGCACATGGCACTTGGGGCCTGCTGGTCGTTGGCTACTGCCCTCTGTATTTTGGGTCTAACAGCTTCGGGGCATCAAGATGAAATCGTCTCTTGTTCTAAGACTTAATATAGCTTGGGGCACATGGTAAGCAATAATCACTTTTTTAGTTGATCCAAGTGTTCGACCTTTCTTAATTATTCTATTACCACAGTTTACTTGTTCTAAGATTTGTCCTCCCCCCCCCCCCATTCTAATAACTCTTGCACTTGATGACATATCCTAGTTTAACTGACAGCATTTCTCTTTCTTAGTCGAACATAAACTATAGTGCATCTTACCCTTGATGAAAGCTAGGTTGCAATTAAATACTCTATGATGGTGACGATTCTGATATTTGAAATTTTCCGGTAGCTCCCTGTGCCCCCACAGTGTAGTACCTCACCTTCTCGGCATAGTATACAAACCAGCTCAACCCCAGTGTTAACCCCGGGGCTCAGCCTCCATCCCCAGGTGATGCTGCCAGATCAGCTGCCCGTTGTCCTGAACTTGCTGTAGATTCCCGAATGCACTGTGCTGCCTCCTGGCACTTTGAAAGTGACACACTCATCCCCATTCTTCGCTTTGCCCTTGTCTATCACCTCCCCTCAAAATCTGTTCCTAAGTGCCTTTTCCCAGCTCCAACCTACCCTTGGCAGTCTTTTATCTCCCTGTGGTAAAACCTGTCACACTGCACCATGGACATGCCCGTTGTCCCCCTGAGAAGAAAAAAGGGACAGTGAGGGCCCCCCAGCATTTGCAGGTCTAGTGCAGAGCCCCATGCCTGGCTTGCAGGAAATGCCAGATCATGAAGACAAACGGAGATCATCCTCTGGCTAAAACCAGCTCTTCTTTGCCTACCGCAGGATCTGGATCAATACAGAGCAGCCCGTTATTATTGCTGTTTTTCTAGGGAATTTTTACCCATATATTTCCCAGGTCTTGACTCTTTTTGTAGCACTTTAATTCAGGCTTCAACCACTTCCTAGTCAGATCAGGTGAAATCATTTTCCTTCCCATAGCCTCGGTGTATTTCACACCTAGTAAATCTTTTTTGAAAGAGCTTATTTACCCATTTGACAGATCAAAAGTAGGTAGAGAGGCAGGCAGAGAGAGGGGTGGGGGAGCAGGCTCCCCGCTGAGCAGAGAGCCCGATGTGGGGCTCCATCCCAGGACCCTGAAATCATGACCTGAGCCGAAGGCAGAGGCCTAAACCACTGAGCCACCCAGGAGCCCCCATATCTCGTAATTTTTAATCAACGTGCAAAAAGTATTGTACATATTGATCAAGTTCAAACAAATTCTGTGAAACCGTAGATGGACTTAAAGATACTATTATGTATCAAATATTGTAAAAATTAAGCAAGGAAATAGCACACATAAAATAACCAAAGCATACAAACTTGGGTAGATACAATAGGTGTGATCATGTTCTACTTCATAAAGAGATGAGTTAATAGATAAATAGAATAACTAGACTTTTTAGACGTTAATAAAACTTTGCCTGTTATTTCTTAGCTATATAAAATATATGGTTTTCTAACAAAAACGCTTATCTTAAAAATATTTAAAAATAAATTTCAGGCTACTCATAAGGTTCTATTTACTTTTCCACTGAAGGAAAAGCTGGTTGTTGTAGTTGTTTGTTTGTTTTTGTCTCCTCCTAGTTTTTATTATTATAATGTGGAATGAGGAATGTTAAATTGAAAAGTGAATTATTTTATAGACAAAATTCATTACTTGATTCACTTCCTGGTACAGCAGATGGAACTCCTGAAAACATGCCCTTTTGCCTTACAGAAGTGTAACAGTTATGCTTACTTCTGAAACATGCTTGGTGGTGGCCCTAAATAGTGACACCATACTAAACATTTTGAATATTTGCAATTACTTTTTATAGTCATAGGGCTCCAAAAGGCACTGCTAGTCTCTTAGTAGGTATTTCAATAAAGCTAAAAGTTGCCTGACTGTTTAAAAATATTAACAAGGCACAAAACATGGCAGAAGTATTGTCCTCAGATATTATTTTTTTCCATATGCTCCTGATTCCAGACATGACAAGTTATTTTTTAAAATTTTTTTATAAAAGATTTTATTTATTTCTTTGACAGAGATCACAAGTAGGCAGGGTCAGGCAGAGTGAGAGGGGGGAAGCAGGCTCCCTGCTGAGCTGAGAGCCCGATGTGGGACTGGATCCAAGGATTCTGGGATCATGACCTGAGCCGAAGGTAGAGGCTTTAACCCACTGAGCCACCCAGGTGCCCCCATGACAAGTTATTTTTTTTTAAAGATTTTATTTATTTATTTGACAGAGAGAGAGATTACAAGTAGGCAGAGAGGCAGGCAAAGAGAGAGAGGAGGTAGCAGGCTCCCCGTTGAGCAGAGAGCCCAATGTGGGGCTCCATCCCTGGACCCTGAGATCATGACCTGAGCTGAAGGCAGCGGCTTAACCCACAAACCACCCAGGCACCCGACAAGTTATTTTTGATAGATATATATAGAATGTATTTTCCAGTTACAAGAAAAATGGTTCTGCTCTTTTTAACCTTTTTTAAAAATTACATAATTTTTGTAAATTTAAATTTTATTTTTTAATATTTTACCTTTATTTTCTTTTTTTAAAAAAGATTTTATTTATTTATTTGACAGACAGAGATCACAAGTAGGCAGAGAGACAGGCAGAGAGAGAGAGAGAGAGAGAAGCAGGCTTCCTGCGGAGCAGAGAGCCCGATGCAGGGCTCAATTCCAGGACCCTGAGATCATGACCCGAGCCGAAGGCAGCAGCCCAAACCACTGAGCCACCCAGGCACCACAATGTTTTACTTTTCAATATACTACTTAGAATATAAACCCTATTCTATTTTGTAAGAAGGTTACCATTTAAAAAATGGTAATTTTCTCATTGTGTCTTCCCCTCTCATTGCTTTATTTTGAATAAAACATTTCACAATAAACATAACTGATGCTTTCCTTTTGATGGTCCCTCTGTTGGGCATATTGTATATGAGCCATGACAATTAGTTTTACAACATTTATTTATGTTTGTTGATATGTTTTATCATAACTAATTTTCCCTCCCTTATCTAGATTCCCCAGCTTTCAGACAGGTGGACACTTAATAAACCATACCCAAGGGATGTATCAAGTACTTCTTAGACATCTCTCAGATCCTTGAGGTCTCATTTTGCCTAGGGATTTGCAATAGGTTCTGCCAGAGGCACCACTGTGACAACTGATGTCCATGGTCTATCTCCTGCTAAGCTCAAGAGGTCACTGGTTTCCAAGTTTATCTATACAATTAATGCACTCCATCAAGTTCTTTTTTTTTTTAATATTAACAAACTTATTTTAAAGTTTATATGGAGAGGCAAAGACTCACAATAGTCAACATAGTGTTGAAGGAGAACAAAGCCTGAGGACTGACTTCAAAGTTTACCATAACGATGGGGCGCCTGGTTGGCTCAGTGGGTTAAGCTTCTGCCTTTGGCTCAGGTCATGATCCCAGGGGCCGGGGATCGAGTCCTGTATTGGGCTCTCTGTTCAGCAGCCAGCCTGCTTCTCCTCATTTCTCTCTCTGTCTGTCTCTCTGCCTATTTGTGATCTCTCTCTCTGTCAAATAAATAAATAAAATCTTTAAAAAAAGTATACCATAATGATAATTGGAAGCAAGATATTGTAATACCACAGAAAGACTAGATTAAAGGAACAGAATATATATTATCAATTATATTTTATATTTAATATAAAAGCAAAATCAATACAAGAGAGCAAAATACAATCATTTAAACAAATGGTCTGCAGTAATGGTGAAGCTAAATGTAAAAATATAAAATAAAAATAAAATAAATAATAAAATAAAAAAAAATCCAGGCAGATATCATACACTCTTCACAAAAATTAACTCAGATTAAATTATAAACCTAAACATGAAACATGTAGAAGGTAATATAGAAGAAAATTTAAATGACCTTGGTTTTGGAAATAACTTTAGCTACAAAAGCACAAGCACTGAATTTAAAAATGTCTACTCTGTGAAACAATGCCAAGAGAATGAAAAGGCAAAGCACAGACTGTGAGAAAAAATTTGCAAAATACACATCTGGCAAAGGACTGTTAATCAAAAAGACACAAAGACCCCTTAAAACTCAACAATCGTGGAAAAACCTGATTACAAATGAGCCAAAGACCTTAGCAGATACCTCACAAAAGAAAATATTACAGATGGCAAATAAGCATATAAAAAGATGCTTCACGTCATATGTCATCAGGAAAATGCAAATTAAAACAAAAAAGAGACACCAGTACATACCCAGAATCCAGAACACTGACAACAGAACACGAAATGTTGGTGAGGATGTGGAGCAACAGGAATGTTCTTCCATGTCTATTGAGAATAAGGAATGGAAAACAACTTGGCAGTTTCTTACAAAACTAAACATATTCTTGCCAGATGATTCAGCAGTAGCAGTTCTTGGTATTTATCCAAAGAAGATGAAACCTATACCCACAAAGATGTCTATAGTAGTTTTATTCATTACTGACACAAGCTTGGAAGCAACCAAGATATCCTTCCATAGGTGAAAGTTCAAATAAAGTGTAGTACATGCAAACAATGGAATCTTATTTAATGCTAGAGAAATGAATTACCAAGCCATGAAAAGATATGGATATAAATATTTAATAAATATTTGATTTTAGGCTTCTACCAGTCTATCAATAGTAGTAGTATATTTTAACAGTGAATGCCCAGCATTCAAGAATTTACCTAATAAAATATTTGGGGTTCAATATTTTAAATACTTCAACCTCTATGATTATATTCCTAATAATTTTGAATTGGGGTAAATAAAACTTAATTTTTTGTAACTTGTTTCTTATTGCAAAAGAGCCCAATGAAATTTTAGAAAATAAAAATTTACCAAAAAAAAGTTTAGTTTACTACTGCCAAATAATTTAAAACTTTACCTTATATTCAAATACATATATTTTTCTAAATTGATTTATAGGCTACTAAAACCAAAAACTTTTAGTTATACTAGATTTCATATCATGCAATCAATGCCAGAAAGCCATCTGGCGATGACTTGTCTTAAATAGAGTTAAGATGGGTGTTATTACAATGCAAGATGGAAACAAAGATAGTATAACAATTGAGTGTTACATAACTTTTCTGTTTTGAGCAAGTTACTAATCTACAAAAGGCTTTTATCGGTGACACACTTGGGAATTTAACAAAACTTTTAAACTAGCATGTGCGACTCATTCCTGGAAAACAACACAATCAATAACACTTTCTTTAGATGAAATCATGACTATTTCTCCATTTGAATAAAAAAGGGAGCAACCCCAATAAGTTTATTGAACATGAAAAGTTGAAATGCTATAATGCTCCTAAGGAATTAAATGGTCCAGTCATGAATTACCAAAAAAGGATATAAATTACCAAAGTGTTTGTATAATTGCAATGTACAACTGCCCATTATCGTTCCATAGTGTAGGCTTGTACAAGAACTCTATAAAAGAACTCCACTTCTAAACCGTGGAAAATATGTTCCCTTTCCCCCTATATACAACTATTAAGCCATTCATTTAGCTTTTAAAATATCCACTTAATACAGGCTTTTTACTCATTTGCACAAATACCCAGGAAGTGAAGGAGGGTGTTATACAAATATTAAAGGAAAAGATTGCTCTAGGCAGAGCAAGTAAGTATATAGACTTTGTGTGAACAGCTGGTCTGTTACTTTTGAGGAAAAACAAGGAGGCCAATCAGGAGTTCATAGTGGTGGAGAGAGGAAGAACGTATTGATGTATGACCCTCTAGTACATTGAAACGCCTTCAGTTTTCATTTAATATGAAAGGGGAAGATACCAAAAGACTTTCAAAAGCAGAATAAAATCATCTGACTTGATTTTTAGGTTAAGTTGCTGTACCAAAATAAATTTGCAGGGAGAAAGGAGTGCAGTATGTGTGGAAGTGGGGTTATCAATCAAGTCAATAATTCAGGAACATATGATGGTGTTTTTAGCATACTGGGTGGTAATAGAAGTGGTGAGGTATGGTTTTTATTTTGTATCTATTTTGATGGTGAATATTCTGGTGAACAGGATGGGGTATGTGCAGGACAGACAATATCAACATTTATTTTACCTGCACAAACAGAAGGGTGGAGTCTTCATTCCCTGATATGGAGAGAATTCTGAGTTCAAATGTTCTTTCTGATTAAATGGCATAGTGATGATGAGGATTTAGTCAGTCAGTGAAAGAGAGCAGTAAGCATAGTGTTAAGCGGTAAGACATTATAATACATTTGAACATCAAAAAAAGATGTGTTGGATCACCCGTTTATGTGAGTAAATAAATAAATAAAGCTTCCTGGGGTTCTGATAGAGGTAAAGAAGACTACTATATGATCCAAAGGGGCACGTGCACCAAATGTTTATAGAAAGCAATATCCACAATAGCCAAACTATGGAAAGAACCTAGATGCCCATCAACAAATGAATGGTATATATTTCAAATTCAAGTCAGAGACGAAAGAAACATCTGGACTCGGTCCTCAGGTACAGGCAGTATTCTGAACTGAGGCTAGAACCAGAGACCATTCTAATGAAAGGCCTCCACAGGTGGGCTCCGACTCAGTTTCCTGTATGTATATTCATTCATGAAATCGCTCTGCGGGTCAACATGCAGAACAAAACCATTTAATAAAAGTGACAATGAGGAGAGGAAAGGGAGGCCAGAAGGCATGTGAATGTGGAGAGGAAGAGCCAGGGGAGGAGGGGGGAGGGGGGGCGGAAAAACTGAGAATCCCTCCCTGTGCTCCTTGCTGCCAGGGAGGTCTGAGGGACTAGTTTCTACCTGGGATCCCAAGTCCAGTACAAAAGTGGCGGGGCCACAGCTCGGGATGAGGGAAGGGGGTCCTCGGCACACGCGCGTGAAGGGGGCTATTGCGCTCGCTGCGGGGGGCACCTCGCCTGGCTCCATCCCCGGCCCGACCCCGTGGGGACCCGGGTGTGGCGCGTCGTCCGGGGTGGTCCCGCTGCCCCGGTGGTGGCGGGAGGCTGGGTCCCGACACCCCCGCGAGCTCGCGGCCCGCGCTTTCTGCTCCAGGTGAGGGCGCAGCGCGGTGTCACTTTACCTGCTCGCAGAGGGTCGTCCTGAGAAGCCATGGGGCAGGGCGGGGCAGCGGGCCGTGGGAGCGGGACAGTGCGGCCTCAGGAGCTGGGCTGGAGCGCGGGAGTGCGGGTGTCCTGCAGTGCGGACTGGGCTGCAGCAGAGCACAGCGGAGCTGCGCGCCCCTCCTCCGCCAGCTCCTCCACCTCCTCTCAGACTCTCCGCTGCGTCCTCCGCGAGCTCACTCCCGGATTCTGCAATTAGCAAAGCCCCTTCTCCGGACCGCCCACGCCCTCGCCCACCTCCCCCTCCGTCCTGAGGCGCGGGCCCGGGGCACGGGCACCGGGAAAGCCCGGGGGGCTTGCGAGGGTGGCCAGCGCCAGCGCTGAGCGGCCTCCTAGCCTGGCTCCCCGAGCGGGTGTCCACCTGCTGCCTGGCTGCAAAAAGATCATCAGCCCTAAACCCCGGCTGCACTCTCGGGTCACTTCGCTGGCTTCCTGATTGTGCCCAAAGCTGGGAACCAGCTTCCCCAGCACAGGCCTGGGCTGAGATGCTTGCCCGCGATCTGTTTAAGCAGTCTCCTCCTCTCCAGGCAGGGTCCGCCATTGCATGATGGCACCCACGAATCACTTAGACCTGGATGTTTTGGTTTTTTGTTTCTTTTTTGGTTATTGGTTATTCCATGACCTCCATGGTAGGTGATCCACAAAGGGAGTGAAAAGAGGACGCCTGATGCATACGCATATGGCCATTCTAGAAAAAGAGCTTGGGGTTCTCTGGGAAGCGCGGCATTGGTCCTTGCACTATGGTTTTGCTGCATCAAATAGTTCCTTCTTCTTCAAATATAAATATATAAATATATTGATCAAGTCACTCGCATGTCTTAGGAGAATGTCATACCTTTAGTAGCAAACTTGAAATCTTGGACATTGGTTTTGATTTTTGTTTTGGTTTGATTTGGTTCGGTTTTTGTAATTTTAAAAATCCCTCCAGCCCTTGGCTGTGTCTGACCTGAGTGCTTTCTGCTGTTTCTGCAACAAAACTGTCAGGGCAGCGAAAACTCTCATTGTTCACAGTGGCGCCCCCTTCTGAACACTTTGTTAATAAAAAGCTTTTTTTTTTTTTTTTTTTTGGCTATTGTAAATGTGAAACAACAATGAGGTATTTCAAAGAGGTGAACCACAGATCAATTTCTCTAAGGGTGGGGTGAGGGTTACTCAAAAAGGAACTTGACAAGGCTTTTAAAGATACCGACAATCATTATAACATAACGTGACTGACTGTTACCGTGCTCTTAACCTGGCAAACACTTGTTGGCTTCCAAGAAAGACGAACATAGTTGAGATGGTTCTAGCGGCCTTCTAGCACAGGGTCTCATGAGGCAGGGATTCTAGCCCCTGGCTGTGCAAGGCATGAGGCCTGTTAGTGATCCTATTTTTTCTTCTGCAGAATGGGTCTTTCTGCATTCCAGGTCCTTTCTACCCCAATAAATAATGCGGCGATTCTCTCAGTGAGTTGTACTTTTGGTTTAAACAGCCAACTGTCTCTTAAAAAGGACTTTTGTTTAAAGTCCTTTAAAAAAAAAGTCCTTTCAAAAAAAATTCCTTTTTTAATTTTTATTTTTTAATCCCATATGTTTACTCTGATCCTGGAACTTTGTCATTTTGACCTTCTCTGCTGATTAAAATATTCTTCATCATCAGCACCTACTGCTCTCCTCTCCTGGTGGTCTCTCCGGAAGGGGTCTTCTCTAGCTCTTCTAGCAGAGGATGGGCACTTCCCCTCTACCCCTGTGTCCAGACCAACCTTACCTATCCTGCAGGGTCAGGTCGGCCTGGCCTTTTATCTGTTGTTCTCTTCTGAGTGGTTAGTTTTTCATAGATACCGTGCTTTGCTTTTGTCAGGATTTACCCTGGACTATCAAAACCCTTATCTTGTGCCAGTGAATCCTAAGAAACAGACCTGATGAGAGAACCAGGAACTCGAACGGATCATATTTATCCTGAATGTTCCGTCCAAAATGAAGAATACATTTCTGAGGAGCCTCAAGATGTCTTAGAAGGGAAGTTTCACCAACTCTGTCACGTAGGGGCATCCATTCTGATTCTGTGTCAATGTTCCTATTTTCCCAGCTAGTAATTCTCTTCCTCAGAAAGCCCACTCTCAACCGTTTCCTCTCTCAAAGGCAGTTGCTCTTCGAGTCTGCACATGGCACTTGGGGCCTGCTTGTCGTTGGCTACTGCCCTCTGTATTTTGGGTCTAACAGCTTCGGGGCATCAAGATGAAATCGTCTCTTGTTCTAAGACTTAATATAGCTTGGGGCACATGGTAAGCAATAATCACTTTTTTAGTTGATCCAAGTGTTCGACCTTTCTTAATTATTCTATTACCACAGTTTACTTGTTCTAAGATTGTCCTCCCCCCCCCATTCTAATAACTCTTGCACTTGATGACATATCCTAGTTTAACTGACAGCATTTCTCTTTCTTAGTCGAACATAAACTATAGTGCATCTTACCCTTGATGAAAGCTAGGTTGCAATTAAATACTCTATGATGGTGACGATTCTGATATTTGAAATTTTCCGGTAGCTCCCTGTGCCCCCACAGTGTAGTACCTCACCTTCTCGGCATAGTATACAAACCAGCTCAACCCCAGTGTTAACCCCGGGGCTCAGCCTCCATCCCCAGGTGATGCTGCCAGATCAGCTGCCCGTTGTCCTGAACTTGCTGTAGATTCCGGAATGCACTGTGCTGCCTCCTGGCACTTTGAAAGTGACACACTCATCCCCATTCTTCGCTTTGCCCTTGTCTATCACCTCCCCTCAAAATCTGTTCCTAAGTGCCTTTTCCCAGCTCCAACCTACCCTTGGCAGTCTTTTATCTCCCTGTGGTAAAACCTGTCACACTGCACCATGGACAGGCCCGTTGTCCCCCTGAGAAGAGAAAAGGGACAGTGAGGGCCCCCCAGCATTTGCAGCTCTAGTGCAGAGCCCCATGCCTGGCTTGCAGGAAATGCCAGATCATGAAGACAAACGGAGATCATCCTCTGGCTAAAACCAGCTCTTCTTTGCCTACCGCAGGATCTGGATCAATACAGAGCAGCCCGTTATTATTGCTGTTTTTCTAGGGATTTTTTACCCATATATTTCCCAGGTCTTGACTCTTTTTGTAGCACTTTAATTCAGGCTTCAACCACTTCCTAGTCAGATCAGGTGAAATCATTTTCCTTCCCATAGCCTCGGTGTATTTCACACCTAGTAAATCTTTTTTGAAAGAGCTTATTTACCCATTTGACAGATCAAAAGTAGGTAGAGAGGCAGGCAGAGAGAGGGGTGGGGGAGCAGGCTCCCCGCTGAGCAGAGAGCCCAATGTGGGGCTCCATCCCAGGACCCTGAAATCATGACCTGAGCCGAAGGCAGAGGCCTAAACCACTGAGCCACCCAGGAGCCCCCATATCTCGTAATTTTTAATCAACGTGCAAAAAGTATTGTACATATTGATCAAGTTCAAACAAATTCTGTGAAACCGTAGATGGACTTAAAGATACTATTATGTATCAAATATTGTAAAAATTAAGCAAGGAAATAGCAAACATAAAATAACCAAAGCATACAAACTTGGGTAGATACAATAGGTGTGATCATGTTCTACTTCATAAAGAGATGAGTTAATAGATAAATAGAAGTAACTAGACTTTTTAGACGTTAATAAAACTTTGCCTGTTATTTCTTAGCTATATAAAATATATGGTTTTCTAACAAAAACGCTTATCTTAAAAATATTTAAAAATAAATTTCAGGCTACTCATAAGGTTCTATTTACTTTTCCACTGAAGGAAAAGCTGGTTGTTGTAGTTGTAGTTGTTTGTTTGTTTTAGTCTCCTCCTAGTTTTTATTATTATAATGTGGAAGGAGGAATGTTAAATTGAAAAGTGAATTATTTTATAGACAAAATTCATTACTTGATTCACTTCCTGGTACAGCAGATGGAACTCCTGAAAACATGCCCTTTTGCCTTACAGAAGTGTAACAGTTATGCTTACTTCTGAAACATGCTTGGTGGTGGCCCTAAATAGTGACACCATACTAAACATTTTGAATATTTGCAATTACTTTTTATAGTCATAGGGCTCCAAAAGGCACTGCTAGTCTCTTAGTAGGTATTTCAATAAAGCTAAAAGTTGCCTGACTGTTTAAAAATATTAACAAGGCACAAAACATGGCAGAAGTATTGTCCTCAGATATTATTTTTTTCCATATGCTCCTGATTCCAGACATGACAAGTTATTTTTTAAAATTTTTTTATAAAATATTTTATTTATTTCTTTGACAGAGATCACAAGTAGGCAGGGTCAGGCAGAGTGAGAGGGGGGAAGCAGGCTCCCTGCTGAGCTGAGAGCCCGATGTGGGACTCGATCCAAGGATTCTGGGATCATGACCTGAGCCGAAGGTAGAGGCTTTAACCCACTGAGCCACCCAGGTGCCCCCATGACAAGTTATTTTTTTTTAAAGATTTTATTTATTTATTTGACAGAGAGAGAGATTACAAGTAGGCAGAGAGGCAGGCAAAGAGAGAGAGGAGGTAGCAGGCTCCCCGTTGAGCAGAGAGCCCAATGTGGGGCTCCATCCCTGGACCCTGAGATCATGACCTGAGCTGAAGGCAGCGGCTTGACCCACAAACCACCCAGGCACCCGACAAGTTATTTTTGATAGATATATATAGAATGTATTTTCCAGTTACAAGAAAAATGGTTCTGCTCTTTTTAATCTTTTTTAAAAATTACATAATTTTTTTAAATTTAAATTTAATTTTTTAATGTTTTACCTTTATTTTCTTTTTTTTAAAAAGATTTTATTTATTTATTTGACAGACAGAGATCACAAGTAGGCAGAGAGACAGGCAGAGAGAGAGAGAGAGAGAAGCAGGCTTCCTGCGGAGCAGAGAGCCCGATGCAGGGCTCAATTCCAGGACCCTGAGATCATGACCCGAGCCGAAGGCAGCAGCCCAAACCACTGAGCCACCCAGGCACCCCAATGTTTTACTTTTCAATATACTACTTAGAATATAAACCCTATTCTATTTTGTAAGAAGGTTACCATTTAAGAAATGGTAATTTTCTCATTGTGTCTTCCCCTCTCATTGCTTTATTTTGAATAAAACATTTCACAATAAACATAACTGATGCTTTCCTTTTGATGGTCCCTCTGTTGGGCATATTGTATATGAGCCATGACAATTAGTTTTACAACATTTATTTATGTTTGTTGATATGTTTTATCATAACTAATTTTCCCTCCCTTATCTAGATTCCCCAGCTTTCAGACAGGTGGACACTTAATAAACCATACCCAAGGGATGTATCAAGTACTTCTTAGACATCTCTCAGATCCTTGAGGTCTCATTTTGCCTAGGGATTTGCAATAGGTTCTGCCAGAGGCACCACTGTGACAACTGATGTCCATGGTCTATCTCCTGCTAAGCTCAAGAGGTCACTGGTTTCCAAGTTTATCTATACAATTAATGCACTCCATCAAGTTCTTTTTTTTTGTAATATTAACAAACTTATTTTAAAGTTTATATGGAGAGGCAAAGACTCACAATAGTCAACATAGTGTTGAAGGAGAACAAAGCCTGAGGACTGACTTCAAAGTTTACCATAACGATGGGGCGCCTGGTTGGCTCAGTGGGTTAAGCTTCTGCCTTTGGCTCAGGTCATGATCCCAGGGGCCTGGGGTCGAGTCCCGTATTGGGCTCTCTGCTCAGCAGGGAGCCTGCTTCTCCTCATTTCTCTCTCTGTCTGTCTCTCAAATAGGCATTTGTGATCTCTCTCTCTGTCAAAATAAATAAATAAACCTTTAAAAAAAGTATACCATAACGATAATTGGAAGCAAGATATTGTAATACCACAGAAAGACTAGATTAAAGGAACAGAATATATATTATCAATTATATTTTATATTTAATATAAAAGCAAAAGCAATACAAGAGAGCAAAATACAATCTTTCAAACAAATGGTTCTGAAGTAATGGTGAAGCTAAATGTAAAAATATACAATAAAAATAAAATAAATAATAAAATAAAATAAATCCAGGCAGATATCATACACTCTTCACAAAAATTAACTCAGATTAAATTATAAACCTAAACATGAAACATGTAGAAGGTAATATAGAAGAAAATTTAAATGACCTTGGTTTTGGAAATAACTTTAGCTACAAAAGCACAAGCACTGAATTTAAAAATGTCTACTCTGTGAAACAATGCCAAGAGAATGAAAAGGCAAAGCACAGACTGTGAGAAAAAATTTGCAAAATACACATCTGGCAAAGGACTGTTAATCAAAAAGACACAAAGACCCCTTAAAACTCAACAATCGTGGAAAAACCTGATTACAAATGAGCCAAAGACCTTAGCAGATACCTCACAAAAGAAAATATTACAGATGGCAAATAAGCATATAAAAAGATGCTTCACATCATATGTCATCAGGAAAATGCAAATTAAAACAAAAAAGAGACACCAGTACATACCCAGAATCCAGAACACTGACAACAGAACACGAAATGTTGGTGAGGATGTGGAGCAATAGGAATGTTCTTCCATGTCTATTGAGAATAAAGAATGGAAAACAACTTGGCAGTTTCTTACAAAACTAAACATATTCTTGCCAGATGATTCAGCAGTAACAGTTCTTGGTATTTATCCAAAGAAGATGAAACCTATACCCACAAAGATGTCTATAGTAGTTTTATTCATTACTGACAAAAGCTTGGAAGCAACCAAGATATCCTTCCATAGGTGAAAGTTCAAATAAAGTGTAGTACATGCAAACAATGGAATCTTATTTAATGCTAGAGAAATGAATTACCAAGCCATGAAAAGATATGGATATAAATATTTAATAAATATTTGATTTTAGGCTTCTACCAGTCTATCAATATTAGTAGTATATTTTAACAGTGAATGCTCAGCATTCAAGAATTTACCTAATAAAATATTTGGGGTTCCATATTTTCAATACTTCAACTTCTATGATTATATTCCTAATAATTTTGAATTGGGGTAAATAAACCTTAATTTTTTGTAACTTGTTTCTTATTGCAAAAGAGCTCAATGAAATTTTAGAAAATAAAAATTTACCAAAAAAAAGTTTAGTTTACTACTGCCAAATAATTTAAAACTTTACCTTATATTCAAATACATATATTTTTCTAAATTGATTTATAGGCTACTAAAACCAAAAACTTTTAGTTATACTAGATTTCATATCATGCAATCAATGCCAGAAAGCCATCTGGCGATGACTTGTCTTAAATAGAGTTAAGATGGGTGTTATTACAATGCAAGATGGAAACAAAGATAGTATAACAATTGAGTGTTACATAACTTTTCTGTTTTGAGCAAGTTACTAATCTACAAAAGGCTTTTATCGGTGACACACTTGGGAATTTAACAAAACTTTTAACTAGCATGTGCGACTCATTCCTGGAAAACAACACAATCAATAACACTTTCTTTAGATGAAATCATGACTATTTCTCCATTTGAATAAAAAAGGGAGCAACCCCAATAAGTTTATTGAACATGAAAAGTTGAAATGCTATAATGCTCCTAAGGAATTAAATGGTCCAGTCATGAATTACCAAAAAAGGATATAAATTACCAAAGTGTTTGTATAATTGCAATGTACAACTGCCCATTATCGTTCAATAGTGTAGGCTTGTACAAGAACTCTATAAAAGAACTCCACTTCTAAACCGTGGAAAATATGTTCCCTTTCCCCCTATATACAACTATTAAGCCATTCATTTAGCTTTTAAAATATCCACTTAATACAGGCTTTTTACTCATTTGCACAAATACCCAGGAAGTGAAGGAGGGTGTTATACAAATATTAAAGGAAAAGATTGCTCTAGGCAGAGCAAGTAAGTATATAGACTTTGTGTGAACAGCTGGTCTGTTACTTTTGAGGAAAAACAAGGAGGCCAATCAGGAGTTCATAGTGGTGGAGAGAGGAAGAACGTATTGATGTATGACCCTCTAGTACATTGAAACGCCTTCAGTTTTTATTTAATATGAAAGGGGAAGATACCAAAAGACTTTCAAAAGCAGAATAAAATCATCTGACTTGATTTTTAGGTTAAGTTGCTGTACCAAAATAAATTTGCAGGGAGAAAGGAGTGCAGTATGTGTGGAAGTGGGGCTATCAAACAAGTCAATAATTCAGGAACATATGATGGTGTTTTTAGCATACTGGGTGGTAATAGAAGTGGTGAGGTATGGTTTTTATTTTGTATCTATTCTGATGGTGAATATTCTGGTGAACAGGATGGGGTATGTGCAGGACAGACAATATCAACATTTATTTTACCTGCACAAACAGAAGGGTGGAGTCTTCATTCCCTGATATGGAGAGAATTCTGAGTTCAAATGTTCTTTCTGATTAAATGGCATAGTGATGATGAGGATTTAGTCAGTCAGTGAAAGAGAGCAGTAAGCATAGTGTTAAGCGGTAAGACATTATAATACATTTGAACATCAAAAAAAGATGTGTTGGATCACCCGTTTATGTGAGTAAATAAATAAATAAAGCTTCCTGGGGTTCTGATAGAGGTAAAGAAGACTACTATATGATCCAAAGGGGCACGTGCACCAAATGTTTATAGAAAGCAATATCCACAATAGCCAAACTATGGAAAGAACCTAGATGCCCATCAACAAATGAATGGTATATATTTCAAATTCAAGTCAGAGACGAAAGAAACATCTGGACTCGGTCCTCAGGTACAGGCAGTATTCTGAACTGAGGCTAGAACCAGAGACCATTCTAATGAAAGGCCTCCACAGGTGGGCTCCGACTCAGTTTCCTGTATGTATATTCATTCATGAAATCGCTCTGCGGGTCAACATGCAGAACAAAACCATTTAATAAAAGTGACAATGAGGAGAGGAAAGGGAGGCCAGAAGGCATGTGAATGTGGAGAGGAAGAGCCAGGGGAGGAGGGGGGAGGGGGGGCGGAAAAACTGAGAATCCCTCCCTGTGCTCCTTGCTGCCAGGGAGGTCTGAGGGACTAGTTTCTACCTGGGATCCCAAGTCCAGTACAAAAGTGGCGGGGCCACAGCTCGGGATGAGGGAAGGGGGTCCTCGGCACACGCGCGTGAAGGGGGCTATTGCGCTCGCTGCGGGGGGCACCTCGCCTGGCTCCATCCCCGGCCCGACCCCGTGGGGACCCGGGTGTGGCGCGTCGTCCGGGGTGGTCCCGCTGCCCCGGTGGTGGCGGGAGGCTGGGTCCCGACACCCCCGCGAGCTCGCGGCCCGCGCTTTCTGCTCCAGGTGAGGGCGCAGCGCGGTGTCACTTTACCTGCTCGCAGAGGGTCGTCCTGAGAAGCCATGGGGCAGGGCGGGGCAGCGGGCCGTGGGAGCGGGACAGTGCGGCCTCAGGAGCTGGGCTGGAGCGCGGGAGTGCGGGTGTCCTGCAGTGCGGACTGGGCTGCAGCAGAGCACAGCGGAGCTGCGCGCCCCTCCTCCGCCAGCTCCTCCACCTCCTCTCAGACTCTCCGCTGCGTCCTCCGCGAGCTCACTCCCGGATTCTGCAATTAGCAAAGCCCCTTCTCCGGACCGCCCACGCCCTCGCCCACCTCCCCCTCCGTCCTGAGGCGCGGGCCCGGGGCACGGGCACCGGGAAAGCCCGGGGGGCTTGCGAGGGTGGCCAGCGCCAGCGCTGAGCGGCCTCCTAGCCTGGCTCCCCGAGCGGGTGTCCACCTGCTGCCTGGCTGCAAAAAGATCATCAGCCCTAAACCCCGGCTGCACTCTCGGGTCACTTCGCTGGCTTCCTGATTGTGCCCAAAGCTGGGAACCAGCTTCCCCAGCACAGGCCTGGGCTGAGATGCTTGCCCGCGATCTGTTTAAGCAGTCTCCTCCTCTCCAGGCAGGGTCCGCCATTGCATGATGGCACCCACGAATCACTTAGACCTGGATGTTTTGGTTTTTTGTTTCTTTTTTGGTTATTGGTTATTCCATGACCTCCATGGTAGGTGATCCACAAAGGGAGTGAAAAGAGGACGCCTGATGCATACGCATATGGCCATTCTAGAAAAAGAGCTTGGGGTTCTCTGGGAAGCGCGGCATTGGTCCTTGCACTATGGTTTTGCTGCATCAAATAGTTCCTTCTTCTTCAAATATAAATATATAAATATATTGATCAAGTCACTCGCATGTCTTAGGAGAATGTCATACCTTTAGTAGCAAACTTGAAATCTTGGACATTGGTTTTGATTTTTGTTTTGGTTTGATTTGGTTCGGTTTTTGTAATTTTAAAAATCCCTCCAGCCCTTGGCTGTGTCTGACCTGAGTGCTTTCTGCTGTTTCTGCAACAAAACTGTCAGGGCAGCGAAAACTCTCATTGTTCACAGTGGCGCCCCCTTCTGAACACTTTGTTAATAAAAAGCTTTTTTTTTTTTTTTTTTTTGGCTATTGTAAATGTGAAACAACAATGAGGTATTTCAAAGAGGTGAACCACAGATCAATTTCTCTAAGGGTGGGGTGAGGGTTACTCAAAAAGGAACTTGACAAGGCTTTTAAAGATACCGACAATCATTATAACATAACGTGACTGACTGTAACCGTGCTCTTAACCTGGCAAACACTTGTTGGCTTCCAAGAAAGACGAACATAGTTGAGATGGTTCTAGCGGCCTTCTAGCACAGGGTCTCATGAGGCAGGGATTCTAGCCCCTGGCTGTGCAAGGCATGAGGCCTGTTAGTGATCCTATTTTTTCTTCTGCAGAATGGGTCTTTCTGCATTCCAGGTCCTTTCTACCCCAATAAATAATGCGGCGATTCTCTCAGTGAGTTGTACTTTTGGTTTAAACAGCCAACTGTCTCTTAAAAAGGACTTTTGTTTAAAGTCCTTTAAAAAAAAAGTCCTTTCAAAAAAAATTCCTTTTTTAATTTTTATTTTTTAATCCCATATGTTTACTCTGATCCTGGAACTTTGTCATTTTGACCTTATCTGCTGATTAAAATATTCTTCATCATCAGCACCTACTGCTCTCCTCTCCTGGTGGTCTCTCCGGAAGGGGTCTTCTCTAGCTCTTCTAGCAGAGGATGGGCACTTCACCTCTACCCCTGTTGCCAGACCAACCTTACCTATCCTGCAGGGTCAGGTCGGCCTGGCCTTTTATCTGTTGTTCTCTTCTGAGTGGTTAGTTTTTCATAGATACCGTGCTTTGCTTTTGTCAGGATTTACCCTGGACTATCAAAACCCTTATCTTGTGCCAGTGAATCCTAAGAAACAGACCTGATGAGAGAACCAGGAACTCGAACGGATCATATTTATCCTGAATGTTCCGTCCAAAATGAAGAATACATTTCTGAGGAGCCTCAAGATGTCTTAGAAGGGAAGTTTCACCAACTCTGTCACGTAGGGGCATCCATTCTGATTCTGTGTCAATGTTCCTATTTTCCCAGCTAGTAATTCTCTTCCTCAGAAAGCCCACTCTCAACCGTTTCCTCTCTCAAAGGCAGTTGCTCTTCGAGTCTGCACATGGCACTTGGGGCCTGCTTGTCGTTGGCTACTGCCCTCTGTATTTTGGGTCTAACAGCTTCGGGGCATCAAGATGAAATCGTCTCTTGTTCTAAGACTTAATATAGCTTGGGGCACATGGTAAGCAATAATCACTTTTTTAGTTGATCCAAGTGTTCGACCTTTCTTAATTATTCTATTACCACAGTTTACTTGTTCTAAGATTTGTCCTCCCCCCCCCCATTCTAATAACTCTTGCACTTGATGACATATCCTAGTTTAACTGACAGCATTTCTCTTTCTTAGTCGAACATAAACTATAGTGCATCTTACCCTTGATGAAAGCTAGGTTGCAATTAAATACTCTATGATGGTGACGATTCTGATATTTGAAATTTTCCGGTAGCTCCCTGTGCCCCCACAGTGTAGTACCTCACCTTCTCGGCATAGTATACAAACCAGCTCAACCCCAGTGTTAACCCCGGGGCTCAGCCTCCATCCCCAGGTGATGCTGCCAGATCAGCTGCCCGTTGTCCTGAACTTGCTGTAGATTCCGGAATGCACTGTGCTGCCTCCTGGCACTTTGAAAGTGACACACTCATCCCCATTCTTCGCTTTGCCCTTGTCTATCACCTCCCCTCAAAATCTGTTCCTAAGTGCCTTTTCCCAGCTCCAACCTACCCTTGGCAGTCTTTTATCTCCCTGTGGTAAAACCTGTCACACTGCACCATGGACATGCCCGTTGTCCCCCTGAGAAGAGAAAAGGGACAGTGAGGGCCCCCCAGCATTTGCAGCTCTAGTGCAGAGCCCCATGCCTGGCTTGCAGGAAATGCCAGATCATGAAGACAAACGGAGATCATCCTCTGGCTAAAACCAGCTCTTCTTTGCCTACCGCAGGATCTGGATCAATACTGAGCAGCCCGTTATTATTGCTGTTTTTCTAGGGATTTTTTACCCATATATTTCCCAGGTCTTGACTCTTTTTGTAGCACTTTAATTCAGGCTTCAACCACTTCCTAGTCAGATCAGGTGAAATCATTTTCCTTCCCATAGCCTCGGTGTATTTCACACCTAGCAAATCTTTTTTGAAAGATCTTATTTACCCATTTGACAGATCAAAAGTAGGTAGAGAGGCAGGCAGAGAGAGGGGTGGGGGAGCAGGCTCCCCGCTGAGCAGAGAGCCCGATGTGGGGCTCCATCCCAGGACCCTGAAATCATGACCTGTGCCGAAGGCAGAAGCCTAAACCACTGAGCCACCCAGGAGCCCCCATATCTCGTAATTTTTAATCAACGTGCAAAAAGTATTGTACATATTGATGAAGTTCAAACAAATTCTGTGAAACCGTAGATGGACTTAAAGATACTATTATGTATCAAATATTGTAAAAATTAAGCAAGGAAATAGCAAACATAAAATAACCAAAGCATACAAACTTGGGTAGATACAATAGGTGTGATCATGTTCTACTTCATAAAGAGATGAGTTAATAGATAAATAGAAGTAACTAGACTTTTTAGACGTTAATAAAACTTTGCCTGTTATTTCTTAGCTATATAAAATATATGGTTTTCTAACAAAAACGCTTATCTTAAAAATATTTAAAAATAAATTTCAGGCTACTCATAAGGTTCTATTTACTTTTCCACTGAAGGAAAAGCTGGTTGTTGTAGTTGTTTGTTTGTTTTAGTCTCCTCCTAGTTTTTATTATTATAATGTGGAATGAGGAATGTTAAAGTGAAAAGTGAATTATTTTATAGACAAAATTCATTACTTGATTCACTTCCTGGTACAGCAGATGGAACTCCTGAAAACATGCCCTTTTGCCTTACAGAAGTGTAACAGTTATGCTTACTTCTGAAACATGCTTGGTGGTGGCCCTAAATAGTGACACCATACTAAACATTTTGAATATTTGCAATTACTTTTTATAGTCATAGGGCTCCAAAAGGCACTGCTAGTCTCTTAGTAGGTATTTCAATAAAGCTAAGAGTTGCCTGACTGTTTAAAAATATTAACAAGGCACAAAACATGGCAGAAGTATTGTCCTCAGATATTATTTTTTTCCATATGCTCCTGATTCCAGACATGACAAGTTATTTTTTAAAATTTTTTTATAAAATATTTTATTTATTTCTTTGACAGAGATCACAAGTAGGCAGGGTCAGGCAGAGTGAGAGGGGGGAAGCAGGCTCCCTGCTGAGCTGAGAGCCCGATGTGGGACTCGATCCAAGGATTCTGGGATCATGACCTGAGCCGAAGGTAGAGGCTTTAACCCACTGAGCCACCCAGGTGCCCCCATGACAAGTTATTTTTTTTTAAAGATTTTATTTATTTATTTGACAGAGAGAGAGATTACAAGTAGGCAGAGAGGCAGGCAAAGAGAGAGAGGAGGTAGCAGGCTCCCCGTTGAGCAGAGAGCCCAATGTGGGGCTCCATCCCTGGACCCTGAGATCATGACCTTAGCTGAAGGCAGCGGCTTAACCCACAAACCACCCAGGCACCCGACAAGTTATTTTTGATAGATATATATAGAATGTATTTTCCAGTTACAAGAAAAATGGTTCTGCTATTTTTAACCTTTTTAAAAAATTACATAATTTTTGTAAATTTAAATTTTATTTTTTAATGTTTTACCTTTCTTTTCTTTTTTTTAAAAAGATTTTATTTATTTATTTGACAGACAGAGATCACAAGTAGGCAGAGAGACAGGCAGAGAGAGAGAGAGAGAGAGAAGCAGGCTTCCTGCGGAGCAGAGAGCCCGATGCAGGGCTCAATTCCAGGACCCTGAGATCATGACCCGAGCCGAAGGCAGCAGCCCAAACCACTGAGCCACCCAGGCACCCCAATGTTTTACTTTTCAATATACTACTTAGAATATAAACCCTATTCTATTTTGTAAGAAGGTTACCATTTAAAAAATGGTAATTTTCTCATTGTGTCTTCCCCTCTCATTGCTTTATTTTGAATAAAACATTTCACAATAAACATAACTGATGCTTTCCTTTTGATGGTCCCTCTGTTGGGCATATTGTATATGAGCCATGACAATTAGTTTTACAACATTTATTTATGTTTGTTGATATGTTTTCTCATAACTAATTTTCCCTCCCTTATCTAGATTCCCCAGCTTTCAGACAGGTGGACACTTAATAAACCATACCCAAGGGATGTATCAAGTACTTCTTAGACATCTCTCAGATCCTTGAGGTCTCATTTTGCCTAGGGATTTGCAATAGGTTCTGCCAGAGGCACCACTGTGACAACTGATGTCCATGGTCTATCTCCTGCTAAGCTCAAGAGGTCACTGGTTTCCAAGTTTATCTATACAATTAATGCACTCCATCAAGTTCTTTTTTTTGTAATATTAACAAACTTATTTTAAAGTTTATATGGAGAGGCAAAGACTCACAATAGTCAACATAGTGTTGAAGGAGAACAAAGCCTGAGGACTGACTTCAAAGTTTACCATAACGATGGGGCGCCTGGTTGGCTCAGTGGGTTAAGCTTCTGCCTTTGGCTCAGGTCATGATCCCAGGGGCCTGGGATCGAGTCCCGTATTGGGCTCTCTGTTCAGCAGCCAGCCTGCTTCTCCTCATTTCTCTCTCTGTCTGTCTCTCTGCCTATTTGTGATCTCTCTCTCTGTCAAATAAATAAATAAAATCTTTAAAAAAAGTATACCATAATGATAATTGGAAGCAAGATATTGTAATACCACAGAAAGACTAGATTAAAGGAACAGAATATATATTATCAATTATATTTTATATTTAATATAAAAGCAAAATCAATACAAGAGAGCAAAATACAATCATTTAAACAAATGGTCTGCAGTAATGGTGAAGCTAAATGTAAAAATATAAAATAAAAATAAAATAAATAATAAAAAAAAAAAATCCAGGCAGATATCATACACTCTTCACAAAAATTAACTCAGATTAAATTATAAACCTAAACATGAAACATGTAGAAGGTAATATCGAAGAAAATTTAAATGACCTTGGTTTTGGAAATAACTTTAGCTACAAAAGCACAAGCACTGAATTTAAAAATGTCTACTCTGTGAAACAATGCCAAGAGAATGAAAAGGCAAAGCACAGACTGTGAGAAAAAATTTGCAAAATACACATCTGGCAAAGGACTGTTAATCAAAAAGACACAAAGACCCCTTAAAACTCAACAATCGTGGAAAACCCTGATTACAAATGAGCCAAAGACCTTAGCAGATACCTCACAAAAGAAAATATTACAGATGGCAAATAAGCATATAAAAAGATGCTTCACGTCATATGTCATCAGGAAAATGCAAATTAAAACAAAAAAGAGACACCAGTACATACCCAGAATCCAGAACACTGACAACAGAACACGAAATGTTGGTGAGGATGTGGAGCAACAGGAATGTTCTTCCATGTCTATTGAGAATAAGGAATGGAAAACAACTTGGCAGTTTCTTACAAAACTAAACATATTCTTGCCAGATGATTCAGCAGTAGCAGTTCTTGGTATTTATCCAAAGAAGATGAAACCTATACCCACAAAGATGTCTATAGTAGTTTTATTCATTACTGACACAAGCTTGGAAGCAACCAAGATATCCTTCCATAGGTGAAAGTTCAAATAAAGTGTAGTACATGCAAACAATGGAATCTTATTTAATGCTAGAGAAATGAATTACCAAGCCATGAAAAGATATGGATATAAATATTTAATAAATATTTGATTTTAGGCTTCTACCAGTCTATCAATAGTAGTAGTATATTTTAACAGTGAATGCCCAGCATTCAAGAATTTACCTAATAAAATATTTGGGGTTCAATATTTTAAATACTTCAACCTCTATGATTATATTCCTAATAATTTTGAATTGGGGTAAATAAAACTTAATTTTTTGTAACTTGTTTCTTATTGCAAAAGAGCCCAATGAAATTTTAGAAAATAAAAATTTACCAAAAAAAAGTTTAGTTTACTACTGCCAAATAATTTAAAACTTTACCTTATATTCAAATACATATATTTTTCTAAATTGATTTATAGGCTACTAAAACCAAAAACTTTTAGTTATACTAGATTTCATATCATGCAATCAATGCCAGAAAGCCATCTGGCGATGACTTGTCTTAAATAGAGTTAAGATGGGTGTTATTACAATGCAAGATGGAAACAAAGATAGTATAACAATTGAGTGTTACATAACTTTTCTGTTTTGAGCAAGTTACTAATCTACAAAAGGCTTTTATCGGTGACACACTTGGGAATTTAACAAAACTTTTAAACTAGCATGTGCGACTCATTCCTGGAAAACAACACAATCAATAACACTTTCTTTAGATGAAATCATGACTATTTCTCCATTTGAATAAAAAAGGGAGCAACCCCAATAAGTTTATTGAACATGAAAAGTTGAAATGCTATAATGCTCCTAAGGAATTAAATGGTCCAGTCATGAATTACCAAAAAAGGATATAAATTACCAAAGTGTTTGTATAATTGCAATGTACAACTGCCCATTATCGTTCAATAGTGTAGGCTTGTACAAGAACTCTATAAAAGAACTCCACTTCTAAACCGTGGAAAATATGTTCCCTTTCCCCCTATATACAACTATTAAGCCATTCATTTAGCTTTTAAAATATCCACTTAATACAGGCTTTTTACTCATTTGCACAAATACCCAGGAAGTGAAGGAGGGTGTTATACAAATATTAAAGGAAAAGATTGCTCTAGGCAGAGCAAGTAAGTATATAGACTTTGTGTGAACAGCTGGTCTGTTACTTTTGAGGAAAAACAAGGAGGCCAATCAGGAGTTCATAGTGGTGGAGAGAGGAAGAACGTATTGATGTATGACCCTCTAGTACATTGAAACGCCTTCAGTTTTTATTTAATATGAAAGGGGAAGATACCAAAAGACTTTCAAAAGCAGAATAAAATCATCTGACTTGATTTTTAGGTTAAGTTTCTGTACCAAAATAAATTTGCAGGGAGAAAGGAGTGCAGTATGTGTGGAAGTGGGGCTATCAAACAAGTCAATAATTCAGGAACATATGATGGTGTTTTTAGCATACTGGGTGGTAATAGAAGTGGTGAGGTATGGTTTTTATTTTGTATCTATTCTGATGGTGAATATTCTGGTGAACAGGATGGGGTATGTGCAGGACAGACAATATCAACATTTATTTTACCTGCACAAACAGAAGGGTGGAGTCTTCATTCCCTGATATGGAGAGAATTCTGAGTTCAAATGTTCTTTCTGATTAAATGGCATAGTGATGATGAGGATTTAGTCAGACAGTGAAAGAGAGCAGTAAGCATAGTGTTAAGCGGTAAGACATTATAATACATTTGGACATCAAAAAAAGTTGTGTTGGATCACCTGTTTATGTGAGTAAATAAATAAATAAAGCTTCCTGGGGTTCTGATAGAGGTAAAGAAGACTACTATATGATCCAAAGGGGCACGTGCACCAAATGTTTATAGAAAGCAATATCCACAATAGCCAAACTATGGAAAGAACCTAGATGCCCATCAACAAATAATAATATATATATATATATGGAATACTATGCAGCCATCAAAAGAAATGAAATCTTGCCATTTGCGATGACATGGCTGGAACTAGAGGGTATTATGCTTAGCAAAATAAGTCATCCAGAGAAAGAGACTATCATATGTTTTCCCTGATATGAGCAAATGGAGGTGCAATGTGTGGGGTTTGGGGGACAGGAAAAGAGTAAATGAAACAAGATGGAATCGAGAGGGAGACAAACCATAAGAGACTCTTAATCTCACAAAACAAACTGAGAGTTGCCCGGGGGTTGGGGAGGGTAGGGAGAGGGTGGTGGGGTTTTGAACATTGGGGAGGGTATGTGCTTGGTGAGTGCTGTGAAGTGTGTAAACCTGGCGATTCACAGACCTGTACCCCTGGGGCTAATAATACATTATATGTTAATTAAAAAAGAAGAAGAAGAAGAAGACTACTATTAATCCAATACTATGGTTTTCAGCAAAGAGTGTGTAATCAGGCATATTTTATTAAAGTATCCAAGTAAAATGATGGTCGAACATTGGAATAACAGAAAACATAAAAATCAGAGATTTTAAAAAGAGATATGGGACAGTGTAGAGAATATAGTCAATGATATTATAATAGTGTTATATGGTGACAGATGGTGGCTATATTTGTAGTGATCATAGAATAATGTATGGAGATATTGAAAACCTGAAACCAATGTAACACTGAATATCAACTATACTCAAATAAAAGAGTAGTAAAAATAAAACATTTAAATTTAAAAAGATAAAAAGAGGGACAGGAATTTTAAAAGTGAATTAAAAAAGAGTAAAGATGAGGCTAAGACATACTCTGAACCTTGAGGAAAACACCATTTTGAAAATTCTTCCCATTTTGAGAAAACTCAAATGAATCAATACCATAAAAGAACCCATTTTAACTGAGAGATGTAATGAATGCTCAAGAAATAATTTTATGACAGGATAATTCTTCCCTCTGAAACAGCATACAGAAACCAGGGAAAACACTTGGAAGCAAAATAAACTATACTGAAAATAAGAATCAGGAAAAAGGTAAGTGATGAAAGATAAGAAAATTAGACCTGCGACAGAGATCTAGTGAAGAGAATTTTTAGCTTGTGGTTTAATGTTTTTGAGGATAATCTAGAGTTCATAACTGCCTTGAGACAGGCCGATTGTAGGCAGTTTAGGCAGACCCCTAAGACAGGCCTACTTTGGGCAGGTGGTGTTGGAGGAGGCCATTGGGCTGGACAAAGACAAATCCAACCATTTGACTAAAGTGTCTGTGAAGATGTTGAAGTCAGATGCAACAGAGAAAGACCTGTCAAACCTAATCTCAGAAATGGAGATGATGAAGATGATTGGACAGCACAAGGACACCATCAACCTGCTGGGTCCTGCACACAGGATGGTCCTTCGTACACTCTCACGCAATATGCCTCCAAAGAAAACATACAGGAGTACCTGCAGGACCAGAGGCCTCGTGACCTGGAGTACTGTTACAATATCAGACACAATGCAGCAGAGCAACTCTCCTCCAAGGACCTGGTATCCTCTGCCTATCAGGTAGCCTGAGGCATGGAGTACCTTGCCTCCAAGAAGGCAAACACCAAGACCTGGCCACCAGGGAAGTGCTGGTGACAAAGGACAACATGATGAAGATCTCAGACTTCAGCCTTGCCAGAGATATCACCACATCAGTTACTATAAAAACAACCAACTGTGGACTGCCTGTGAAGTGGATGATCCCTAAGACCATATTTGTCCAGATCTACATCCACGAGAGTGACTTCTGGTCTTTTGGGGTGATCCTGTGCAAAATCTTCACTCTGGAAGCCTCCCATATCCTGGAGTGCCTGTGGAGGTGGTTTTCAAGCTGCTGAAGGAGTCATTTGATGGATAAGCCAATAAGTGCACCAGAGAGTTATACAATAATACAATACAATAATAATACATTAATTAGGAGAGGCTGGCATGTGGTACCTTCAAGCTGCTGGTAGAAGACCTGGATCATACTGTGGCCTTGACCTCCAACCAGGAGAACCCGGACCTGTCCTTGGCCCTGGAACAATACTGTCTATGCTTTCCCAACACCCAAAGCTCCACCTGCTCCTCAGAGAAGAATTCCACCTTCTCTCATGTGCCGTTGCCCAGGGAGGCCTATCTGCCCTGACACCCAGCCCAGCTTGCCAATGGTGGACTCAAATGACTAGTATCCCTATTACTCCTGTCCAGATTCCGTCATAACCTGTAACCATTACCCCCAACCCTCCCTGAAAGACTCACTGCCTTCTCCTTTGTCCCTTTCCTACTGGCAGGAGCCAGCTGCCTACCTGAGGCCTTCACCCCCTTGAAGTTCACCTCTCTTCCCCTTCCTCTTCCTCCTCCTTACAACCTGCTCATGAAAGAAAGGCACAGAGAGGCAGGTACTTGCTCGTGGCTACTTCCTTCCCTCCCAGATGTTGGACCAAGACCCCTCCCTGGCATCTGGTACTGCCTGGACGTCGAGGGAGTGGGAGATGAGGCATGCCAGTGAAAGCTGTCGGAGCTCTCCGGTTTTGGTCTGCTTAGCATAACATGTAAGACTGAGTTCTGGTGGCAGGGACCTAGTCCTTGGGGCTATAGCACTAGCGAGGGGAGGTCAACTGCTCTGGGCTTTGGCTAAGAGCAACCCCTGCTCCAGAGATATGGTGCCAAGGGCTTATTAATTATGATTCTAATTTGCTTTGCTGACCAAATGCCTGGTATCAACAGATGGGAAGGCAAAGACTGGAAGCAGTGTTGTGACCATGGGGTCCAGCCCCAAACTATGAAGAAAACACAAAGTGTATAAATCTGAGTAAGTATATATTTACACACCTCTTTAAATAGGTTGTTATCAAAGATTTAATCAATGGGTAATATGCTTCTCATGGCTGGGAAGCATCAGTTGCCATATATTAAAAACAAAGGAAAGAGGTGTCTGGGTGGCTTCCTCCGTAAGTGTCCCTTCTTTTCAGGTCATGATCCCAGGGTCCTGGGATGGAGCCCCAATTCAGGCTCTCTGCTCAGTAGGAAACCTGCTTCTCCTTTTCCCTCTGCCCTGCTTATAGTTCCTCTTCCTGTCTCTCTGTCTGTCAAATAAATAAAATATTTAAAAAAAAGAAACAAAATGTTTTTAAAAGTTCTTTTTTTTTTTTTTAATTTTCTAGGGGTGCCTGGATGACTCAGTTCTTTAAACAGATGTTTGCCTTTGGCTGAGGTCATGATTCCAGTGATCCAGCCCTGCATGGGACTACTTGCACCACAAGGAGCTTGCTTCTTCCTCTCCCTTTGCACGTTATTCCTCCCGCTTGTGTGCTTCCTCTCTCTCTCTCTCTCTTGCTGTCAATAAACAAATAAAATCTTTACTAAATAAATTAATAAATAAACCTACTTTCAGTTTAGGTCCCTTAACAAAAATGGCTACTGCTTCATTTAAAAAAAAAAAAAAGATAATTTAGAAAGATGCTTCCAGTGCTAAAAAGTTGGGTTTTTTTTTCAGGATTAAATATAGAAGTGCTTTATAAAGTAAAAGAAAAACTATGCTATATTAACACTAATAACACTATAACTTTGGTGGTTATATCAAGATAATGAAAAATGATTTTAAAGCAAATTTCATTATCAGACATAAAGATCAAGTCAAAATTACAGAGGAGTAAAAGGATGAATTTATCAGGGAGTATAATAATTCTTGACTTTTAATACTTAATAACAGATTTGGGGATATATAGGGAAAAACTAAGAACAAAAATCATAACTTCTACCTTAGAAGAGAAATGGAAAAAAGTCTCAACACCGTGCTCGCTTCGGCAGCACATATACTAAAATTGGAACGATACAGAGAAGATTAGCATGGCCCCTGCGCAAAAGGCTCAACACCTTTATTTTGAGATTATATAGACAAATGGTCATCAAATTGGTAAGATATGTAAGACTTGAACAAAATTATCAACTAACTAGATATGTTTGATATTACAGAACACTCCCAACAACCGAAGACTACATATATCTTAAGCCATGATTTTGTTTGCAAAGGTCAACATTGATAATGCTCTAGTCATACCTCCGTGTACCAGGAAAGAATTAGCATATTTCTTGAAAGACACAGCTATCAAAGCTCCATTGAGAAACCATAATGATGGAGAAGGGATTTGCAAATTATATATCTGATAATGGACATCTACTCTGTTTATTAAAAAATGAATAAAAATAAAATACCTTACTAATAACCAAACAGAGTATCCAATTTTACATGTGAAGAAAATTATTGAAGAGACATGTCACCAAAAGGATATGGATGGCTTATAAGCACATGACAAATTTCTCAACATTTAGACATTAAAGAAATACAAATTAAAATCATAATGAGACATGCTTACATATCTATTAGAATGGCTAAAATTATAAAGGCTAATTTACTTCGTCTGAGCTAGATTGAGAAGCAACAAAAAATCTAAACTGTTGTTGGCATATATCATGATACCACCACTTTGGAAAATAGTTTGAAAATTTTTTTAAATGCAAAATACGTTGCAGTTACACCAATAGCCATTTTACTTCTACGCATTTAACCAAGAGAAACAAACGCTATGTTCGTACAAGGACTTGTATATGAATTTCATAGCAGCTTTATTTTTAAGAATTGAAAACAGTAGAAATGTTCATCAATGTCCATCAATAGAGCAAAGACAAATTATGATCTATTCATTAAAGAGATTACTATTCAACATCAAAATGAACTATTTACAATTGGAGATTCTCAAAGTAATGGTGCTGAGAAAAGAAAAGCCAGGCAATGAATAGAATATACTGTGTGATTCCATGACTATAAAAAAAATCTAGAAAATACAAATTTATATAAAGTCACAGTTATCAAATATATTGGTGTGATTTTAGTGCCTTCTTCTGTGCTCCCATAGCTTCCTACACTTGGATCTCCAAGCATTTGTTACACCATGTGAAAATATGAACTCTTTTTCTTTATTCTGTCTTCCTAGAATAAGAATCCTTGAAATTTTATGGACATTTGAACTCTCAGTTATTAGTAGAAATTCTATCACACAGTAAGTTTTCAAATATAAAGCCACAGTTTTACAATGACTTCTAAGCTTTTACATGATCTAGCCACTCATTTAACCTCTGTGGCCTCTTTCCCTGCTACTCTTCAGTCCCTCACAGTGGCCTCCTTGCTATTCCTCAGATATGCCAGGCATGATCCAACCTAATGGCCTTCAAGATAGCCAATTCCTTTGTCTGGAGTGACCTTATTGCTGATAGTTCTGGGCAAATTCATCACCTTTCCATACGTTTGTTCAATTGTCAGCTTCATTGTAACTACCCTGATCTTCCTATTAAAATTCTTACCTCCCCATCCCCTGCCTAGCAACCTCGATTTTTCTCATCCTGATCTAATTTTTCTCTTTCCCCATTGCACTCATCATTTTTGAATGCACTATGCAATTTTTATTCAGGTTTATAGCTTTTAATTGTCTCACCCATTAAAATAACCATCTACAAATCCAAGTATTTCATTTACCAGTGTAGTCTGAAGTAATATCTGCCATATAATAGACAGTAGACAATTGGTAAATTTCAGAATAAATTAATGTTGAGAATATACTGAATTTCATAAGTCATTTCAATATTTTTTTCAAAAAATAAACTATGTAAAACATACCTTAAATTTACTTTCAAAATATTTTAGAGCATATAATGAACAAAAGAAGACAAAAGAAGACAAAAAAACCCAAAATAAGCAAAAGCCTCAAAGAAACAATCATATGAATAACCATTTCAAACCTACTTAAAAATTGCATAATACCACACTCCTAGATCCTCTCTGAATGCTCTAAAATAACCCTTCAAAAGAAATACATTTTTTAAAATAACAGATTTTTTGGCAAATAATTTATTAAAATAAAAATTTCATTCATCTATGTAGATCATAATAAATGTTTTTAATAAGCATAAAATTATAACTCTGAAGTGTGCTAAAATGAAACCACCTGCTAAGGGTGAGAGAACAAAAGTAAACATCATTTTTCCAAATAAGAGGAATTTATTACCTTTGAATCAAAGCATGTGGATTTTTTCAAAGTGCCAATAAAGGAATATGGAAACAGAATCCATAGAAAGTCATATTTTAGATTTCTAAAAGACTTCAAAGTGAAGAGTATACATTTTTTAAATGCTACATAATGCTACATAATGACAAGATGACAGGTTGTGACAAATAGCATTTTAAAAACTCTACTCATAATGGAACTGAAAGTGTCATTTCCCTATAATTTTATATATGTCATTAATTTACTATATTTGGATACAACACATTACCAAACAGATGTTCATCAAAGACTAAATCATTTTTAATGGAACATAATATTTTGAACCTACATCTATTAATCATTTTTTTGATCTAACATTTATAGTCTCGCTAAACAATTTATCAGATATTGACAAATTTAAAAAAAATATAGGATAAAAAGTCGTGTTTGGAAAAGTAGATTTTCTTTGAAATTTGCATTTAAATGAAAATATTTGCTGATATTTTTAAGACTTTAAATGTAATTTTATATATATCTGACCTATCAGATGATATAAAATTTTTGGAGAAAATATGACATATTTTTTTATCTTGGTTGAAGGTATTAATAAAGAGCAACTGCTTGTATTATTTGTATTGTGATATCTTAGTTAATAAACATGAATAACTGGTATAAAATATGTTTTTTTCAAAATTTTATTTATTTACTTGACAGAGATCACAGGAAGGCAGAGAGGCAGGCAGAGAGAGAGAGGAATGGAAGCAGGCTCCCTGCTGAGAAGAGAGCCCACTGTGGGACTCAATCCCAGGAACCTGGAATCATAACCTGAGCCGAAGGCAGGGAATTTAACCCACTGAGCCACCCAGGCACTCTAAAATATGATGTTTTTATATATACAATTATAGTTCTTGCCAAAATATGGAACTAGCTGGAACTGAATGCATCCTTCAAAGTCAGCTCTTTAAAAATTATGCAAGTTTCATATAGAACTATTTCAGATATGAACCAAAAACAAAGAAATGATGATAAATTTCTTAAAAGACTCAAAGTTGCTCTTGACTGGTATGTTTCAATCTCTATTCCTGGTTTGAGGACAGTTTTTAACAGGCCTGTCACTTTTGAAATCAGCTGGATGTTTAGAGGCTATCAGAACTGTGCAAAAACCTTGAAGGGGTAAAGACTTGAAAATTCTTTAGAGAGATTAGCTCCCAAAGGCATTATTCATCCACACATTTTCCTCCAAACAATTAAGACTGATGGATGAGGGGCACCTGAGTGTCTCTCTCATCACGTGGGTGGTGGGTTAAGCCTCTGCCTTCATCTCAAGTCATGGTCTCTGTGTCCTGGAATCCAGCCCCACATTGGGCTCTGCTCAAAAGGAAGCCTGCTTTCCTCCCTGCTTGCCTGCCTCTCTGCTTACTTGTAATCTCTCTCTCTCTCTCTCTCTCTCTCTGTGTCCAATAAATAAATAAAATCTTTAAAAAAAGGCTGATGGATGCTAAATTATGAAAACTGCTCCCTCCAAATGATGCTTCTTCATAAAGATTTAAGAATTTAAAATTGTAAGAATTTAAAATTAAAACTTGATTGTAGGATTTATGTTACAGAATAACATCAAGTGAAGGCAGTTATTATTAGATCTGAAGTATTTGTGATTCTGAATTCTTGGCCTCATTAGTAAATTTATTTTTAAATTCTCCCATGGAGTGGTGATTGGCCTTCAGTCTTTCACTGATGTACATCATTGGGTCAAATGTGAGTGTGTGCCCAGATCTATATATAATCTTCTTTGTATTTCACTGGAGATGGCATTTCTGAGTTTTGTTCAATTGAATTTGGACAGATGTTTTAATAGTCACTTCTAGAGTTGGCCCTGGAGAATATCTTCCTTTTTTTTTCTCTCTTCCTGATTCTCTGAAAAACCCGGACTAATTCACATTATCACAGTCATATCACAATTCAAGTTTTTCCAAACACTATAGCTGCAAAATAGAAGGAAGCTACTCAGAATGTAATGCTATTGTGAATGATTGAGAAAGAAAACATTATTATAATTAAGCTACCAGGTTTCAATGTATTTTATTGTTGCTTAGAAAATCCTAGCATACCCAGACTTTACAGAGATTTGATGATCGTAAGAGGAGCTGAACTCATGGACCAAAATAACTATGCACATAAAAAGTACAATTACTTACCTAAAAAAGATGATGTGGTTAACTTTATATGGCAATCAAAGTGATATTGGAACAGAGATTTAAAAAATAGCTTAGGGGCGCCTAGGTGGCTCAGTGGATTAAGCCACTGCCTTCAGCTCAGGTCATGATCTCAGGGTCCTGGGATCAAATCCTGCATCAGGCTCTCTGCTCAGCAGGGAGTCTGCTTCTCTCTCTCTCTCACTCTCTCTCTTTCTGCCTGCCCTCCGTCTACTTGTGATTTCTCTCTGTCAAATAAATAAATAAATAAAATCTTAAGAAAAAAGAATGACTGTACTTTTAAAAAATAGCTTAAAAGGGGCACCAGGGTGGCTATGTGGGTTAAAAAGACATGTAGACCTGTGGATTAGAGTAGAGTGCCCAGATATGGACCATCAACTCTATGGTCAAAAAATCTTTGACAAAGCAGAGAAAATTATACAGTGGAAAAAAGACAGCCTCTTCAATCAATGGTGCTGGAAACATTGGACAGCTATGTTTGGAAGAATGACACTCAACCATTCTCTTATACCATACATAAAAATAAATTCGAAATGGACAAACGACCTCAACGTGAGGCAGGAGTCTATCAAAATCCTAGAGGAGAACATAGGCAGTAACCTCTTGGACACTGGCCACAGCAAATTCTTTCAAGACATGTCTCTAAAGACAAAGGAAACAAAAGCAAAAATGAACTTTTGGGACTTCATCAAGATCAAAAGTTTCTGCACAGTAAAGGAAACAGTCAACAAAATGAAGAGACAACCCACGGAAAGGGAGAAGATTTTCACAAATGACATTACAGATAAAGGGCTGATATCCAAGATCTATAAAGAACTCCTCAAACTCAACACACAAAAAACAGATAATCATGTCAAAAAATGGGCAGAAGACATGAACAGACACTTCTCCAAAGAAGACATACAAATGGCAAACAGATGCATGAGAAAATGGTCATCATCATTAGCCATCAGGGAGATTCAAATCAAAAGCACATTGGGATACCACCTTACACAGTTAGAATGGCCAAAATTAACAAGGCAATAAACAACAAGTGTTGGAGAGGATGTGGAGAATGGGGAACCCTCTTACACTATTGGTGAGAATGCCAGTTGGTGCAGCTACTTTGGGATACAGTGTGGAGACTCCTTAAGAAATTAAAATTAGAGCTACCCTATGACACTGCAATTGCACTACTGAGTATTTACCCCTAAGATACAGATGCAGTGAAAAGAAGGGACATCTGTACCTATAGCACCAATGGCCACAGTCATTAAACTTTGGAAAGAACCAAGATGACCTTCAATGGATGAACGAATAAAGAAGATATGATCCATTTTTACAATGGAGTATTATTCTTCCTTCTGAAAGGAAAGATACCCAACTTTTGTAACATGGACGGGACTGGAGGAGATTTTCCTGAGTGGAATAATTCAAGCAGAGATTGTCAATTTTCATATGGTTTCACTTAATTGTGGAGCATAAAGAATAACACAGAAGACACTGGGTGATCAAGAGGAGAAGTGAGTGGGGGGAAATTGGAGGGGGAGACAGACCATGAGAGACTCTGAGAAACAAACCAAGAGTTTTGAGGGGAGGGGGCAGAGGGTTGGGTAAGCCTGTTAATGGGAGTTATGGAGGGCACATTTTGCATGGAGCACTGGGTGTGGTGCATAAACAGTGAATTTTGGAACCCTGAAACAAATAAAATAAAAATGACAACAACTCCTTTTCCCAACATGCGGTAGGAGTCCCCCAAATGATTGGAAGCAGCCTCCATTAGAGATCAATCCACTGCATGTTGAAGGTCCTCCCACTTCAAAAAGACCAAGAAATATCCAATCCCAAAACAAAGTAAGGGCCAGCTCCACCTCATGGAATACCACCTGCTCTCCCTTAGATAGTGTGCTGTTGCTTTAATAAACCTGCCTTCTGCTTTCACTTGGGCATTGATCTCTAATTCTCATGTGCCAACAATAAAAATAATGATGGTTTACCGTTACAATTCATAGAAAAGGAGGTACAGGGAAATTGAATGGAAGGGAATAACAAAGTAGGTTCATAAGTCAATCTTCCTTGTAAAAACATTAACCTGAAAGAGAATTTCTGCCACCTCTCTCCTGTTTGATTTGATAAAGAATGACCATGATACATGAATTATAGTTCGGGATTTTGAAAAGCATAATAGCTTTATACCAACACTTGAGCTTTTATTTATTTATTTATTTATTTATTTATTTATTGCTAACAAGATAGGTCGATTGGATATGCGGTTCCTGACAAGCAACCTCAGAAGAGATTCCATCTTCATGAGAAGTCAGAAAGAACCACAAACCAAACCTCAAAATGGATTCAAAGAGAAAATACTCTTAAAAAATTTCCCTTCCTGGGGCACCCGAGTGGCTCAGTGAATTTGGCTCACTGGGCCTTTGCGTTCGGCTCAGGTCATGATCCTAGGGTCCTGGGATTGAGCCCCATGTCTGGCTCTCTGCTCAGCAGGGAGCCTGCTTCCACTTCTCTCTCTGCCTACTTGTGATCTCTGTCTGTCAAATAAATAAATAAAATCTTAAAAAAAAAATTTTCTTGGTCACCTGGGTGGCAGAGTGAGTTAAAGCCTCTGCCTTTGGCTCAGGTCATGATTCCAGGGTCCTGGGATCGAGCCCCACATCAGGCTCACTCCTCAGCAGGAAGCCTGTTTCTTCCTCTCTCTCTGCCTGCCTCTCTTCCTACTTGTGATCTCTATCAAATAAATAAATAAAATCTTTAAAACTAAAATTTCCCTTCCTATCAGAAGCAGACCAAACCACTAACAAATTCCCCAGAAAGCTTCATCTAAAAGGTTGTACTTTCTTCAGACACCCAGCAGGACCTTCTTCTCGGGGCCTGGTATTTCTTCAATGGCCTATTCTAGAGAATAAGACACTAAACTACTGAGCGCCAAGGGCTTCAGAACCACGAAGAGATGATGAGGTGCACAATGCATGCCTCTGGTCAACAAGAGGGTATGTAAACGTTTGCTGCTTTTCTGCATTTTTCAAAGCTGAGTTTTTAGCTGGTGGCCGCTCCTTTAGGATAAATTGCTGATACCGTATAGTAAAAGCTATTATATGATCTTTTACAAACCATTTCCTATCTTTGCAATCTCATGTGCCAAGACAGACACGGATTATTTAAATCCCTGAAGAGAGTGGTATTGCGTTTAAATTGCCTGTAACCTTAGTGCAATAGATTTATGATTGATTATTTAGTTAAAATATAACTAAATATAACTAAAATATAACTGTTTTAAATATTTATTCTCAGTAAACGATTTCAAACTATGCTCATTTAAGTAAGTTGGTGCATAATCCCATTTCTATTAAAACATAGTGCAAGGACCAATGCCGCGCTTCCCAGAGAACCCCAAGCTCTTTTTCTAGAATGGCCATATGCCTATGTATCAGGCGTCCTCTTTTCACTCCCTTTGTGGAGCACCTACCATGGAGGTCATGTAATAACCAATAATCAAAAAACAAACAAAAAACCCAAACATCCAGGTCGAAGTGATTCCCGCGTACCATGATGCAATGGGAGACCTTGCATGGAAACTAGGAAACTGCTCAAACAGATTGCGGGCAGGCATCTCAGCCCAGGCCTGTGCTGGGGAAGCTGGTTCCCGGCTTTGGGCACAATCAGGAAGCCAGCGAAGTGACCCGAGAGTGCAGCCGGGATTTAGGGCAGATGATCTTTCTGCAGCCAGGCAGCAGGCGGACACGCCTTGGGGAGCCAGGCTAGGAGGCCGCCCAGCGCTGGCGCTGGCCAGGCTCCCAGGCCCCCGGGGCTTCGCTGGCGCCATTGCCCTGGGCCCGCACCTCAGGACGGAGGGGGATGGGGGTGAGGGCGGGGGCGGCCCGGAGAAGGGGCTTTGCTAATTACCAAAGCGGGAAGTGAGCTTGCGGAGGAAGCGGTGGAGAGTCTGAGAGGAGGTGGAGGGGCTGGCGGAGGAGGGGCGCGCAGCGCCGCGGTGCTCTGCTGCGGCCCAGTCGGCACTGCAGGAGCCCCACCCTCCCGCGCTCCAGCCCAGCCCCTGAGGCCGCGCTGTCCCGCTCCCGCGGCCCACTGCCCCGCCCCGCCCCAAGGCTTCCCCGGATGACCCTCTGGGAGCAGGTAAAATGACACCGCGCTGCGCCTTCACCTGGAGCAGAAAGCGCGGGCCGTGAGCTCGCGGGGGTGTCGGGACCCAGCCTCCCGCGACCCCCGGGGCAGCGGGACCACCCCGGACGAAGCGCCGCACCCGGGTCCCCACGGGGTCGGGCGGGGACGAAGCCAGGCGAGGTGCCCCCCCCAGCGAGCGCAATAGCCCCCATCGTTTGGCACCCCCACGTGCGGGTGCCGAGGACCCCCTTCCCTCATCCCGAGCTGTGGCCCCGCCACTTTTGTTCTGGACTTGGGATCCCAGGTAGAAACTAGTCCCTCAGACCTCCCTGGCAGCAAGGAGCACAGGGAGGGATTCTCAGTCCTGTGTGTCCCCCGCCCCCCTCTTCCTCTCTCCACATTCACATGCCTTCTGGCCTCCCTTTCCTCTCCTCGTTGTCACTTTTATTAAATGGTTTTGTTCTGCATGTTCACCTGCAGAGCGATTTCATCAATGAATATACAGGAAACTGAGTTGGAGCCCACCTGTGAGAGCCCACCTGTGGAGGCCTTTCATTAGAATGGTCTCTGGTTCTAGCCTCAGTTCAGAATACTGTGTGTACCTGAGGACCGAGTCCAGATGTTTCTTTCATCTCTGATTTGAATTTGAAATCCTAATGTCACTATGACCTGGGAAGCCGAGGTCCACAGCATCTTCATCTGAAATTCCACTAGAGCTCCCATTTACCTAGTGCCCAGCCTGAGTCTGTTTTCCACTACTGTCAGGGTTCTAGAAGTTCATGCACTGCCCACCACTGACAGTAGGGGCATCTCTCTGTCCAGATTTTCCCTTTACATAAGGAGGTCAGTTACAGGAGATTAGGGCCCACTCTAACCACCTCACTGTAATGTGATTGCATCTGTAAGGACTCTAGTTCCAAATAAGGTCACGTTCTGTGGTACCAGAGATAAGGACAGCAGCAAGGTTTCTGGGGGTAATGCAGGTCAGCTCTTAACAGTCCACTCTCTGGCTCCCCAAATTCATGTCCTTCCCGTGTGCAAAATACCTTCACCCAATGCCCTCCAAAGCACTAATCATCCTAGAATCAACTCAAAATCTGAAATCTCATTTGTCCTCCTCCTCTCAAAGACCTAGATCTCACCCAGACCATGGGACCTGAGGACTGCATCCAGAAGCCACAGTCTCCTGGTAAAGCTGCCCATCAGGTCCTGACATCACCCTCATTCGTCGCAGCAGCCGAGGGCCTACAGTTCTGAGAGACAGTTTCTCAGAGGAAGTTTGAAGACCACCTCAGAGGACGTTGTTTGGGAGTGGATGAAGAGGGAAGGGGGTCAGAGCCTCCTGCCATTCCCAGGGCACCCAGAACCCAGAGAGTGAGGCCTTGGGTGCTTTCTAGTGACAGTTTCAAGGCAATTCTTTGACTTTGGGACTTCAGAATTAATTTAGTTTTCATTTGTGATTATTATTTTTGTGTGGGGGCCATAGCATTTCATTTGACCTATGGCTGTTTTCACTCCCGGTTCTGAAGAAGCCCCTAAATCCTAACCCTGTTGAGGACTCTGAAAGCTCTCAGAGCAGCAGTACTGGGGGACAGTGTGGATACATGGTTTGGTTTCTCCTCTGGCCTGATTCTGCGGCAGCCCCGCTCTGTCCTCCTCAGACTTCAGAGCAATAGCTGAATAAGTGGAGAAAGGACCAGGGGGTCAGGAAGGTGGCCATGGAAGAGTGACTTCTCTGGAGGGTGGCTGAGCTAGTGAGTGAGCGTGTTAGTCCAGCTCTGCCTGCAGTCTGGATGGAGCTGAACAGGGGCCAGCGAAGGGGAGGAAGAGCAGAGAGCAGGGAAAAAGGGACCATGGAGGAGATTCAGACGAAGGGAAGTAATTGGGAGGAGAGAAGAAACTCTAGAAGACAGGCATGTAAGAAAAGATAAGGGATGAAGTGGGCATCAGGAAAGGGCACCACCAGGGAAGGAGAGAGGGGAAGGGAGAGCAATGGAGGGAGGAAAGGGGAAAGGAAGAAGGGAGGAGTCAGCACGCCAGGGCTCCCCCTGCATCTGAAGAAGAGGTGCCTGGTCCCCCCTGTCAAACAGGATGCTCACTCTTTGGTCCCAGTTTCTCCTCCCAGTGCTACTGGGCTTTGCAGCAAATTAATGACATATATAAAATTATAGGGAAATGACACCTTCGATTCCATTATGAGTAGAGCTTTTAAAATGGTCTCATGAGGCAGGAATTCTAGCCATTGGCTGTGCAAGGCATGAGGCCTGTTAGTGATTCTACTCTTTCCTCTGCAGAATGGGTCTTTCTACATTCCAGGAACTTTCTACCCCAATAAACAATGTGGCGATTCTCTCAGTTTGTTGTACTTTTGGTTTAAACAGCCAACTGTCGCTTAAAAAGGACTTTTGTTTAAAGTCCTTTAAAAAAAAAAGTCCTTTCAAAAAAATCTTGTTTTTTATTTTTTATTTTTTAATCCCATATGTTTACTCTGATCCTGGAACTTTGTCATTTTGAACTTCTCTGCTGATTAAAATATTCTTCATCATCAGCACTTACTGCTCTCCTCTCCTGGTGGTCTCTCCGGAAGGGGTCTTCTCTAGCTCTTCTAGCAGGAGATGGGCACTTCCCCTCTACCCCTGTTGCCGGACCAAGCTTACCTATCCTGCAGGGTCAGGTCGGCCTGGCCTTTTATCTGTTGTTCTCTTCTGAGTGGTTAGTTTTTCATAGATATCGTGCTTTGCTTTTGTCAGGATTTACCCTGCACTATCAAAACCCTTTTCTTGTGCCAGTGAAGCCTAAGAAACAGTCCTGATGAGAGAACCAGGATCTCGAACAGATCATATTTATCCTGAATGTTCTGTCCAAAATGAAAAATACATTTCTGAGAAGCATCAAGTTCTCTGAGATGGGAAGTTTCACCAACTCTGTCATGTAGGGGCATCAATTCTGATTCTGTGTCAATTTTCCTACTTTCCCAGCTAGTAATTCTCTACCTCAGAAAGCCCACTCTCAACCGTTTCCTCTCTCAAAGGCAGTTGCTCTTCGAGTCTGCACATGGCACTTGGGGCCTGCTGGTCGTTGGCTACTGCCCTCTGTACCTTGGGTCTAACAGCTGCGTGGCATCAAGATGAGAACGTCTCTTGTTCTAAGACTTAATATAGTTTGGGGCACATGGTAAGCAATAATCACTTATTTTGTTGATCCAAGCGTTCGACCTTTCTTAATTATTCTAGTACCACAGTTTACTTGTTCTAAGATTTGTCCCCCCCCCATTCTAATATCTCTTAAGGTGGCACGCACCTTGCACTTGAGGACATATCCTAGTTTAACTGACAGCATTTCTCTTTCTTAGTCGAACATAAACTATAGTGCATCTTACCCTTGATGAAAGCTAGGATGCAATTAAATACTCTATTATGGTTATGATTCTGATATTTGAAATCCTCTGGTAGCTCCCTGTGCCCCCACAGTGTCGTGCCTCACCTCCTTGGAATAGTGTACAAACCATCTCATCCCCAGTGTTAACCCCGGGGCTCAGCCTCCATCCCCAGGTGATGCTGCCCGATCAGCTGTCGGTTGTCAATGAACTTGCTGTAGTTTCCCGAATGCACTGTGCTGCCTCCTGGCACTTTGAAACTTGACACACTCATCCTCATTTTTCGCTTTGCCCATGTCTATCCCCTCCCCTGAAAATCTGCTCCTAAGTGGCTTTTCCCAGCTCCAACCTACCCTTGGCAGTCTTTTATCTCCCTGTGGTAAAGCCTGTCACACTGCACCATGGACATGCCCGTTGGCCCCCTGAGAAGACAAAAGGGACAGTGATGGCCCCCCAACATTTGCAGCTCTAGTGCAGAGCCCCATGCCTGGCTTGCAGGAAATGCCAGATCATGAAGACAAACGGAGATCATCCTCTGGCTAAAACCAGCCCTTCTTTGCCTACCACAAGGATCTGGATCAATAAAGAGCAGCCAGTTATTATTGCTGTTTTTCTAGGGATTTTTCCCCATATATTTCCCTGGTCTTTACTCTTTTAGTAGCACTTTAATTCAGGCTTCAAGCGCTTCCTAGTCTGATCAGGTGAAATCATTTTCCTTCCCATACCCTCGATGATTTCACACCTAGTAATTCTTTTTTTAAAGATCTTATTTACCCATTTGACAGATCACAAGTAGGTAGAGAGGCAGGCAGAGTGAGGGCGGGGGGAAGCAGGCTCCCCGCTGAGCAGAGAGCCCGATGTGGGGCTCCATCCCAGGACCCTGAAATCATGACCTGAGCCGAAGGCAGAGGCCTAAACCACTGTGCAACCCTGGAGCCCCATATCTCGTAATTTTTAATCAACGTGGATTTGCTGCATCAAATAGTACCTTCTTCTTCAAATATAAATATATAAATATATAAATATATTGATCAAGTCACGTGCATGTCCTAGGAGAATGTCATACCTTTAGTAGCAAACTTGAAATCTTGGCCATTGGTTTTGATTTTTGTTTTGGTTTGATTTGGTTTGGTTTTTGTAAATTTAAAAATCTCTCCATCCTTTGGCTCTGTCTGACCTGAGTGCTTTCAGCTGTTTCTGCAACAAAATTGTCCTGGCAACGAAAACTCTCATTGTTTTCAGTGGCGCCCCCTTCTGAACACTTTGTTAATAAAAAGCTTTTTTTTTTTTTTTTTTTTTTTGGCTATTGTAAATGTGGACAACAATTAGGAATTTCAAAGTGGTGAACCTCAGATAATTTTCTCTAAGTGTGGGGTGAGGGTTACTCAAAAAGGAACTTGACAAGTCTTTAAAAATATTGATAATCATTATAACATACCGTGACTTATTGTTACTGGGCTCTTAACTGGGCTAACACTTGTTGGCTTCCGAGAAAGACTAACATAGTTCTATATGGTTCTGGCGGCGTTCTAGCACAGGGTCTCAAGAGGCAGGGATTCTAGCCACTGGCTGTACACATTACTGAAGTTCTTTGTTCCCTTTAAACATTATTTCTCTCTTGATATGCATTCTTGTTTTGTATTATATTGCATTATAAAGTTTTTTTTTAACAGACTGCATTTTTTAGAGTAGTTTGGGGATCAAAGTAAAATGCCCTTTCCCCACATACACACAGCCTTCCGATTATCAACATCCTGTACCACGGTAATAATTTTTCACGCTCACTGACCCTACACTGACACATCATTATCACCCCAAAGTCCACAGTTTACATTAGAGTTCACTCTTGGTGGGGCACCAGGGTGGCTCAGTGGGTTAAGGCTTCTGCCTTCGGCTCCGGTCATAATCTCACAGTCCTGGGATCGAGCCCCAGACCAGACTCTCTGCTTGGCAGGGAGCCTGCTTTCTCCCAACCCCTGCTTTCCCCGCCTGCCTCTCTGCCTGCTTTGATGCCTGTCAAATAAATAAATAAAATCTTAAAAAAACCTTTTCTCATAGAGTTCACTCTTGGTATAGTATCTTATGCATTTTGACAAATGTGTAGTGATATATATCTAAAATATCATGCATATCATACAGAACATTTTCACTGGCCTAAAAATCCTCTGTGCTCTGCCTGTTCATCCTCCTCCTCTCCTAACTGCTACAAACCGCTGACTTTTATACAATTTGCATAGTTCTGCCTTTTCTAGAAGGTCATATAGTTGGAACCTTGCAACATGAAGCTTTTTCAAATTGACTTCTTTCACTTATTATGACGGATTTTAAGTTTGTTCCTTGTCTTTTCATTGCTTGATAGCCATTTCTCTTTATCGCTGAATCATATCCCATTGTTTCAATGGACCACAGTTTATCTATCCATTCTCCTCCTGAAGGACATCTTGGTTACTTCCAACTCTTGGCACTTATGGGTAAAGCTGTTACAAACACAGGTTTATATGCAGAATTCTGTGTACACAAAGTTGTCGCTCTTTTGGGTGAGTTCCAAGGAGCATGATTGCTGGATCATATGGTAAGAATATGTTTAGTTTTGTAAGAAACTGCCCAGCTGTCTTCCAAAGTGGTAGCACCATTTTGGTGTTCTCACCAGAATGAATGAGAGTTTCTCTGGTTCCTCATCGTCAAAAGCATTTTATGTTGTCAGTATTTTGGATTTTAGCCATTCTAATAGATGTGTAGTGATAGATCATTGTCTTATTTATTTATTTATTTTTAAAAAAGATTTTATTTATTTATTTGACAGAGAGAGATCACAAGAAGACGGAGAGGCAGTCAGAGAGAGAGAGAAAGGGAAGCAGGCTCCTCCTGAGCAGAGAGCCCAACGTGGAACTCGATCCCAGGACCCTGAGATCATGACCTGATCCAAAGGCAGCGGCTTAACCCACTGAGCTGTCCAGGCGCCCCTCATGTTCTTTTAATTTACAATTCCTTAATTAGAAATGCTGTGGATCATCAAAGCATCTGTTCATATCATTATTGCCAGCTCAATATCTTCTTAAGTGAGGTGTCTGTTCTAGTCCTTGCCAATTTTTCAATCAGGTCATTCATTTTCTTGTGTTTGAGTTAATAAATGAATAAATAATAATAATAAATAATAAATAAATAAATAAATAAGGAATGAATGAATGAATTTATTATATATATTATATATATATGTTATATATATATGTATAATATATATGTTATATATAATATATATTATATATATAATTATATATTAAATAATTTATTAAAAATAAATTTACTAATGAGGCCAAGAATTCAGAATCACAAATACTTCAGAACTAATAATAACTGCCATCACTTGTTGTTATTGTATAAGATAAATCCTACGATCAAGTTTCAATTTTAAATTCTTACAATTTTAAATTCTTAAAACCTTATGAAGAAGCATCATTTGGAGGGAGCAGTTTTCATAATTTAGCATCCATCAGCCTTTTTTTTAAGATTTTATTTATTTATTGGACACAGAGAGAGAGAGAGAGAGAGATTACAAGTAAGCAGAGAGGCAGGCAAGTAGGGAGGGAAGCAGGCTTTTGAGCAGAGCTGGATGTGGGGCTGGATCCCAGGACCCAGAGACCATGACTTGAGATGAAGGCAGAGGCTTAACCCACCACCCACGTGATGAGAGAGCCCCTCAGGTGCCCCTCATCCATCAGCCTTAATTGTTTGGAGGAAAATGTGTGGATGAATAATGCCTTAGGGAGCTAATCTCTCTAAAGGATTTTCAATCTTTATCCCTTCAAGGTTTTTGCACAGTTCTGATAGCCTCTAAACATCCAGCTGATTTCTACAGTGACAAGCCTGTTAAAAACTGTCCTCAAACCAGGAATAGAGCTTGAAACATACCAGTCAAGAACAACTTTGAGTCTTTTAAGGAATTTATCATCATTTCTTTGTTATGATTCCAGGTTCCTGGGATTGAGTCCCACAGTGGGCTCTCTGCTAAGCAGGGAGCCTGCTTCCATTCCTCTCTCTCTGCCTGCCCCTCTGCCTTCCTGTGATCTCTGTTAGTAAATAAATAAAATTTTAAAAAACCATATTTTATTTGTCCTTTCACCTATGGAAGGATATCTTGGTTGCTTCCAAGCTTTTGTCAGTAATGAATAAAACTACTATAGACATCTTTGTGGGTATAGGTTTCATCTTCTTTGGATAAATACCAAGAACTGCTACTGCTGAATCATCTGGCAAGAATATGTTTAGTTTTGTAAGAAACTGCCAAGTTGTTTTCCATTCTTTATTCTCAAGACATGGAAGAACATTCCTGTTGCTCCCACATCCTCACCAACATTTCGTGTTCTGTTGTCAGTGTTCTGGATTCTGGGTATGTACTGGTGTCTCTTTTTTGTTTTAATTTGCATTTTCCTGATGACATATGATGTGAAGCATCTTTTTATATGCTTATTTGCCATCTGTAATATTTTCTTTTGTGAGGTATCTGCTAAGGTCTTTGGCTCATTTTTAATCAGGTTTTTCCACGATTGTTGAGTTTTAAGGGGTCTTTGTGTCTTTTTGATTAACAGTCCTTTGCCAGATGTGTTATTTTGCAAATTTTTTCTCACAGTCTGTGCTTTGCCTTTTCATTCTCTTGGCATTGTTTCACAGAGTAGACATTATTAAATTCAGTGCTTGTGCTTTTGTAGCTAAAGTTATTTCCAAAACCAAGGTCATTTAAATTTTCTTCTATATTACCTTCTACATGTTTCATGTTTAGGTTTATAATTTAATCTGAGTTAATTTTTGTGAAGAGTGTATGATATCTGCCTGGATTTATTTTATTTTATTATTTATTTTATTTTTATTTTATATTTTTACATTTAGCTTCACCATTACTCCAGAACCATTTGTTTGAAAGATTGTATTTTGCTCTCTTGTATTGCTTTTGCTTTTATATTAAATATAAAATATAATTGATAATATATATTCTGTTCCTTTAATCTAGTCTTTCTGTGGTATTACAATATCTTGCTTACAATTATCATTATGGTATACTTTTTTTAAGATTTCATTTATTT